>NC_135497.1:277092695-277392695 GCF_052857255.1 Amblyomma americanum
TCGAGGCTCGGAAAGGACCAAGGTGTCTTCAAAGTCTTAGGTCGATCTCGAAGGTCGATACCCTGAGAACGAAGAGTATTTAATGCCAAGTACGCCCGGGACTCAGATCTCTTTCGAAGGCGCTGTAGAAGCGCTCTCCCGGCAACAGTCTCTCTGAGGCGGCCAATTAGCAGCAAAAGTCTTTACAGTACTGCATTGTTTGGAGGAGCCTGCGGAACGCCGAGAGCCCTCCTTAGTCCCATTCTGTGCAAAACCTCAAGGCGTTACAGCTGCGATACCGAGGGGGAAATTAAAGGGAGCTGGTACATTATGCGACTTGTCACCAGGGCATCGTGAAGCCTGATCATTGAAGCAGGATGGTTTCCCCATTGCTCACTAGCAACTCTACGAAGCACATTGAGACGCGAAGATAGTGAAGGCACAATCGAGTCCACAGCTCGTCGCCACTGTAGACGTGAGTCAATAGTGACGCCCAAAAAACGTATGTGGTTAACCTGACGAAGGCAAGACTGATCAAGGTCTATGCTCAGCCGCACATACCGTCGTCCCCTACCTGGAAATAGGACGAAGCCAGATTTTTCCACCGAGAGAGTCAACCCAACACATTGAAGGTAACTTTTAACTGAAAGCACGGCCTGTCGCGCTAATAGAGCTAGGCGTTTGTGTTGATATCCGGTTAACCAAAGACAAATGTCGTCTGCATGTATCGACATATGGACATGCCTACAATGTTTTTGCACTTTTGCGGAAAGACCAGCCATGACAACATTAAAGAGCGTTGGGGACAGGACACTACCCTGAGGTACCCCTCGCGATACCGTCCTTTCGGAGCTCATTGTACTGCCTAACCGCACTCGAAATTTACGATCACTGAGAAATGAGTGAATGAATCGCAGAAGATAGCCCTGTACGCCTATGACCTGCAGACTATTCAGTATTGAGCTCTGGAGGACGCTATCATAAGCCTTTGATACGTCTAGGAAAATAGCTAGTGTTGAAAGTCCAAAAGCACTCTGATGTTCAATGTGGCTTATAAAGTCCAGGACGCTATCTTGCGCGCTTAAACGTGTGCGGAATCCAGTCATGCATATTGGTAGTGCCCTTCTATCCTCAAGCCACCAAGACAAACGCTTACTTGCCATCTTCTCCATGAGCTTAGCCACACACGACGTCAGCGATACAGGACGATACGAGGCCGCGTCTGTCATCTCTTTGCTGGCCTTCAGCAGTGGGACAACACAAGCCACCTTCCATGAAGGGGGAACGTCACCAGACTCCCACACTCGATTGAGATAGGTTAGGAGCATCTTCCAGTGTTCCAGAGGCAGGTTCTGTAACATTTGATTGGTAATGCCGTCAAGACCTGGTGCACAGCGACGCCGCTGGCTGCGGAGCGCTGTCTGTAGTTCTCGAAGTGTGAACGGGGCGTCCATAACAGATGGAGACATAGCAGGCAGAGCGCAGGGATGAATGCCTGGTCTGGAATTTACAAATGCATCCGCAAATTCCTCTGCCAAGCACACGAGATGTTTCTGCGTGCGCAATGCAAGCGCCTCGAAAGGTTTACTCGGACGAGAGCCACCAGCAAGACTGCCAACGACACGCCAAATTCTCGTTATCGGTGAGAAAACAGTCAAACTAGCGCAAAAGGATGCCCACTGGGACCTACAGAGCTTGTTCGCATGACGTCTAATGGCAGAGTTGAGCCTGTTGAAAGTTGTCTTCAAGGCTCTGTCGTCCTTCTTCCGCAACAGTTGTCGCTCCGCCCTTCTGCGCGCTGCGCAGAGGTTCCTGAGTTTTAAATCCGGGGTCGGAATATGATCAGGTAGCTTGAGCGCCGTGGTAGCAGCCATCTTAGCATAAATCATTTTGTCTGTCGCATCACAGGAAACACAGGCTAGGTGCTCCCTGTGTTTGTCCCAATTAACAACATGGCAAATTTTAGGACCACGCAGATGGAAGTCGGCAGTAAACACAAATATCGGGTAGTGATCACTTCCCATTCGGTCAGCTCTAGTTGACCACTGCACACGGACGTCAGGTGAATGTAAGGTTAGGTCTATAGATGTGGGTGAGTTTGGAGGCCGAAAGAAAGTGGGACTTCCGTCATTGGCCACGCACAGGTCCAAACTGTCGATGACTTCTACAAGTTGGCGTCCGCGAGGATCTGTGTTCCTGTCACCCCAGTCAGGGTGATGGGCGTTGAAGTCACCGCAGGTGATTCTGGGTGCTGTGCAGCGGTCACAAAGTTGCTGGAGGAACAAAGCCATATCGACCTTCTTCCGCGGGGACACGTATACTGATGCAATGGACAGAGTTCGGAAGGAGAGCCGAATCCTCACAGCCACTACCTCAATACTGTCGGTGCAAAGATAGGTGAAGTTCAAAGCCATATGAGGAATCTTCCTTCGTATGTAAAGGGCGGCATTTCATGCGGGAAAAGACTTTATGCTGCAATTCTTGTGGGCGACGTATCCCGGCAAAGACCTTCCGCTCGGCAAGCCAGCCTCCGAGAGGGCCAGTACTGGAACACAGGTCTCATTCAAGAACAATTTTAGTTCTGCTAATCGACTTATAATCCCAGCGCAATTCCATTGCATAATAAACGGCACTTTTCTAGGGTTTTTAGTTGCAACAGGTTGAAGAAAACTAGCCACCTAGTAGTTGAAGTTCTCTGCGAAGGCGGTGATCAAGGTCTCAAAGGAAAGCACCAGCTGTATAAAGTTCTTCAAAGTGCCAGGCTGCATCGCTTGGCTATATGAACGCCGGACATCAAACAAAACGCGTAGAAGGTCGGAGAGATTCCGGCTTTTGAGGTCCCTATTTTGCTGCACGCACTGGCGCACCACTTCGCCAAAGACGGGGACTGGGACCCACTCTTGGCCACGGTAGCTGGTGTCTGCATCTCTTTTAAGGCAAGAGGATGTCCTCCATGTTGTCGAGTCTTGCTGTGATCTGGTCGCTGAGGAACATGGACACCTTTGCAGAAGCAGATCGAACAGCCAGCTCACTCTCGGAGGCCGTTGCCGACTTGCTCGGATCAGGTCGTGCAGCGACGTCGCTTGCTACCACGTCCCGAGCTTCCGACTCTAGCGCAGGGAATTCTTCACTTCCATGTATCGTCTTCTCAGTAGTTTGTGGTTTGGGGCCACTAATGAAGGACTTGCGACAGTGTAAGGCGCTTACACGGAATGTGCAGCCACTGAAACTCGCTGGATGGTCACCTCAACAATTAGCGCAAGCAAAATCTGCCTTGCACTGTTTGTAATCATGGCCACCACCACACCGCTTGCAACGTTGATCTTTGGTGCAAACTCTCGCTACATGTCCAAAGCGTTGGCACCTGAAGCACCGGGGAGGAGTTTCAACGAACTCGTGGACTGCATGTTTGGTGAAACCAAGGTCAATTATTCCAGGGCGCTCGGTGTTGGGAGCAAACGTTAGCACAATAGAGTTTGTAGGCTTCGGCGCCCATTGTTGTTCTCCAGGTTCCACCCGGCGCATTAACCGTCGCACGTGCAGAACTCCTTGCGGTTTCAAGTAGTCAAGAAGGGCACTTTCCGAATACCACACTGGTACTCCCCTTATAACACATGTGTTAGTCATGTAGGAGAGTGGCAACCGGGCTTGAACTCGTACGCCACCGATCTGAGAACACCGCAGAAGAATGTCTACTTGCTCTTCCGTTGAGATATCTAGATGAAGAGCCCCTTGCGTTGTGAAGCGACTGCGAATCGGAGCAGATCCCAGTAGTACTTTAATATCATCGAACAGCCTGATAGGGTTCCACTCTCTGAAGTCAACTCCTTTCTCTTTTGGCTGAACTATCACTGGGATGCCGACTGTCCGGTGCTTCCGATGACTCACCACTTTGAAGCCATCGTTGTCCATATCCGCCATGTCAGCCACTTCCTCGTCAGAGGCGACGATAGTTGAGTCGTCCCCACTGAGCGATGATGACTCACTGCACTGCTGGACGTCCCTGATGACTGGCAGATCCCCGCCATGTGATGCCATGGCCGCCTCCGCCCCACTGGGCTCCTTCGGATGGCGCTGTCCCTTTAAGGATACCGGCGCCGGAGCTGCCGTACCCTTCCCGTAGGGACAGTACCGCCTTAAAGACGCGGCCGTCTTCCTAGGATGGAAATAACCTAGATAATAACTAGAAAACAAGGCAAAATTACTGAGCTGAGGTGACAACACAACGAGCAGCGTCGTCTTCCTCTTCCTCCTCTTCCGTTTTTGAGTCCAGCAGTTCTTGATACGTGCTCTGCGTGAGAGATGGTTCACAGTCTGGCGCAATTCTGTCACATACACTCTCAAGTAGATCGAACATTTATGCATTGAATTTGCTGAAGATTGAAAACTTTGCCCGAGCATATAACAAGGATTAAGATGTGTAGAAAAAAAAAGATGCGCAAAGCATTGCTACCCCTCGTCCCCGATTTCTTAAGGCACATGCGAAGCAGGTTTTCTCTGATTTCAGAAATCTGGCAAGCGCAGATGGCATTCTCTTATTGTAAACGATATAAACCTTAGGAATGTCTCAACATCTTAGGCATCTTGTTTTATGTTTCCATAGGCTTCGTGAACACGTTCCTCTCGTGGAGCCCCGTCACGCCTCTGAGCAGGCTGGCATTTGGGGTGTACCTTATGCACCTGCTCTTCATATAGCTCTTTCTGTGCATCTCCCGGGAGAGGATGTTCTTCGCGCACTTCTTTGCGGTAAGTGCCAGGGACGAAACGCTTTCGTATTGCAAGCCTAAACCGGTATGCGCAGCGCCAAAAGTACACAGGCACAAGTACACGGCACACACAGAGTTCACTAGTAGCACTACCTTTGGAATGATTGCCACAGTTTAGAACGAGAAGTCAGAACCTGTTCACCCGTGTAACTTGCTAATGGTTTGACGCCACTGAGCATAACATATTAGATAAAAAAAACTTGCAGAGCGACGAGGTTAAAACTTTCTTTCTGGTCGAAAGTTTAGGAGAATCCCCCAATGTGGAGTGGATATTTAATAAGGGAGTAATTACTCATTGGCATCCACCCAACGCAGCCATGCAGCTACAAAGGAAAGCTCAATCCCCACGCTTTAACCGTCTGCTCTATAGTCACAAACTGCCCAAGTATTCAAACCTCACGGTGCATTTGTCTGCTGCCAGAGGCAGTAGCGCTAGCGCTGCAACGAATGTGTGTCTAGAATACTGTGTGAAGCGGGCAGCACTTCACATCTTGGAAGTACGATAGTGGTAGCCCTCTGAGTTAACTGATGAAATTATTTCATGAAGATAAGGTTGAAGTAGAAAATTATGGTAACGCACGAGCATCAATTTCTACAAAATCGCAAATCCATTCAGCAACTCCCCCAAGGCAGTCTTCGTAGAGCAGCGTTTATGGTTAGCTTATCGCTTTGAGAGTCCTTTTGGTTCCTTAACGCGTTTTTCTCACGTGTGTACACGCATTAACAGGGGAGCTTACTTCTATCTCCACGATGTTGATGCTGTCGATACTGCAACTTTTGGCGCTTCTGTCTTTTCATCCAGGGCGTCCTTTCTAGGCAGCTAGCCCGCAAAATTCACGTGTCATTCAAACAAAACTTATAAATGCCACTTGAGCTCTAAGGAGGTGAAATGAGCCCAATAAATGCTGAGTTATCGAAAATGAATCGAATGCACTCATTTGCCGAATATCCCATTCGTCCTATAAATCTAAAAACTCGGAGTGATTATCAATTGGTGGATGCATAACTGTCGGCGTAAATATTGTATAGGTGTCTTTTTTTCTAACTGATGCTGGCGTAAAAACTAAAGAAAGAAACCATTAGCCAAAATTCCACCGCGGTTAAAATGAATACTGTAACACGACTCGTTAGACCATAGCTCTGATTAAGGGGCGTTTACTTAGAGAACCATGGGCAGATCTACTGAGATGCGCGCGCATTGTCAGACGCAGAGCGCCCACTGATCTGTGCCTTCGCTGCAGCGGCAACAACGGTAGTTGTGCCACGAATAATTAAACCCTACTTGCGGCTGCATGCCTTGCATGGTGCCGATGGGCGCAGGAGCTGTGAGAGAGCTTTGCTGTGCGCGCAACGAGATTGTCTAATAAGAGTCACGAGAAAGGGGCTACCAAACTGGAATTGACTGCACCTGTCGCGTATCGAAAAATAGTTGGAAGAAAATTACCCCTGGTCTTCAGTGTACAAGCTTAATGAAATAGACCGGCATTTATTCCTTTTTATTTAAAAAGGCTAACGAACTCCAAAATGGTTAGTCAACAACGCTGCGGGTTATCAGTGGCTTTGGGTGCAGCGATTTTGTTCTTTGCTTTTGACGAAGCTCCTTCGTGTTAGAAGGGAAAAGATAACAGTGCTCTCTTTTTGAACCAAAATAATTTTCCACTTTTCTAGCAGCATGGATAACTACGCCCAGTGTTCACATGTTTTCTCAATTGCCTGTCTCCACCATGCGTTAAGAAAGAGAGCCCCAGTAAAACTTCGTGTGTCAAAGTAGGCAAATAGAAGCCTTAGTTTTATATCTGCCAAGCTCATTCACTGGCGCAGGCCAGCAGCAGATTTGTTGGTTCGGCGTCACTTCATGTTTAGCTCCAGTGGCAATCCTTACCGTGTCATATTCACAGCTGCATTTTTCTGCATATCCTTCTGAGGATCTACACTGTTCATTATTCTTGCGAAGCTACGAGGTACTTAGCCGCGGAAGGCCTGATAAAAAGGGAGTTTTGTACAACGAGCAATTACGAATGATATTCTCTCTTCCCAGTTTTGTACTCGTACGAAGTTCTGAAAGGCATGATGCGTCATAAACGAAGATATCGTATATGCAGCCCGTGCATGCTACGCTTTCTTTCTGATGTAAAAAGAGGTGTTTCATAGCTTTAACGTAGAAACTCTACATACTCGGAGCACACATGAAGCCTTTTATATATATATAGGGAGTATTCCGGGTTATTCTATATGTTCTTTTTTCTTCTAAAAACGCCTATGCATTGAACGCATATCCTTCCTCACGTTGTATGTTATTTTTCGGTGCGAATAAAAGAGGAAGAATAATGGAGGAAATATTAAAAATAGTTTAGCTGGTAAAACATTTACGCTACCTCTTTTAATCCATCGATGTGAGGCTTGTAAGTAATCTCCGCGCCTAATAATAGTGAAATATGCGTTTTCCCCTCCTTTTTTGCGCAGGTTTCGCTCTTCTTCAGCACAATTGTGTGCAGCTACCTGCTTAGTTACCTCTTGTTCATCTCCTGCGAGGCACCAATGGGGCGGTTGGACAAGCTAGTCTTCGAACCTCAACGTAAACAGACCTCGAAAAGCGTTGGAGACGGGGCGCCAAATGCGAACGGCACGGAGGACGGACTTCCGCAAATCGTTGCGAAGCTCCGAGATTCCTAACTGGACAGTACAGAAACAGAGAAGAACGCTTCTAATGACTTTCTTCACGATAACTGCAACTAATCAGCTGGCATCTTTAACTCGATTGGTGACGACGTCGTTGTCGACAGCGGTCGAGCACTGCCAAGAAGTTAAAGCCAACCTAATAAACGACAACAGACGGTAAACTTTCTCTATTTATTACTTCAGCATAGCGAAGACATGAAAATAATCCTTTCACGACTGCTGCGCAAGCGCTTCTTTCATCTTCGTACCTGTGCCTTTTGAACGAATTCTCAATGAGGCGTATAAAATATGTTGTGACTTCTTTGTGAATGACAAAATATTAAAGTGGCGCCAATAAAGGAGCGCAGATTTTTGGCTATTCCTTTTAAAGGAAAGTAGCGTCTGAAAATGGCGATGACCAGTCTTTTGAATTTTGTTCGTGCAATCCCCTTGAGAAATGGGCTCTGCATGAATGCGGACAAAGAAACCTCTTCTTTCTGTGCGACTGGAAAAATTTTCATACGCTTCCAAACTTATATCCGGGAACTTACACGCATCTCAGTTGAACGAGTGCATTGAAAATGTCGTGAAACCATTGCTTTTTTTTTGATGGAGCTGGCGAAATTTCACTCAGAACTAATTAAACCAGATTGAATTGAGTGCTTGATTGGTTAAAAGAATACTTAGGTACCTCTTGTAATTTTAACGATACTCGTATGACAGCGACGTTCAGTATTAGAACAGTGCACTTTTCTCTCAATTTCACAGCTCTGCAGTTTTTTATTTAGTTTATGAGTATTTGACGTTAGGCGGTGCGCCTTGTTAGTGTAACCTCCTCAAGTGTTTTTTTCCCGCAAAACTGATTAGAGCCCAATGTAAAGACATTTCGGGCAATGCGGGATGCTCGGCTGCGGCCTTGGCGTAGGGAGACGTATTGGCCTTTCCGGCGAAATAATTCGCAGCTTACTTGCTTAGGGACTAAAACCCTGTGCGTGGTTAGTAAGGACGGTAGAAAAGAGCAACAGTCGTACACAATTGCGTTGAGCTTTGTCAGTACTGGAGCTACGGCAGGCTTAAAGGATTTATAAAATTAAGTCATCTGCCCGTTGCGACAAGACTTGTCTGGGTTCAGTTCTTCGTTTCATTTTGCTACTTTCTCGGATGAAAACACTGCGCGCCTCTTCTCCAGCTCCACTGGTCGAAAACGAAACCCACCACCTAATAGCGAAAGCATACTAGTGAAATGCACATGCGACAGATGGCGGCAGCTGTCAGCCATATCACTTGCCAGTTCGCAGGCCCAGTTGGCTGCTCATTCGCGCGCCACGATCGTACTGCTGTCAACCGTGGTTTGAGCGAGAGAAATAGCGAAATCACCTGCAGCCATCACTTTACGCCCCCTTGCACCGGTGGGCGGATGTTTTTGCGATAGTTTCTGCGCCCACGTCAGCCAGCTGGCACGCGTGACGGTGCAAGTTGCAGCGAACACGCCGTGCTTTTCAGATTGGGATATAGTCCCAAAGTGACGAGGTGCTTAGGTGGCGAAGTTGCTCTGTCATGCAAGAGATCTGTTCATGGCAGTGTTGTCGCTTCGTAAAGAGGAAGCTGTGGTTGGGAGCAGTGGTCAGGTACAGTTTGTGATGTGCTCTTGTGATGCCAGCCATAAGTGAAATGAAAGATTTTTAGCATAACAGACATGCCGTTCACGAATGAAGAGAAAGCACACGGGGTTCTGCCTTTGGAGCATTTCATGGGAACAGAAGGCGCGCTGCAATCCTTGTGCAACCATAGCGGTCAGACAGGCGGCCAAGTCCAATGAAAATTCAGCATGCCTATACCTACTACCGAGGGGCAGTTTTAAGCGGACACGGCACAGAGCACCTGTTTTAAGTGAGGGCGTCGATGCCCACATTTTGTCGCTATTATATCTCCAAGCAATCGTACGCAGCAGGAGCCGGGAAACCGGTGTGTCCGACCCATTAAAAAGGCAGCGCTGGCGGACAACGGACAAGGACAAGAAGTGGAGAAACTGCGCAGAACTAGTAAGTGTTATCCACCAATATTAAGACCCCCTGTACCGAGTGAAATTATTCTTTTTCCATCCAGAAACAGGGCATCTCTATAAGGTCAGACATCGCTCTTGTCCTGAGCGTCCTCTACATGGTTATGCATGACAGATTATATTGGGACTAAAAACAGAAAGAAAAATAGGTCCCTGCCTGCACCACTAAGTATAACGGGCTTACGGCTATGCATTACTGAGAATTTGGCAAGGAACCTGAAAATTTTCTACTGCTTAAAATGATTAGATACGTAGATGACTGCCTAATCCTCCTATACTGCCGCTACGATGCTTTTATGGACGAAGTACTGTGGGAGTTTCGGAAAATCGTATCCTTTCCTGGACGGCGAGGTGAACCGTGGAGACACAGGAACGCGGACCCTTTCTTCCTTTACCACGGGCGAGTAGCCAGAAGGTCAACTCGAGAGCGCTGCTCCGCCTCCTTCCTCAAATCGGTCGCCAGCGCGCACCGCCAGACACCGCCGGAGCGGTCGCTGATTGGCCCAAAGTGACAACGGGCAAGTGCGCTGAGTTCGGCGGGTACCAGCCGTGGCCGGAGCGAGAAGACAGCTAGCCGTGACAGCGAGAGGACGTCAGGTAAATACCTCCCATCTTCCCTCTTTGTTGCCGCCGTCTTGCCCCGTCAGCCGTAAGACCAAGTCAGACGGCAAGGGCCGCAGATCAAGTAGCCAGCGATTTTGGGAGAGCCCAATAAACGTTTGGGGTGGGGGCGGCCTCCGGGCAAACGCCCTGTTCCCTGTTGTGTTGTTATATCGCAACTCGCTCCCGGCGAACATGGTGGATGCGCCGGGTTACTGCCTGATCTGATGTGGCTCACAGAGCTCGGCCAGGGGTCTATAAAACGCCCTGCCCCAGGCACTCCAGCAGCGTAATCTCCTCAACGGACGTGATGATACACCGCCGCAGGCACGATTTACGCTACATGCCGGAAAGCTCTGCCAGACACCACGGTACCAGCACGCCAAGCGTTGTCGTTCATTCATCATCGGCGCGTGCCGCCTGGGCACCGGCGGGCACACCGCTTTTCGTTTTACAGCTGCCAAACGGGAGAACCGAGACCGCGCCACATGCGACGTGTTCACCACTCATCACGGCTCCAGGCAGCGAGAGACTCAGCAAACGCGACAATTCTCGACGAAGTTCTGCCCAGCGCGTTACAGCAAGCGCTGCAATCCGAACAGCCCAGCCTGCGGATTGGAACTCCGATCCCCAAGATCAGTGGCTGCAGTGATCAAACGAGTTCCAAGCACTTTTTGCTGGCTCTCGACCAGTACGGTGAGACAACTGGCACGAGTGAGCGTGATGCACGTTGCGGTCGTCGATCAGGCCGCTCTGTGGCACCGGTTGGTCGGCCACACCGCGGGAACGATGGTCGATTTCCGCAAGATGGTCAAGGAGGAGTTCCTGCCTTACGACTACCAGCTGCGGATGCGGCAGGAGTTGGACCTGCGCATGCAAGCCCCTGACGAATCTTTTATAGAGTACGTCGGGGCGATTCAAGAACTATACGAATGCGGAGCAAGTGGAGAGCGTAGTCCGGCGGACCCACCCCACGTTTGCTCTCTATTTGCGGGGAAATCGCTGCGGAGACTACATCGAGCTGGCTGTCGAAGCGCGCCGGGCACACGCCGAAATCTCAGCAGCCCGCGCGTACCGGCCCGCACCACCTCCGTCGGAATCACTGGAGCCCATCTGCGCATGGAACTGCAGTACTCGCCCTCGAAGTAAATCCGCTCGGGCACCGGCTCGGTTTTCGGGCGAAGGCGCGTTTTCCGAAGTCTCGGGTCGCGTCTTGGATCCCTACTCATACGGGCTCAGGGCAACAGAGGTCACACGGATGGGAGTCTGGTCATCCTCTCGCCAACCTCCCGACAGAGATTTCCAAGCTCGGTCAAAAGATCGCGAAGGGGTTACACCTCCAGACAGAGGGCCTCCGACGTACGGGCTAGGGCATGGGCGCCACTTCGGAAGTATCGGCACCGAACGTTTGTATGTGCCTACAATGGCGGCCGGGTTTTCTCGTGCGCGCCGCAATATTGGGACAAAGCCATCCCCTATAATTTGCTGGGGAAGGTGCCGAGAGAGCGCGCTTGCTGCGCTTATTTCGCTCCCTGGAACTAGACTTCCAACTGCAAGGCACAACGGACCTCAGTGCGCTTGCCGTGGAGGGTGACGGGAGCGTGCGGCTGCAACCACTCGTGACGCTGGCCGAATCCAGAAGAGAGTGTCAACGGCTCTGCGGAGTTTCACTTAGCCTTCGAGGTGGCACTACCGTCTCTGTTTCCGCTTCCCTCATGAGGGAGACTTCCCTCCTCGGCCAGCCGGTGCTGTCATGGCGCGCGATGGTGAAGATGGGCCGCGTTGAAATGGAAGAGGGAAACACTTTCTCCACAACGCAGGCTGCGCACACTGCGGCTCTCGTGTAGCACAGTGAAAGAAAAGTGAGAAAGAATTGGGTATCACAACAGGACAAAAATCGGTGAGTGGAAGAATCGAAAGGATGTTTGTTCGTGCTCTGTAATCGTGTGGCATCAACAGCACAAATGAAACAGAATTTAGTATTGACGTCAAACGCTTACAGCTGGAAAACTGATGAGAATTAAACGCCATAAGATGTCAGAAGCAAATGGCGACTTCATCAATGAAACTTGGAGGGAAGCCACGGCTCGACGCACGCCATTCAGTGCACGCACGCCCCGAAGCTGCCGCCGTCAAGTGATTGCCCGTAAAACGCCACATACCTTTCTTATGTGCTAGACGTCCGTACGTCGCGTCCGTTCAATTCACGCGCTACAACTAGTATGTCGCTGCTGTGCAACCATCTGAATTTTTAACAATATCAATCGAGCTTCTGCTGCCAATTAGAGCGGCGCCAAGGCGAAGCAGGGGTGGAATCGCGGGAAGGGAACGAACTCGCGCACTAATGATGCTGCTGGAGCAAGTGTCGTCTGCTTGGCTGTTCTGCTTCGTGCGGAGCAACTCCCACGAAGCAAGTTCTATGGCCAAGTTCTGAGAGTGGTTGTTTCGTGTTCTATCTGCTGCGTGTTTGTCGCTCTCCACTCCAAGCAGGACGCACGGCACCTGAAACCGCTCGTATAACTAAATTGATGCTCTGATATCGAGGGTCCTCAAAATTAGTTTTTCGTAAGTAACAATTCCAACCGGCTTTTCGGCAAGCTAGACTGTCTATTGCAAATGTGTGCTTTTCTCGGATATCACCAGCATTACATGCTGCGGATAAAACAATTTCCGAGAATGTTTTCGCGGGCTAGTTGGTGCATTATTGGAATTGAGAACAGATCGGGCAGAAAATGATTTATCACATGCAAACATGCAACAGTTGCACTCCCGCCCTTGGAGCCACCGCAGTGTTGCGTTTGTGCAAGACGCAACTAGGAAGAGAGATAATAGGAGCAGATGAGACTGAAAAAGCTGGTAGCACGCGTGTCAGCACTCCCTCAGTTTTTCTTTCAGAAAGAGAACTCAAATATCTTGCGCAGCAATATCACTGGAATTTTTCAATCCTCGGCGTAAGATGATGGGGTATGAGTTGAATTGAGATGTTAGTTTGAGAATTCCTTTCTGTGAATTTGTTGATAAGAGTAGCTATTGTATAAAACCAAATGGCCTGTAAATAAACGCCTGAGTTGTTAGCGCTGTTACCTGTCCTGTTCGTTCGTTCTTGTGTGTCTTTCGGCGCTAAAAACCATTTCCAAATAAAAAAATAATTGGTTGCAGCTTACCATTGGGCTTTGATGTATTCAATTAGTTGTTTATTTATTTGCATTACCCTCAGGGCCAAAGGCATTTTTTTATAGTTTATGGGGGTTTAACGTCCGAAAGCAACTAGGGACATGAGGACGCCGCAGTGAAGATCTTCGGAAATTTCGACCATTTGGGGTTCTTTAACGTGCAATGACATCGTGCAGTACACGGGCCTCTGGAATTTCGCCTCCATCGAAATTCGACCGCCGCCGCCCGGGTCAAACCCGCGTCTTTCGGGTCTGCACCCGAGTGCCATAACCACTGAGCCAACGCGGCAGCCCCATAGGCATTACAGAGGCAAGTAATTTGAAGAACATTTGTGTCGCAGGCAAAAGGTTTCCTGGTTTTAAAACATTAGCTAAAATAATTACAAGCTTTGTTACATTTCTAGTTATACAACGTTAGCTAAAGCACTACAAGCGAGAACACGAATGAGCAACACTGGAGGTGAGCGATCCGGGAGGGCGGTTCCAGTCCTGTGATGTACGCGGAACAAGTGACTGTAGGGTCGTTTTTGTGCTGTTAAAAGCGATGTCAACTTTCCACACGTGGCCAGTGCGAGTAGAGATGTACAAGAAGAAATAAGATTATCATTATGCAAAAACAGGGTTGCAAAAAAAATTCTCAAATAGACAGTCTATAAAATTTAAGACGGGAGGTGAGAAATGTATTTTTTCATTGCAGTTTTGCAAGAATGAAACGAGCGGGATAAATGAAATTGTCCCTACTGGGGTTTCAGACGGACGCATATTCAAATTAATACGCAGAAGTGATTTGTACAACGGCAGTTTCACTGACGTAGGGGCAGTGGTAAGGATATGGCGCAGATATCCTAGCATAAGTTAGCATTGCTAACTATTTTATTAATATATAAATACCAATTAAGAGTAGACATGATGTAAACCCAAAGGTAACTTTTTTAAAAATGAATTCCTGGTCATGTTAAGTAAGCCATTGAAGTAGTAGAGTTGCAGAAAACAAGCATACCATTACACTTGGAAATGTTTACCGCCATTAACCAGAGGCTACAGCAATTGGAAATGGCGTTAATATTATTTTGAAGCACGATTATTTTGGAGTTAATTTCACGAAAGACTACACAATCATCCGCGATTACGTGGATGTTAGAGGACACATATTGGGCTAAATGGTTAATGTAAATCAGTAACAACAGGGGACCTGAAACAGGCACACCGGAATGGACAGAATTTAGCAGGCAGCTGAAATTGTAAGCCGTGATGAACTGGGATCGGTTACAGAGGAAATGTTCTAGCCAGTTTAGAATCTTGTTTTTAAAGTATAATTTGCTTAGTTTGAAAAGGAGTAGCTTGTTAAAGAATTTTCTGGAGGCTTCAGGAAAGTAAAAAAAAACTAATGAGCAATAAATGAAACGGCGGTCGAGAAAGATATGAAGTTTTTCGGAGAAAGCTGCGTTTCTCAAGCGAGAATCCTGCGGAAGCTATGCTGCGTGAGTGTACAAAATTATAAAAACTTTACAAAAAATTGACGATGTTTGCGCGAAGTGCGTTTTCAAGTATATTTACCGGCATGCTTGTTAATGACATAGGGCGTTAATTGCAAGGTGAGTCTTAAATTCCTAATTTGTGGGTTGGAACAACCATTCCCATCTTACCTTCTGAGTGGAGGGCACTATCGTTGAGAGATTGCTGTATCGGTTCGCCAAAATGAGAGATGAGTACCATTTTACGCTTTTCGGGAATGTAGGGTTGATTTGGTCAATTTCTGGAATAGATGACACTTCCAAAGAATCGATAATTCGCTCGGTGCGTATTGCTTCAATAATTACTGGGTCCATAGGATGAAGTTCATCGCATGGCATGATCGGAAATGTTGGCTCAGATAAAATGCGAAAATAACCACTAAAAAGAAATGATTTAATGCTTCAGAGGAGGCATGAGGAGATATAGTTGCACCGTCGGAGTCACGGAAAGTTACTGCATTCTTCTCAATATTTTTGACAACTGTCCAGAACTTCTGGTGATGGGCAAGGGTTGCTTCGAAATGATTAGAACAGCCTAGCAGACCACGCTCACTACAGCAACAGGATTTGTGTGCATGCCCTTGCCCTCGCTCTCTTCCGCTTCTCCTTCGTATCCATTAGCGCAGCACAGTAGATGCTCTCACGATGTTATTAAAAATCTCGGAGGCAATACAAGGTCAGCCTTGACGCTACAGCAACACAAAAGCCCGAGATTATACAAATATTTTCTCCCACACCAAAAAAAAAAGATAAATCTTACGCTCACTGGAGGCAGCGCTTTCCACAGCGTGACGCATGATAAGGGCCAATGTGCGATCGTTTTTTAGCCGCATGCGGACGCTTCCTTGCGACCACGCGCACGGGCCGAGCAATGGGACGCATGAACGTATCCGTCCGGGCGCACCAAGTTGGTCAACTTGAACTCTGACGCATGAACGGATGGTAGCATCACAGCTATTGGCTGCTGTCCCGTGACATGTCAGCCCACCCCTCTTCTCAATTTTACCTGTGAGAGATCGTCGGCCGCTAAGCGGAGTTAGAAACAAGGCCTAGTTGGTGGAAAAATGTCGAAAACATATAATGTTGGCGGCATGTAACTTTAACGAGTGTGGACAGCGACTTCGAATATCGCCGTGTACAACAGCGACGAGCGAAAGTCCCCATAAGTTGTTTTGTCTCCGTCTACACCGAGTTGATTGAGCTTCCTTCAAACCTACGCTAGAGTCTACGCAAGATGTACGCAGTACCGGTGCCGCGAAGTGTTTATTTGGAGCCGTTTGTGATAGTTTCAACTGTTAGCCCTATCGGAAATCCTACCAAGAGCCATAGCGGAAACGTAGTGGATGGTTAGTGGCTACAGAGGAAGGAGAGTGGATTCATGGTGGCTATAGAGGAAGCAGAGTGGATTCTTGGTGGCTATAGTGGCAAAATAGTGGTACGGTCATGGATGCTGGCGCTATATTGACCACCATGATGCTGGTATCGGCAGCCACGGCGGTTTCCAGCAGGAGCTAGGGGTCAACATAATGGATTTCGTCCGTGATGCTGGCTTCATGGCAACGTGGTGGCAGGAACTGCTGGAGAAACTTCAATCATGGCGGATGTTGGCTTAATACTTGGAGTGTAGACCGCTAGCTGTGAGCGATGGTGTCATGTGTTCGTCGATCATGCGAGGCAACCTGCGTGGTTTTCAGAGGGCTGATGCCCCCGGATGTCGAAGCGCAAAACGCGGTGCACTCGGTGACTTCGGAAAGCTTACCCCCGAATGCAGAAATCTATGTGTCGCGCTTGGACTTCACTACAAGAAGTCGTTTGGAGCACCGCGGCGACCTCAAAGCGATCAAGACTGCTTTCGCGTTTCATAGAGGCAACGAGCACGGCAGGCACATACTGGTCGAGAGGACCGCTGACAGGCCCGTCCTGGCACAGAGCGAAGAGGCGAGGACTATACGAACTTATATGCGCTCTCTGGGTGCCCGCTATTGTGCACCCAGAGCACGTTATCATACGAAAGCGGCCGGCCGACCAGACCCCGAGAGCCTCGGGGGCTGTCTCCAGGCGGTTAGAACACGTTTCAAGCGCTCTTTGCGGCCAAAGTGTGTGCGGGCTCGTAAATAACACTACCGCAGCGACGGCTAAGTCCACGAGTTCGGCTCGTGCACGGCAGCGAACGGTGTGATGCCGGGTGTGCCGCGATGCCGTGGGTGCATGGCTAGCGTGGATTTGACGGCGAAAACGAAACAGGAACCTTCAATTTTAATTCAATAAATTAAATTAGGCTTGTTTTATAGCGACATCAAAATTTTTAATTTTAAGAAAGCAGCAGCAACACAGCGTCGGTTTTAGAGTAAGGTGAACAAATATTCTGCTCAAAGGTAGAATTAAACGCTCCGCTAAGCCTATCAATTCGCTTGCAATGCCACCAAGAAAAGCAGGAGCCGCGCGAAAGCCTCACCGCATGCATAGCCACACCTTAACCCAACGCGAAGCACCTTAAAAGGTCTCAAACACGGCTTTCGCGCAGCAGTGAATGCCACTTTGAGCTGTATGTCTGCTTTTAAGGCTGTCTACACCGTGCTTTTATTGCTCAATCAACTGTTGGATAATCGTTCGAAGATAACTTCGATGGGTGAATACAATTAAAAGTATGTATGCAAAGCTTTCCTAGTGCGGTACCGTGTAATGTACTATATCGGCAGGAAAACATGTATATGTATGGACCATGAAAACAACTAAAAATTTTTTGCTCTGGTATACAGCCTAGCACTAAGACAGTGAAAGCGAAAAGTGTGGTCTGGCATGCTTATACCCTGTATGGCAAAAAAATATTGAATTTCCAGGTTTTGGGAAGTAAAATTTTTCAGAATAATTCATTCCATATGCGGTCCATTTTCTTTTCTTGATAACACCTCAGAGAACAGCTGTCAGAACTAGGCGCCCTGAAGTGACGAAAATTTGTTCGAAAAGTGAGCTGCTATACACTGTTATTTATTGCACTACAGTGTGTACATCTGCTATTATAAACAATCGACAAATTTCGAATTTATCTGGAGCATGCATGTATAAAGACAGGGGCACAGTTGCTTCAAAAATATATTCTGTAATACGCTATATATAAAGCAAATGAAACAGGAAACATATAATTATGCAGGACAGTTTGCACACAGTCTGTCTACTTAAAATGCAAAAATAAAAATATACTTTGCGTTCACAGTATTTACAGCTTTCACTAGTTACTATACAGATCTCAAGAGAAAGGAAAAAATGAGATGAAGTGAGGACACAGCGGGACAGAATTTCAGCTGAATCCACATTTAGGTATTGCTTTTGTGTTGTGTACTTTCTACAAACAAGCACCAAGTGGCATAAGTGAATCCTGCTCCACTAGGATATATATAACTATTATTGTACATTCACTGGCACAAACACATGCCAGTACATCTCCGCAGATGTTTTCAACCTGTATCAAAATCATTATTTATTGTCCCTTAAGGGCCTTTAGGTGGGGCACTGCATAATGCGGAGCAAAAAAAGCAAGAGGACATTGTGGTTACATAGCAAAAGAAGGCGAGCAAATTATTATAGGGCAATGCAAAAGGGTGAAGCAAACATACCTATGTACACTGTGGCCGCGCAGCAATACAAGCAACATCGAACAGGGTGCTCATAATATGAATAGGGGTGCAAGAA
Source organism: Amblyomma americanum (assembly GCF_052857255.1). Lineage (NCBI taxonomy): Eukaryota > Metazoa > Arthropoda > Arachnida > Ixodida > Ixodidae > Amblyomma > Amblyomma americanum. Next base: position 277,111,138 of record NC_135497.1, read on the forward strand.
GTAACTCTAAAAAGATGTTAATAAGAAGTGCACTTGTGATACATAAGGAGTAGTAGGCAATGCGTGTTAATTACAGCTAATGACAAGTTTGGTTGAACAGTAAATTCGAGAATTTATTCAGATCGGACTCAGTTGCCATGGGCTCTGGCAGGTAACTGCTACTTCCAACGTTCTATGGCTGATGGCAAAAAAAGATTTATGGTAGGCGTTAGTGGAACCATGTAAATGCTGCAAACTTAAATTGTTGAAAAGACGACGCGATGTTCTATTTGGTGGAAGTAGGAATGCTTTGTGCAAGTGAGGGAAATTGTAGCCCACACCTCCGCCACGTATGTGTAGGGCAGGACTTCACGAACCAGGTTTATTCCAACCCGCAAACAGCGCAAGTGATGACGATGAGTATACACAGGTGAGGAATATGAAGTGGCATACAGATAGGTGAGATGGATGAAACCGCGGTCAGTGGTCACAATATAGCTTATGGAAAAGACAAAGTTCGGCAATTGTCTGATGAAAAGACAGTGCAGGTAAGCCGAGCGACAATTTTGTGCCTCAAACACTGATGCTGTGGTCATAACATCACACTATAATCCGGGCTGCACAGCTTTGCACTGATTCTAATGTGTAAATAAGATAAGTTTGGTGCAGGTTCCAAATGGGTGAGGCACATGTTCGAATTTTGAGCAAATGAACGTTTTGTAGGTGAGTTTGCGGAGTGATTTTGATTGATATCGGTTGAGAGATTTTGAACTTTCAGTGACTACGTTAGGATATGCTCAGACCATGTAAGTCTGCTAGCCTTGTTATTCGTAGGTACCGGCATGACTCTAATTGTGTTAGTGCTATTAGCTTAAGGAATTACGATAATTTAGATTATTACATTTGCGGGCTTTATGAGGTTGATGCTCTAAGCATGTGATCAGACACTTGAACCCAGTTGCTGCTAGCCTCAATCCCTTTCTATCCTATTTGGCAAGTCGCAAAGGAATGTCTTTTATTGTTGCAAAAATTCAATGAAAAGGCAGCAGTCAGCCACTTCCTCCGGCAGTACCACATTAAGTGCTCTCTCTGCCTGATGAGACAAAGCACTCTTTGATGTGCGGTGGTGCAGCATCCCTGTCTGCAATGATTATTGGTCTGCACATCAAGACGCAAATTTTGGCCTCTAGTAATAATATTTTTTCGATGCGCTCGTACGAGCCACTGCATGTTTTGATGAATGTTGAGTCAGAACGGGATGGTAGCTTGTATGCAGGGCTCTGAAAGACCTGTTTTGCTTGTACAAAGCGCTCGTACTGAAGTGCTGTGAATGTACTCGTGCCTAAGCGATTATTCACAGCATCCTGCTCTTCAGTGCTTAGAGCAACGTCTTTTCCCTTGCCTAAAAGGCACAACTTGCCAACATGCGTAGCCTTCTGTAAAAGGGGATACCCAAAGGTCTCCATGCAAAACTCTTTCTCGTGGAGACACAGAAAGCCACTGCTCATCACCTTGTGAAATTGTTGATGCATAATAATGCGTTCAACAATTTGCTGAGGGATGCCATTTGCAGCTGACACCTGCCGAACTATTTGTCCATTTCCACCTTCAAAAACAAAAGCAGAATGTGCGCACAGTGGCCCAAGTGACCGAGCACATTTAGCCAAATGAAGAAGCACATGAACATTAAATGTCAAGCTGGCAACCCCATATAATCTCTTGCACTGAATGACGAAGCTGTCCAGAAGCAGCTCTGAAAATAAAAAGTAACAAATATTAGAAGCTGAGAGCCATTAAAAATTTCCTCGACAAACACAGTCAAGTTATTCTCAATCCACCTCACTGCAAGATTTTTTTCTTCGTTTTCTATGCGAAGGTTCATTGAAAACAAGCAGTTCCATGTGAAATTCCTCTTCCAGAAAGAACACACCATAAGATTGCATGACACTAGCTGATAAGCAAAAGCTGCACACGGTTACGCCAACATAATTCGTCTTTAAAGGGGGCTCCTACCTCTAATTTGGCCCTGCATTACAGAGAAAGCAAACTTAACAATTCTAACCCGTTGGACAAAAATGCATGTGTACCTATGTTCAATAGTACAAACATTCTGTATAGGCATTCCAATCAACTTACAAGGGCATATCATATTACAGAGGCATATCATATTCACAAAAACTCCGACATATGCGTCAGCACACCATCTGTTGTAATCCATGATTGGGAAATTCGGTATCTTAATTCAACACAGTGATTCGTTTTGTCATTTTGGGGGTAGGGGCATGCGCTGATGGCTGCCTTGCGTGAGCTATTTAACCTTGTGTTTTTTTCCCAGAAACTTCAGTTGATAGTAGCGCTCGTCCTTGGTGTCTTTCTCTTTGTGTCTCCTGTCGCAGCGCTTTCGAAAGTTTTCAAATATGTAGCAACTAGCTCAATTGTCTGTGTTACTGCGAAAGAATCATTACCCAATTTACCACATCACAACTTTTAACAGGTAAGCAATGAATAATGTTTCAGGAGTGTTGTAGTTAACTACAAGAACAAATAGCACAAAAACAGAACTATATATCTAACATGACGAATACTACGACATCGAAGAATATGAAAGGCACTCTAAAAAAGAGGAAAAGGGGTTAGAAGATGGCAGGAGTTATTTTTGAAGTTTATGCACCAACCAGTTTGTGCCTTCTGTGAATATTTTAGAAGCACAGTTCACAAAATTAACTATTCTTAATATACTATGCAGGAAAAACATTTATGATTGATAAATAATATTTCAAAATGGTTTGCAGACAGTTGTACAAGAGTGTAAAAAGGTCAAAAACTTACATAGTCAAAAAATTATCATTCCCTCAGTTACTTTACAGCTATGCTATATTCACAAATGAGACCTGTAATAAGTTACCTGCTTTGGCAATTTCAGAGAGAGTGAGCTCCTCTCGCAAAAAGATGTGGAGAGCCTCAGACAGTTTGCAGAGGTGCCTCCAATAGTCCGGGTGCAGGATACCTTCAAGGCACGGCAGAGCATAAAACAGTATCCACTGCCTCCACTCAGATGCTTTTCAATGTCCTCGTTCTCTAATTGGCCTAGGCAGCCTTGTCACATAGTGTGGAGGTTTGATGGCCAACAGCCGTAAATCAATGTCTTCAAGTGTAGAAGGACGACCTGCAAAATAAATGTGCATACTTTTGTTGTGAGCAGAGAGAAAAAGGCAAGGTGATAATACACTGTAGAATATAAAAATCCCACAGATGAAATGAAAAAAATTAAAGGCAGAAACACTGCTACACACACTATATAAATATCTGTACTAGCATATGGTTGCAACTTGCTTCTACAGATTAAAATAAGATTAAATACTGAGTACACTGTAAAGAAGATTCAGCATTTTATTTTATGCAGCACGTTTTCCTACCCAGCAGTTACCAGCAGCCTACTAGCCCCTAAGTGTGCCGGTTGATAATGAAATATGCTACCACCATCTTACGTCATCATGGTTTCTCAAAATATGTCCACTAGGAAGCCAGCTTAGTAGTAAGTACTAAACGGCTGCATCATACTATTTCACCACATTTTGTACACTATGTAGAGGCACCATCAACAGTGCCTTCCACTAATCATACTCAGTAAAGCCAAGGCCACAGATTATAGCATGTGCATGGTCTACAATCTCTCAGCTGCCATTTCCCTGCAATATGATGCACATTTGAAAAAGTGACGATAATCAGTAATAAATGCAGTGCCACAAAAAGCAGTAATATTTCAGCAACTTTCACTAGTAAGTTTTAGTTTTAGTTTATAGGGGTTTAACGTCCCAAAGTGACTCAGGCTATGAGAGACGCCGTAGTGAAGGGCTCCAGAAATTTCGACCACCTGGGGTTCTTTAATGTGCACTGTCACTAGTAAGTGAATCATGAATGAACCGCTTTGTGTGCATTGCCTTACCAACATAGAAGTGTTGACCGGAGTTCGACGTTGACAAAATTGTCTCAGTCACTTGTCTTACAACGCCTAGCAGGACGGAGTGCATATATTCCACACTGAACCCATTGACAAGGTCTAGACCTGAAATAAAAGACAACGTCTAATATCAGTAAAAATACAGCACAATTCCATGAGATAAAGTACAGGAATGGGTAAAATACTGATGTAGGTACTGAAGGTGGATAATATGAGACAAAATAATACCAAAAATTAGTTGCAAAAAATAACATATTGCAGGGGCTGTAGAAACTAAATACTGGAAGCAACCAATTTTGCATTAAGTGTTGCACAGTTTAATAAACAAGGCAGCAACCTAGTGCTATCGTTTTATAGCTGACGAAAACCATGGCCTGGTGGAGACATTTGGAATGTGTAGAAAACCCCAGGGATAAAAAGCAAGTGAAGCTCCTCCTCCTTGAGGTAGAAAGGCTGGAGCATTGGGAAAGCATGCAGGCCAAATCTCTTGTGCTTATGTAAACGCTGCACTGATCTAGGCTTGTGTATATGACAGGCTTGGCTGCCTTGGTGCACCACAAATCCGGCATAATGACGTGGAAAAATGGCACATATCATGGCAAGCACTGCCACCAAAGGGAGTTTCCATGAGTAACTAAGGAAAGAATTCTCAGGTTACACATTACCTCTCACCACCTAAACGGATGCGGTTTGCATCACTGTTCTTAATGCTGAAAACAAGAAATGAACTTGATCATGCAGGAATTTAAATGTATAGTGAGGGCGATTAACCTTATTTTCCTTTTTACTAAGCGACCGTTCATACTTCGGACATGTTTTGCCACATATGTAGTAGTTGTGACATCGGTCAGTCCATGCCAGCTAGAGAAGAAAGGAAGAAAGGAGAAAATTGCCTTACCTCCCAAATTCATGAGTGCAGATGGCCCTTTTAAGCCATTGATTATGTCATCATAACCTTCTGCAAGCTTCATGTCGCGTATAACCATGTACGTGGTTCTGGCTTCTGGCTGTTCTCCGCATGCTCCCTTCAGGCAAAAAGATAATACAGCACTTAAGCACATGAACAGTAGTTTCCATAAGCTGGCACCCTTAAAAAAAATAAGGCTCTTCTGATTTCGGTTCTGCTGATAGCTCTGATAGCTGTTCAGTGTTGAGCAATCACCCAAACCACTGTCGAGCTGTTAAGAACCATCAGGTACTGCTCACCTTCAACATGCTCCCCTCGGACGACGCACCAGAGGCATCCAAAGTACCCGTTGAAGGGAACCATATTCAGTACCGCTGCCCTTGCTGGCGCATCGACTGAGCAACACAACACAGCATGTTTAGAGTAGTGTGTAGTTGTCAGATATGTCCACATAACTACTTTGGTAGTGTTGACTTCAATTACATACTTCTTCAAAAAAAGTTGCATGTTCGGATGTTTCTTGCCGAACCAGAGCCCAGCAAGTACAGGATGCTTAAACCGCAAGTGCGGTGGCAGTTCATTCACAATGAACTGTAAGGGCCACACTGAAGTCTTTGACGATTTCCAAACTGGACTTACGTCAGTGTTGATAGTGAGAGTGAGGTCATCTTTCGGAAGTCTTTCCCGCATTCTGCTGTAGCACTGAGCACTTGTTACGTCAGAAATGACAGACTGTGGCTCTTGCAGCTTCTACACGTTTTCATGAAGCTGGGTCTTCGTGCTTTCAATTGCAAAGCTGAGTTGCTTATGCAAATTCAGAATGATGAAAAATGAGCCACGGTCCTTGAGCTTCTGCAGGGCACTGGTGTACCGGCAGTTGGGGCACTGTGCTGAGCTCTCAATCACATTTAGAAGAGCACCGCATGTCTCGCAAAAATAGTGGTACTGCACAATGTCTTGTTTTTCCTTGCATCACAGTTTGCGAAAAGCATATGTGCTTTGGGGCAAGGCATTTTGTCCAAATAAGAAATTTATTAGCTTTATTAAGTCCCCTAAAGCAGCCCATGTTAGGCCATGTGTTACTGCATATGCCATAACAGCTACTATAGCGCCCATCTTGGTCACCTCTGCATTTGGCAACTTTTCGTTACTGAATCGTGCAAAGGATGACGGCAACCCATCATCTTCATCTTCAGAACTCTCAGATTCTTCAGTGACACTGCCACTGCTGAGGCCAATGTCACCACCCACATCAGAACTGGCTCTGCTGCCGGTGTCACTTTCTGGTTACAGCTCATCATTTTCAAAGTCGTAGTCACTGTTCATGCCAACGTCACCACTCATATTAGAACTGGCGTCGGTGCAAGAATCACTTTCTGGTTGCAACTCGTCATTTTGAAAGTCGTAGCTTGGAGGCTCTGCGTCGGCCGCTGCACCACTGGCTCCGTTTTGCGCGGCACCTTCAATGGGCAGAACGTCTGGGTAGTCAGTGGAGTGCACTTCATCCCTCGGCTCCGTACTGCCTGCTGCGTCGTCCGTGTTGTCCCACGCGGTGCTTTCAGTGGAAGGTGCGCTTGGTTGACCGCTGGAGACACTTCCATCACTTGTAGGTTGGACCGTGAGCACGGTGGCACTCAACGGACCGACAACGGCTGCCCCAAAATGGCCCTTTTGACGCCTGTAGAGAATTGTGCTCGGCACGTCAAAGTAAGCGCCGGGCACCAGATACTGCTTATGCCGTTTCTTCGGAGCAGATCCCGACATCGTCAACGTCAGTAAACCTCAGGTACGTATGACGAGCAGAGTACGATCTCGGTGGATTTCGCAATCGCGGATGTTGAGAGTTCGCACCGGCGGAAGGCTACTGGCAACCTAGCAGACACTTTTATACAACACAGCTTCGGCCACGAAATAGTAGCCGCCGGCACGTTTCGTACACGACCGGCTTTTCCAGCTTGCCTGCACTCAACGCGATGGCGTAATGGGTGCTTTCTAATCTGAGCAGTACACCATTGATCGCATTTTTTTCAATTGTTTCAAAGGATTAATTTTATCAGTTATACGCACTAAATTTTTAATTAGCATCATCATGCTTTTCAACCTCCCTTTTTATAATAATTATTTTATTTTTATTTATCAAATAAAAACAATGACTTCATTAACTTGTCATCGCCCATCACATGGCAATCAATCATCAAATACTAGAGGCGCCACTTACTATGATACGTTTTTTTTACGCAGTCCTCGAATATAGGTCGGTAGTTCGAATCCCTGACGCAAGCTATAGGCTCTAACTTGACTAGTAACTTTATGCTGCACGAAACGCTGAATCGTATGACGCCATCCGGAACAGCAGACTGTTAGCATGATTCAAGTTTTTTTTAAGCAGCACCCGATTATTTGCGACACGCACTCGCGCCGACAGCTTTTCGACGAAGCGATCGTTCCTGTCGCGTAATATGAAAATTTGTCTGCGTGTATTTAAAGCACCCTTGTTGTCAAAAATGCCAAGAATGGTTAAATAACTACAGTTGACGCTTCACGCACAGTGCCTTCTCCCACGCTCAAGGAAGAAACTGCAGCACATTTATGCGAAGTTAATTTCAGTATCATTACAAGCTGTTTTCGCAAAAAAAATCAGCTGCAGTGTTCTTTACTAAATCATTCCGTCACGTTAGAGAGGAAAGAAGTTACTCCACCAGACAGCACTCATTTTTATTACCTGAGTACAGGTGAATAGCCACCCGATTCTTGGCCGATCCCCCAGTGTGGGTATGTGCCATCTTTTGATTGGCTAACAACAACAACACTTCCAACAACAGCAGCACTTCCCAGGCGTGCTGCAGGAATTTGTGGCGTCCGTCTAATTTTATTTGGAAAGGCATTTCTATAGTGCTCTAGAATACTTTGTGTCCAGCAGACGTTTTAAACGCAGGCGGCACCACCGACTTTGTGAAAACGACGCTAGGCGCTTCGAGAAAACGTGAAAAGTTGCTTGCACTAACGCAGACGCCGTGCCACGAAGTGCTACAGAGTTGCGGCGCGAGCACTGCGTTATTTAATATGATCACCGCGGTAAAGTCCTCGTACTGCACTGCATTTGAAACTTGGAGAATGGTCATACAGTCGCTCCAGCAAATAAATTAATTGCCGCATCGCGCTGAAATATGCTCACGGATACCGACACACAGCCCCTATTTTCTACATATATGGGAGCCAAAGTGGCCTGATAAGGGCGGTGTAAAGGTGCCGACTTAACTACACTGTCTCGGACCTCGAGTGTGATTAACGTATATTTCCCCATTTCCCCCCACAGGCTTTGTGCCTTCCTCTCAAAATAAAGGACGTTCAATCAGTTATTATTAACGAATTATTAGAGTATAGCATGACTCCTCTCTTCGCTCTATCTCTGCGGTTCAACGTACCCTAAAGTTCTTTGAAGGCTCAGCCTCTGTGGGGTTATTTAGAGCACACTGACATCTGTACCCCTGTCCAAGGCAAGAATCAAGTTCAGGAAATGAGTCATTAATTGTACCAGCGCACGAGTAAAATACTCTTTTTACCTAGAATTAGTATGCATGTTGTCGTGGACATACTGGACTCGTTAAGGACTCGTGTGGACTCGTTTTCATGTCATGCAATGTATACATGGGACGCTCCCTTGTACTTATGGCGAATTCCACTGGTGGATCTGAAGCGAGGCGCTCGAATCGCAAAAGAGCGCCCCAAACCGCCTCGGAGCACAGCCACCGTTGTCGACCAGCGCTCCGTATGGAACGGAGTTGCTCCAAACGACCAGCGGAATTCGCGCGGTCGGTCCAGGTCGACCAGTGGAACTCGAATTTGTCGTCGCGGAGTAAGAAAAGCTGCTCCAGCACGGCCAGTGGAAATCGCCATTAGATTATTTGATATCTACAAGGAGTAGAATTTTCTGTGTGTCAACCTGACTATGTACTGCACTGATATTCGTGATGAATGTACCGGAGCTTTATTGATAATGTTCAGTCCGCGTATCAATACTAGCAAAGCAGAACCGAATTGAGGTCTGGGTACAGTAGCCACTGCAGTATGGTTCCAAATACCGAACGCAGTCATTCAGGGATGTAGCCGTAGCCATGCCGTAGCCGAAACGCATTGTCGCCGTCGTTCAGAGGCATCGACACTCGTGCTTTTTCTTTCATAATGCTTGCATTTATGAGAGGGCAGAGTGAAAGCAATAGTGCCGGTGGCACTAATTAAGCGATTTTAGCCTACGAATGAAGGCGACGTCAACAGTGAGAAAAAACATGAAATATATTGGTGTAGTGAAGACGGAGCGGTACTAGGGTACTGCCCAGCGTACGTTCTCGCGCTTGCAGGTAAGCCTGCCTTTGTATGATTTGCTTAACCGTATCTGGAGAGAGCTTAGCCTGCGCCAGCACTTGTTTAGAGCACGCGAGCTGTTTGCTCCGGTCCTGAGTAGCATTCGCCGTTGGCCGCAAATGTGCCTTGAACATGCCTGGCACCTGCCGGCCTGCGGTTGGCTGTGCGCGCTTTGCTTCTGTTGGCTGTGCAGACTCAATCAGAGGTACTGAAATTCACTAGTAACATTTGCGTTCGAGCGCAGTCGAGTGGACAATTTATAAATTTTAATTTGTGTGGGTAAACGTACCGAAGCGATACATGGACCATGAGGGATAAAGGAGGGCTCCGGATTAATTCAGACCTTCCGAGGTTCTTTAACATGCGCGTACATCGCACAACTCTAGGCCGATTTGTACTTAGCCTCCATCGCAATACGGCCACCACGACCGAACGCCAAAGCCACCAAGCCACGAGGGGGGGGGGGGTCCGAATAGACATGCAAACCGTACAGGTACAGTTTGGCCCTAGCAGATTATCTACGCTAACGCATCGCTTCATTTGCTTCTAAGCACACCGCTCGAGCGCTCTTCACAAGCGTAGGCGGTCCTGTTCTGTACTCTTGTGCGGTCCCAGGCGCCAGGCCGCAAGGCATTGAAGACGGTTGTAGCGATGCAGCACCACTACAGCCGTGTTCGCCTTGCGGTCGTGGTCAAATGGCTGCCATCGAATGTGTTTAGCTATTTGTCCGCTGCTGAGAGCACGATGACCAGGCGAAGTGCAAGCAGTAATGTTCCGCTCTTGTGTTCCCAACACGTGGCTGTACCTACAGTAAACGATACCTACAGTGTAAAGAATGTGTTCTCTACCTAAAAAATTGATACCACCATACTGATGGTCAATGTACAGCTGCACAGATGGTGTAATATTGTGTCGTTTTGAGTCAGACACATTTGGTGTTGCCAAGGTGTGAAGCTTTGCGTCTGTGCCGAGTTCTGTTGATGGCAGCTTGATCAGGAGCACAAAAGCTACATAAAGTTTCTCATCTCATAGCTGTATTAAAGCTGGAAAGTTAACTCATTTTAACCCATGAATGCAACTAATTCAAATCTGGACAACATTCTCTTTTCAGGTACATTCGATTCATTAAGGAAAAAAATAAAACTGATGCGGGAACCGCTGCCGCGTTTTATTGAAAAAGTAGATGAAAGGGTGCCAGGCAATGAAAGGGTGCCAGACGATGAAACGGTACCAGGTGAAAAGAGGATGAGTATGCAGTCACTTCTGTGTATTCTTTGTATTCTGTAGGCTAGCACCAATCGCGTTTAGCAGGCATAACCACCTATATTGTGGGTTTAGCTCAACACTGTTACTTTTTCAAAAAAGGCAAAAACCATGCAGAATTGAGACTTACAGTACAACAAATAAAGTCACTATATTTTCTATACCAGAGCTTGCCACAAAGAAAGGAAGCTGTCAAGAAGCAGAAAGCTGCGAGCAGCAGCCTTCATTCTGAAATTATTGAGAAGCGCGAGCAAAATGTCAATTTATTGGAGGATTTTTTATTTTACGAGTAGCATCACTGGTGGCAATATATTGGTGCACATTATTTCTGTTGTCTACATTATTGTTTTTGTGCATTCTAAATTTTAGACTGCAGAGTTCGGCAGCATAAAGGATGTCCTGGCCCGAAAAAATAAAGAAAACAGGCGCCTGCGTAGGGAATTGCAGGCTGCCAATGAATTAAAAAGGCAGCTTTTGAGCGCCCTGCTCGAGAAAATTGGTCAGCTCCTTTGGTTTTATTTTTGCGAGTCGGTTGGCGTAATACTTTAAACTGCAGTGAATTACACAATTCATGCTGTACTCAGATGCGTCTCTTACACACATATTGACCCTTTGGTCTCACCGAGCATCAGGTATGGTTTCACTGATGGAGCACAGGTTGAAGGAAAGCAGGCAGGGCACAGGCAGCAGGAGTAGAAAGAGGCAAACTATTCACTTATTTATAGCATGGCTCAAGTTGGAGACAAAGATGTCACGTTTTCTCTCCTTGAGGTTTTTTGTCCACTCTTGCAGACTGCATTTTTGGCCGGTGGTCACGATATCCCCCATCCAGCAGAGTTGTGACCCCTGAAGCCATTAGCAGCAGGTTGCAGTAGGCGATCATGTAGAAGCGCAAAAAACAGGGACAAAGAAGGACTGGACAACACGAGCGTTTCGTGTTGTCCAGTCCTTCTTTGTCCGTGTTTTTGCGCTTCTACGTGATTGCAATGCAACAACTCGCCCAAAGGTCTGTGCTCCTGTGCAGTAGGCCTCCCAGTTCGACATCATACGAGTCCCAGGCCCTTGTACTGTGCGATGTCGGTGCACGTAAAGAACCCTAGGTAGTCAAAATTTCCGTAGCCCTTCCCTACGGCGTCCCTCATAGCCCTTGTTTCTTTGGGACGTAAACAGCCATAAACCAAACCAAACCAGTTCGACATCGTCCGAGGGAACAGATTCCCGGGAGGTTCTTCAAACTGGCCACCCTCTGGGCCCACAGGTCACCCAGAATATGGCCCAGAATGTTCACTGAGCAGCATATAAGCTTCTTCTCTGCCACATGCCGAGGCCGCCCAGTTTTCCCATCGTCGCACTTTCACGGTAGCTGTGTGACCTCTGAAAGAATCTTACCAATAGCCATTTCTTAGCAGAGATACGCAGATGCATGAAATAGAGGAGGGCGTGAGTTTGAAAAAAATGGTGGATGATGTAGCGTGGTTAGGCCAAATTCAAATTAGCTGCACTAGCACTCCTATTTTTAGTTTCGGTTCAAGGCTCGGTTTTCAAGGTCAAGGTGGCATAAGTGAAAGATAGGCGAAATTGTTGAGTGAGGGCCTATTGCTAGCGTACTAAAACTGGCGGAGACACTTAAGCTCTGCCTTAAGGGTATGACACGATAGTGCTAATGAGTTAATGCCCAAATATGCGGATTGTTTCTCCTATATTTTACATTTATAGATCACTAGGAATCTTGATACCATTCCTGGCACAGTGGTTAAGCAATGCGCCACTGCCTTGTGATAGCACATGCTGACACTGGTGGGGCTTGAGAGCCCCAGAGAAACTTCTCGTGACAAATCATTAATGGAATTGCCACGGTAGGCATGATGGGATTGGGACTGACAGTGGCCAAACCAGCGAGTAGATTCGGTAGTGGTAGCACACTATAAGTTACGGAACTGGCTTGCAAACTTTGGCAGTCCCAAGAAGTTTTAGGGGGAAAAGCCTCCGAAATAACAACCCAAACACTGGGGCGTCGCCGAGGGCTTCTCAGCTGGCGATTTATGATGACGGCTTTCGTCAATTTAGTTACTTCGTTAGCACTTGGATGTCTGCTGTGCGATGGGCGCGGAAGGCTCAAGGTACAGCCGCAAAGCCTCTGCTTATGGAAAAATGGGCCGTTTCCTCTAAGATGAGCACAATAACACATGCCTTGGAAGAACAGGAAATAGAATTTGTTTCACAGCTTGCTCGGACAGATGCAGTAGTTGCTTCCAGCCTGAGTACTCGCTTTGTCATAAACATTTCAGTATTCACGAGGCCCTGCAAGTGTAAATATAAAGTGCAGCAAATTTTTGGTATTTTTTTGCCTAATGATTGCTTTAATATTCCTGGGAATGCTCAAACTATGCTCCCCTCTTTATCTCAATCTTGCTTCATGCAAATAAACTTGCGGACATTTAGTGGCATATTTGAAGGGACACTGAGGACAACTTGAAGTTGGCCTCTATGAATAGATTGCTGAATTCTAATGACAAAGATGCACTTTCACTGTAAAAGGAGCTTTTATGAGCTAGGAAGGGAGAAAATGAAGCCATTTGCGGACACTATTGTACCTTTTATGTAACAAGGGGCCTTTCTCTGCCGCACTTCATTGTCGTTCCACAGGGCTTATTTTTTATGTATTTCAATAATCGCAGATGAAATTGCGAGCTATGTTCGAAGGGGCCAGCAGCGTGGTGAGGTCATTGCAGAATATATTATGCCTCCCTCTCTGGACCCAGGTAACACTTATGATATTCCCGAATATCTTGTCAAATTAGACCAAACTGTAATCAATGTTTCGTTTGATATGTTTGCAGGCGCACAACTTCCCGAGGTGATGCTGGCTCCCACGAGAAGGGCTACAGATGCTACAGGTAAATTTTTAACTGCTAATGTTTCTTTCCGGCTCCCTGAAACATCACCAGTACAGGCATATGAGAACAGGTGAATTAGCTGAGGCCAATTCTTAGGGCCAGTATTCTTACTTTATCCCTTGAGCAGTGGATAACAATATTATTAAAACAATAATATAGAAGCAATACATTATGCCTTCCTCTTTGGAACCAGGTAACACTTATGATATTCCCGAATATCTTGTCAAATTAGAGTAAACTGTAATCAATGTTTCGTTTGATATATTTGCAGGCGCACAACTTCCCGAGTCGATGCTGACGGCCACGACAAGTGCTACAGGTGCTACAGGTAAATTTTTAACTGCTAATTTTTATTTCCGGCTCCCTTAAACGTCACCAGTACAGGCATATGAGAACAGGTGAATTAGCTGAGGCCAGTCCTTAGGGCCAGTATTCTTACTCTATCCCTTGAGTAGTGGATCCCTCAAAGCATTCACTGATTTTCTGAAGCAGTATAAGGAAGTGTTGAATTCAGGTGCAAACCAAAGCTTTCTTAGATCAGCTGTGAAAACTGCCAGGGGCCATTTTTGGTCAACTTTTCTGGGAAAAAGGTGCACATTAGAATCAAGTATGGTAATTGGGCAACAATGAAGTATAACAGCAAATGAACGAACACCCGCCAAATTATAAAAAAAGAAACGGCTGACGTTTTTGGGCCTGTCTGGGTTCACTGCTCACCGGGAATACTATAGCACATGGTTGGATAAGAAAAGAAATTCAAAGAGTGACTGACTAGAGTGTTTTGGGAGCCATTGCCAATCTCTCACAAGAAATAAGAGGACTTATCTGTAGCAGGCAGTGTGCGGTATGGAGGAAGGGAAGCTCAAGAGAGGCCCTTTCTCACTGAGTTGCACGATAAAAAGTGTGCTGGAAGTCGCATGTTTTTCTAAGGACTACTGGGATTCTCTGACCGGCGGCACAGCCAATAATGTTGAGCGTAGCATTGTCTTTTTCAACATTGTCTGCTGTGCATACACACTGAAACAGTGGCCAACAAGCAAGGAGGAGCACTCATGTTCGGCTTCAAAAAATGTGACTTGGCGGCATCTCAAATTCTTTTTTTTTTGCTCCATCTTGTGCGGTAAGGCCCGATATGGCAATAAAGGCATTCATGCTCCCATTGAGCAAGACACGCATGCGGGCATGGCGAAAGGCTGCGCACATCACTAATCCTATGCCTACCTGCTCCAGTCTGCACTGCTGAAGCTCTGTGCTGTACAGTGAAGCGAATATCCTCTGTAAAGGGGTAATGATACAGGCACGAGGCATTAACTTTCTTTTGGAACTTTGCACTGCGGTCGTGATGTGCTCAGGAAACGTTCTGTATTGGTGAAGGCAATGCATAGATCGCTGGGACATTTGCATTTCAGGTTTTATTGCCAAAGTGCTTGCCTGTGTTTAATTTGCTATATTTTCATTAGCCAGAAATGCAGTGAAGTGGTGTGCAGTATTTTTTATTACAATGGTTTTGTTTGTTTAGATGTTGACTCGGCCCTGGCTTGCGTGTCTCCAACTGAAGCTGATGTACATTTTGGTGAGTGTTGGATTTTTCTCGATCCATTAGTGGCCAGTTCTGAGATTGGTTTGGTTTCATGGTGATTCAGCCCCGCCTTCTACATCTCCAGAGGAAGTTGCTGTACCTTGTGGTGAGTCTAGTATTTTGCTCATTCATTAGAGACCCATTCATCCAGCAAATTTCGGAAGAAAAAACAATTGTGCAATTTTTCACCATAAAATGAATTTCCAACTATGCTGAAAAAAAGCTCTGTGATCCATTAAAATCAAGCACACATGCTTGTCTTGATTTATTTGCATGATTTTCTTTTACAATGAAAGCTCGTTAAATCTAACCCAAAGGTGACTGGGAAATTGTTCGAATTAAGTGAAGTTCCAATTATCGAATGGCAGCAGGAATGAGCGGTTATTGCACCCTATCACACGGGCACCCTATCCGGACAGGCCGCCATTGGAATCTGAACCTGGCAACGTTTAACGCTAGAACTTTAGCTAGTGAGGCTAGCCTAGCAGTGCTGTTTGAGGAACTAGCTGGAATTAAATGGGATGTGATAGGGCTTGGCGAAGTTAGGAGGACAGGTGAGGCGTATGCAGTACTAAAGGACGGACACATACTGTGCTATCGCGGGTTAGAGGATAGAAGAGAACTAGGTGTGGGATTCCTCATTAATAAGGATATAGCTGGCAACGTAGAGGAGTTCTACAGTATTAACGAGAGGGTAGCAGCTATAGTAATTAGGCTGAATAGGAGGTACAAGCTGAAAGTGGTGCAGGCCTATGCACCCACATCCAGCCATGATGACCAGACCGTTGAAAGTTTCTATGAGGACGTAGAATCAGCAATGAATAAAGTAAAATCGCAGTACACTGTACTGATGGGCGACTTCAATGCGAAGGTGGGCAAGAAGCAGGCTGACGACCACGCGGTAGGTGACTATGGGATAGGCTCTAGAAATAGCAGGGCAGAGTTATTAGTCGAATTCGCGGATAGAAATAATTTACGGATCATGAATACCTTCTTCCGCAAACGAGAAAACAGGAAGTGGACCTGGAAGAGCCCCAATGGTGAGATTAAAAATGAAATCGACTTCATACTATGCGCTAAACCTGGCATCATTCAGGATGTGGCCGTCCTCGGAAAGGTGCGTTGTAGCGACCACAGAATGGTAAGGTCTAGAATTAGCTTAGACTTGAAGAGGGAACGGAAGAAGCTAGTGAAGAAGAAGACCATTAACGAGTTAGCCGTAAGAGGGAAAGCACAGGGGTTTAGGATAGCGCTGCAAAACAGATATTCGGCTTTAACTGAGGAAGATGATCTTGATGTTCATTCAATGCACGATAATCTGACATCAATAATTACGGAGTGCGCAGTAGAAGTAGGCGGTAGGACAGTTCGAAAGGATACCGGGAAGCTATCTCAGGTAACGAAAGATCTGATTAAGAAGCGCCAAAACATGAGGGCATCTAACCCTACCGATAGAATAGAACTAACGGAGCTATCAAAGTTAATAAATAAGCGCAAGGTAGCCGACATAAGGAAGTTTATTATGGAGAGAATCGAGCATGCTATAAAGAAAGGAGGTAGCCTAAAAACAGTGAAGAGGAAACTAGGCATAGGTAAAAACCAGATGTATGCATTAAGAGACAAGCAGGGCAATGTCATTAGCAATATGGATAAGATAGCTCACGTAGCCGAAGAGTTCTACACAGACCTGTACAGTAGCCAATGTAATCCGAGCGTTAATGAGAAAGACAGCAGTGCACAGCAATGCGTCATCCCGCCAGTAACGAAAGATGAAGTAAAGAAAGCCTTAGAATCAATGAAAAGGGGAAAAGCAGCTGGGGAGGCTCAGGTAACAGCAGATCTGTTGAAGGATGGAGGGTACATCGTGCTAGAAAAACTAGCCACCCTGTATACGCAATGCCTTATGACCTCGACTGTACCAGAAGCTTGGAAGAATGCAAATATTATCTTAATTCATAAGAAGGGAGACGCCAAGGACTTGAAAAATTACAGGCCGATCAGCTTACTATCCGTTGCCTACAAAGTATTTACTAAGGTAATCGCTAATAGAGTCAGGGCAACGTTAGACTTTAATCAACCAAATGATCAGGCAGGCTTTCGTAAAGAATATTCCACAATAGATCATATTCACACTATCAATCAGGTGATAGAGAAATGCGCAGAATATAACCAACCTCTATATATAGCTTTCATTGATTACAAGAAAGCATTCGACTCAGTGGAAACCTCAGCAGTCATACAGGCATTGCGTAATCAGGGGGTAGAAGAGCCCTATGTCAAAATACTGTAAGATATATATAGCAACTGCACAGCTACTATAGTCCTCCATAAAGTCAGCAATAAAATTCCAATAAGGAAGGGCGTCAGGCAAGGAGACACGATCCCGCCAATGCTGTTCACCGCATGTTTAGATGAGGTATTTCGAGGCCTGAATTGGGAACAGTTGGGAGTAAGAATAAATGGAGAATACCTAAATAATCTGCGATTTGCTGATGACATTGCCTTGCTGAGCCACTCAGGAGGTGAACTGCAAATCATGATCAATGAGTTAGACAGGCAGAGCAGATCGATGGGTCTAAAAATTAACATGCAGAAAACCAAGGTAATGTTCAACAGCCTAGCAAGGGAACAACAGTTCAAAATTGGCAGCGAGAGCCTAGAAATTGTGACGGAATACGTCTACTTAGGGCAGGTAGTGACAGCTGATCCGGATCATGAGAGAGAGATAACTAGAAGGATAAGAATGGGGTGGAGCGCATACGGCAAACTCTCGCAGATGATGAGTGGCAATTTACCAATTTCCCTCAAGAGGAAAGTGTACAACAGCGTAATCTTACCGGTACTCACCTATGGGGCAGAAACGTAGAGGCTAACGAAAAGAGTTCAGCTTAAGTTAAGGACAACGCAGCGAGCCATGGAAAGAAAAATGATAGGTGTAACGTTAAGAGATCGGAAGCGGGCAGAGTGGGTGAGGGAACAAACACGGGTTAATGACATCCTAGTAGAAATCAAGAGAAAGAAATGGGCTTGGGCAGGGCATGTAATGCGAAGTCAAGATAACCGCTGGTCCTTAAGGATAACGGAGTGGATTCCAAGAGAAAGTAAGCGGAGCAGGGGGCGGCAGAAGGTTAGGTGGGCTGATGAGATTAAGAAGTTTGCAGGCAAAGGGTGGATGCAGCTGGCAAAGGATAGGGTTAATTGGAGAGACATGGGAGAGGCATTTGCCCTGCAGTGGGTGTAGTAAGGCTGATGATGATCACATGGGCTAAATTCTAAGCAGTCGCACCTAGACTCATTATCGCGATCTAGGCGCTACTATAAGTTTGTGGCGGGCAATTCTGTGAATCAAATTCATGCGGTCCTGATTTCAAATAAAATTGATTGGCCAGTTATGCACCAGAAATAAGTACTAGAATGCATACGCTTACGTAAGCAGCAAGCTTTAGTGCTAGAATATAGGGCACTATTTATGCTTCAAAGCATGTTTATTTATGGGGAAGGGTTTTCAAAATTAAAAGTAATCGGTGATGTGCATTTCCTTGTGTTCCTTCTGCTGAGACTCCATCAGCATCATTTGGGGCTTGCCCAAGAGCTCCAGTGCAACGTCAGAGTTCTCATTGGCAGAGAAGTAGCGTGCTGCAACATCGGGTGCCGACACTACTTCACATGCGAGTAGAACCTAGAAAGCTTTGTTTCCTTTTCTCCTTTTTTATTGGAAAAGCACTGCCCGCATCCTGCACAATGGGCGAGATACAGAAATCTTGAAATCTGCTACCGTGCACAATGAATACTCCTTAGCCATGGTGACTAGACATGTTTTGACTGAAGAAATTGGGTGCAGCACTGGAGACTTTGAGAGGCACAGAAACGTTGCACATCTTTTCTGCACGCTCCTGCTGTATGTTGTGATAAAAGGATTAAGCACACCCGTGCTGAGCCATTACTTGCGATGGGAGATGAAGCAGAGCTGTTCCTACTTGCTGCTTGTCACATGCAATGTGGGGCATAAGGCGATCATCTCCAGCACTACACCCAACTTCTGCGTGCAGGGCAACACGTGCCATGACGGAATTCTTGCTTTGCTGGGTAGCTGACTTCCAGATTTCTGCAGCCCATCATCGAGTTATGATCATGGTTTCTGAGTTGGCCAAACTGCGTTTCATGTCAAAAGTGTGATGTCTTCTGACCTCAATATGTGCAGAGGACACTACTCAAGCAAAGGCTCCTACTACCCTGCCACTAAACACACTTGATGCCGTGAATGGACAGGTGAGCATGTACATGTTTAAGTAGGAAGAGATTCCAAGTTGCATATCATACGAAACCCATTTCGTAATAAGTCGTTAAGACTGCTTTGTTTTGTTGCATAGGGGTGCATAAAAAATGCTTTCTTTCCTGGAAGCACAGCTGACTATTCTGTTGGGTCTGGCAGCTTTTGCATAAAGGCACACTAGGCTGACTACTGTCACTTGCCACTGTCATTCCTTGATGAGAAAGAAGACGCACAGCATTGTTCTGGCATGTTTGTTGCTGCAGCCACAGGATGGCTTGCCTTGGGGCGAACACCGTGATTGCTGCCTAAGCGGTCATTAGGTGGTATTTTGCCTACCAGCGATGCAAAGGAAAGACAGTTGCTGTTTGATTAAAACTTCTTTCTGGGCGAGTTGGTGCATTCTGAACCTAAGAAATGTAACAGCCCTAACTCATACATCCACAGAACGAGAAGAGAAATACGAGGCACAAATGCCGACTGTCAACTTAAATTTTATTGATGGAAGGCAGGCACCTTATAAAGGCGAGGAACAGGTGGGAAAAGGATGGCAGTGATACAGCTGGGGATAACTACAGCATCGAAGAATGCACACGCTAGCAAGCAGTATAAGAAAATCAATACATACCAAAACACGCACAAAAAAGAAAATTGTTGGCCGCTTGTCAAAACTTGACCTCTGGAGCAAAGAACAATAAAGAATGGTGCTAATGCACCTACTGCCATATTTCTTTATATGGTATGCTTCCAGGCTGACATGTGCTGTCTTGTCAGCACTCTTACTGAGAATCTTGGTCTCTGAGCAGAGCCACGCACCCTTTGCACTTCCTAACCTGCATGCATAACGGAATGTGCGTACTTCTCCTTTAAATCACTTAAATTTCGGGCATGCTCCCCCAGACGTTTCCCGATGCACCAGCCAGTTTGGCTGACAAAGCTTTCCACATGTCAAGGCAATAGCGTAGACCACTCATGTGGAACACTTGAACCGAGTTTCATGTTTTACCTGGCGTCCACATTTTTTGGAACTGAAGCGATTTAAAGGGGCAAGTATATAGGTTTGGTTGTGTACATTGGTTAGTGCAAAGGATGCATGGCTTGGTTGGGAGAGATCAGGATTCTCTGCAATAGTGCTGACAAAATGTCGTGTCAGCTTTGAAGTATACCATGTAAGGCAGTAGGCGCATTAGCAGCCTGTCTTTATAACTCTTTGCAGGAGATGTCGGGTTTTAGAAGTGGCCAACAAAGTGAGTTTTTTCCTTTGTTTTGGTTTTTCTTATGTTGCTTGCTTGTGCTTACATTTTTTGTTGCTGTTGTTATCCCCTATTGTATCGCTCCCATTTTTTTCCCATCTGTTCCTCACTGCTACAAGGCGTCTGCCTTCCATCAATAAATTTTCAGTTGACAGCCAGCGCTTCTGTCTCGTATTCCTCCTCTCATTCTGTGAATGCATGTGTTAGCACTGTTATATTTCTTAGACAGTTGCTGTGGCTGGTGCAGCAGAAATGTCAAATTTGCATGTTGCAGGCACGTAACCAAGATTGTCAACACTTTTACGTGCAACTCATGTCTTTAATGCAGTTTTTGCCATCTCCAACCACGTGTTAACATGCGCTGTGGAGAAAATTTTCCATAGGACTGACAGACAGAAAAACTTCTTTTCTGCAAGTGAGTTTTAGACCCTGCTGGGTCCCTGGGCCACTGCGCGGTCCCGCACTGCATCATGTAGATCATGTCGAGACTCGACGTTGGCAGCCCGAGTCACCGCAGCAAGCTGCGATGTCAAGTCTGCAGACGTGAGCGGGACCTCCCAGTCCTTTCAGCTCAAGATGCCGTGCTGTCCCTGCGGGGGAGGGTCAGTAGGGCAGCCGAAAAGGATGTGGGGGAGTGTGGCCTGAGGGTCACTGCATAGGGAGCATGCAGCGGACGTGCCACAATAGTGGGATAACAGCTGAGGGGATGACAGAGAGCGGGTCTGGAGGCATCTGAAGACGATATGTTGGAAGCACGGTGCAAGAATACTGAGGTACTGTGCCGCTGGAGTGTCCCGATTATGTTCGGCCACGGCGGAGTGCGCCATGCAGTTTGGCTGCAAGCCGACAGATGGCGCCGATGTCAGCGGGCCCAGTTGAGCGATTCTGGCGCCTTGAGATTCCGCTGCCGAAGCTCGTTTTCGCTTTGGTGGCGTGAATTGAATTCAAAACACAAAATAAATTCGTTGCTTAAAATTAAAATCAGTAGTGTAGAAGTCTTAAAATTTTGTTTGCATGAAATTATCTTGTCCAAAGCGGTTAATGATATGGGCTCAGTCGAGCAGCACTCGAAGCTCATTCACGTTTCGCTTCCTCGCTCAATTCATGTTTCATTCGATCTAATCATAGATCTAAGCATAATATACATAAGTGGGGGTCCTCGTGCCCTTTTACGCTCACAAGGGCAGAAAATTATTGCACCGGAAAGTTTTTGCTTGACGCTTATTGTTGCTTCTTCACTCTGTATGAAGACCGTTCAAACATTGTTTCGTTGGGTGGGCTCATTTTCAAGATGCAGAGCACTAGTATAGCGAAGCTATGTACAACTCGTTTTAGGTAAAAACTTTCTCACGCTGGAAATGTATCAGACGGGATGAAAGGGCGCGTCGGATCGTGTACCATAACCCAACGCGAAATCTTGAGAAAAAAGCATTTTTATTCTGATGCAATTTCATAAACGGGCACAATTTTTAAAAAGCTCCTTTCCACTGGATGCTAAATGGCGATGCGGTGTATTTGTTGAAGCACCATCAAGTGCAGGCATCAGAGTGGCAGAGTCATAGTCAAATTGCTGTCGCTTAACCGATGGCTACAAGGCTTTTCCCTTATCTGCAGGCATCACAGCAGGCAAGGAAGCTTGGAGAGGCTGCATCGCCCTGTTGTTGTCGACCTTCGGCTGACGTAGCTTGGATGCTTGCGCAGGAGGTTTCTTCTTCCGGGGTGGTTTTCTAAGTCTCTGTGGCCGTGTAAGATGTCCTGTGGCCGTGTGAGATACTTAGGACAGTTCGGAAACAGTCACCGACCGATTTTTCGGAATCGAAGGGACCCGGAAAATGGTCTGAATAATCGAACAGACCGAAAAATCCGTGAAATACAAAAATCCACGTTATTGAGATGAAATCGGCTTAAAAACGTCACTGATTTTACCTCGCGACAAATTTCTCTTGCTGTAGTGGGCGCAACGACCTGTGTAGTGGGCGCAACGACCGCTGACTGTAGCGCCCATTCGATAATTGTAACTTCGCTTAATTTGGACATTTTTCCGGTCTTCTGCGAGTTCGAATTAATGCGATTTTACTGTATTTCACTTTAAATGCCATTGTGATACAGCCGCACATTTCTTTCCAATGAGCACTGCATGTTTTGATGCTGTTTACTACTAATTTTTGTCCTGTGTGTGTTAAGTTATTCATAGGCCACATTTTCTGAAAAAGAAGTTGTGACCCAATTTGTGTTATCTGCATTGCTCTTTCAGATTGCTTGCAGAAATACGTGGAACTGCATCCTGCTGCCGAACCACCTGTACATTCCAGGGTTGGGGCAGCAAGGAAGTATTTGCGCAGCTTCTTCACGGAAGCCGGTCGACAGGGAAAGCGCGGAAAAGCAGTAAAAACCAAATCAGCTGCTAAAGTTTTAGAAAATGCATAACTCTTTTTCAGTCATGTGGTAGTGCTCGGATGGTACCTCATAGTAAATTTATAATAAACCAGTCGTGAGCCCTGAACCTCAAAAATTGGTGTGCTTCCTTTTACTGCTACATGTCGCCTCAAGAACAATCACATCCAATGGCTGAAGTGCGGCTAGTCCGTCACTATTCCAGCATTCAGCTTGCCGGCATAGTGGCTTGCCATTACGCTGGCAACATGGCTTGCCATTATGCCGGCAACCAGCTTGCCATTATGTCACCAACCAGCTTGCCACTATGCCGGCAACCACTTTGCCATATGCTGGCATAATGGTTTGCCATTATGCCAACATCCAGCAGTTCCCACTACCATAATCCATCAAGATAGTTTCCACTTCATCCACCATTGGCCAGATTTCGGACAGGGTTCTTTATTCGCGCGATGATCTTCACGAACAGCAGCTAGAAGCAGCTCCCCAGATTGAATTTCCTGTGCATAGCGAAAGCTTCACAGCGAATTGACAAGTTGAGTGCAGTGATTGCGGTTGGAACGAGCAATTTTGCGTCAGTCAGTTACATGGCCTGCAGGTATAATTAAGTTTGAAAAGCTCACTACGCACGCCTTGTTTCCTCAATGCTCAAATAAACTTCGAGCTGTAAAGCAGGCCTTGGCCCTTGTGAACGCTTGTGTACTGTATTTGAGAAATGCCATGAGTGTGAGGTGACGAAATGAACTTCAGGCGCTACTGCTAGTCACATCCGTTGCAGCGGTTGCAGTGATCGCGAGCGCAAGTCGTACCTGCGGCGTAGCCTACACCGATATTGATCGTGATTCGTGTGTAACTGTTAGAGAGCCGCAGTGAGTACGACGTGACCATTCTGAAAGCTGTGTTTTGTGTATGCGAAACGTCCTCGGCTCCAGAGTCGTTGAGCTATTTTCTGCCGGGGACAACGGAAGCGTCGCCACCATTCTGCGGCATTGTGCTCCATAAAGTGAAAATTGCGACTATGAGTGGCCAGATAACGATGGTATGCCGGCAGTGCTTTTAAGCTGTGTGAAAACCTCCGTGTGCATGGCAGCAGCTGCCACTTCTGGACCGTCTGGTTTTACTTCCTGCCGGCTATAGGGGCATATATCTACAATAAACATTTGCATGACAAATTGAATGAATCCAACTTCCCCTGCATGTGATCATGGGCTGAGCCAAAGCAGCAGTGTTATGTTTGGGTTGTGACATTTTATCACCCGATCAGGAACACTTATTTACGAACAAAAATCGTTGTCCAAAACGTATTCACAGGCGTTTCAAAATGCACAAATCTCTAATAAGTGCCGAGTAGTCCAGCGCTATTTCTTGAGCATTTCATTTGAAATCATGCCTAAGAACTACAGCAGATGCTGACGCTTCTCAAAGCGAAGAACCCATATACAGTTGTGCCTAATCAATACGAACCATTTGGTTCCGGGTCAGAAATGTACATAGAAAGAGTTTTCAATATTTGTGAATCGTGATTAAAAACAAATATTTTCAGGAAACCGCAGTGATTAACATTCACTTTTTGATTAGCAGCATGGACCAAATTTGAATTTTAGGCGAATGTTGGAATTACTGTGCATTATTGTGGTTGGCATAGCCACTGGTAAAATGTAGCGATCTTGAAGTGCCCAGTGTCATAACAGGTGGGATAGAAACTGCACTAGTTGAATCAGCGTCTGCTCCCATATTTTTGTATTTTCTTCCACTTCACTGCTGTCGCCAAGCTCATAAACAACTCGGCTTTAATGATGTCGAACAGTTGTTAAGCAACACTTCCTAGGCAAGTTGCACCAGCTTGTGTGAGATAATTAGGAAGCCTTTATAAGCATATGTCTTCAATGCACTTGCACACTTGCATCTGCTACGTTCATATACCTGCAACTGCCTGCAATTAACATAATTTCATTGCTATGTGAAGGTGATGGTGGGCCTATAAAATGTATTTGTCAGAAATGTAGCCTGCTTCGATGATTTCCTTAGCCTTTCTTGCAATTGCTGCATTTATAAAATGGTTTTGCTTGAATCTAGATGCTTGTTTGCACCTTCCACAATGCCCAGCTATAGGTCTTTAAGGGCTCCTATCTGTTCACATTTGTCGTATGGTCGCGACAGGGCAATTTTTGTGCATATTGCCAAACCATGTTAACAAAGTTTATTTCGATTTTTCAAAATGTGCAATCAGCGGTTGCACTGTGGTTGGCTCTGCAATGCTGTCGTTAAGCCATTTCTGAAAGTCCTACAGTTCAGTTGCAGCAATGAACCTGTCGAGGCTGACACCACAATTGATTTGAACCAAATTTCTTACTGCGAATTTTGTATTTCCAAATTTCGTGGTTTGCACGTGTGGTAAGTTCTCCTCTGGCCTGACATGCTTTGAACTCTATTAGTTTTTTTCTTGCCGTGGGCTGGGTTTTAAGAAGCATTAACTTAGTGTTACAAGTAGATATTTGCGAGGCTATAACAAAAGGGTTGTACTGTAAGCTAGCGCCTTAATTAAATTTGTGCAGTGAACAAAGTGCGGCAGAAAATGAGTCACCGAACCTTATAGTGCCAATGATTTTCACATCACAAAGAGAAGGGATTTCTCAATCAGAAGCTGCGATCGGAGAGAGTCGGCGTGCCTGGCAGTTCAAGGTTTAACAAAAAACCGCACGCTACACTACCAGCGGTATAATGGCAATTTCAGGTTGCTACAGCCATATGATTCAGTCTCTATTTGTCGCCAAACACTTCTAAGAGTTCTTGTGCTATGTAATAGTATCTGGTTACCACAGCTCAGATGGTCGCATTGCAGTCCATATTGCACAACAAAAATTAACGGGTCCTGACTGGCTTCGTGAATTTTCTCTCTGTCCATTGTGCAAACAGCAAGTTTTCATGTTCACAAGGCCTGCGTGCTTTGAAAAAGTTTGTCTCCAGAAGAACTGTCCATAATTCATGTCTCTATATTACAACGTGGATACTAACAAGGCATAGTTAAACACTGCAATATGTAATTTTTAGTTCTGAGAATATCACAAGCACCAAATCATTGCACCATTTTTATGACTAGCATCTGGTTCTAAAGAAGAAAAACATTATGTAAAGTCATACTGTAGATTGCTGCCGCCCATGCAATTGTACTTTCAAAATCGGCGCACTCTTTGAGAAGCATTTCTGTGATAGCCAAAATGTATCTTTTGGTGACGTACACTTGCACCTTGGTCTATTTGAGAAAGCATTTGATAAAATCTCTTATAGAATAACTCCTTGCATTATATTGTTCTTGGGTGTCAGCAGTTGGCCCATGTTAACTTTTACTCATCCTGCCTTTATTTGTTTGGAATCTCAGGGAACCCCAAAGGAATTCCACTTGGGTATTTCCTTTTTCATACATCCATTATTGCCCTTCCTTTCGCTGTTCCATTCAGCTAGTCTTCACTGACTGCTATGTGGTCTGCCATCCGACTATCAATACCAATATTCAAACCCTCCAGAATAGCCATCTGCGTCCTCGAGAATTGCCTATTTGCCAGTTTTAACAGGACTGCATAAAAAATTTTTACTGTCAGCCATACCCGTCTCTTCTACGAGCTGATATGTGTCAGTATTTTCTTTGTGCTTGTATCCGACCCTGAGTCTGACGAAGCAACGCAGAGAATTTCATTATGTGAAGGGGTTAAATGCTAGGTGGGTATGTATGCTCCTGCGAATTTTATGTGCGTGTGTCTTTTTATCCTTATCTTTATCTGAAACGGCCAGCCAGGTATGCTATGAGGACAGCTTTTACAGCGTTTATAGAAGGGTGCCTCTACCTCCTGTATAATAAAGCTAAAATCCACGTACAGTTCTGCTGTCATCAATGGAGTCAGGTTACAGCTGCAGTGCTTTTCTTACAATGACGGCGGTGGAACACATGGAAAGGCACAAACCAGTACTCAATACTAATTTGCTTATAGCGCTACTATTTTCCTCACATCAGTAGTGCACACGAGTTTTCATGTAAGACCCTAGGGAGGATTATCACTTTGGTGCATTATTTAGAAAAAGGAGGCCACAAAACAAGAAATTTGTTTGTCTAATACACGCAGCCCTTCTAGCACGGTTTAAATTCACATACACTTCTTAGATGAAGCACAAACGTAGGCATAGCCAAAGCAAAGATCCTCAAGCAGCTTAGGTTAAGAACAGAGTTATCTTAACGTAAGGTATGTCTAAAGGAAACTTTAGCAATTTGAAAACCAAATTGGCAGTGATGTAAGATTTACTTTGCAGAAGATGTGGCTCTTAAGCAACCGCTAGAACGTTCCAAAATTTTATACATGACAAGCGGTGCAGACAATGCTCACGTTTATGTGCTTTTTTTTTATTCAGATACCCTAAAGGCCCTTATGGGCATTACACAGGGGGGGGGGGGGGGGGTTAACAACAGGATATTTAAAACACAATTAGGGGGGGGGGCAAGGCAATATAGAACATCGCGGTTAAGATCACCGAATACAACAATAAAATATAAAAAGAAAAAAAGGAGAGAGAATTGCATACATGATAAAAAAAAGAACAACAACAACACTCCATACAAAGCATGTAGATACACTTACAATGCGACAAAGGCATAAAATTCTGCTTTTACCCAACATGCGTAAAACTGCGTTTCAAATTACTTGCAAATGAGTCATGATCACGTATAGAAGCAATTTCTTTTGGCAGCTTATTCCAGTTACGAATAGCTAGAAAGAGCGGTGATTGTCGCAGGAGATTCGTACGCGCAAACATGGGACACACTTTGAAGGGATGGTCGAGGCGGGGGAAAATTTTTTGTGGGGGTTTGATATGGGATGCTGTAAAGGATGACGGGGCATGATACAATCTGTGGAAGTGGGAAAGTAGTGCTAACAGTCGTCGTGTTTCTAGAGACGGCAATTGGAGGGACTTTTTGATAGCCGTGATGCTGGATGTTCTAGAGTATGTTTTAGTGATGAAGGGTGCTGCTTTATTTTGTAAAGATTCCAGCTTGTTTATTAGGTAAGTCTGATTTGTATTCCATATTATGGAAGCGTATTCAATCTTTGAGCGAAATAGAGCTGTGTAAGCTAATAATTTAGTTGACTGATTTGCTAAATATAAATTTCGCCTAATGAAACCAAGTGTTTTATTTGCTTTCGAAATTATTTCATCAATGTGATCATTCCATGTAAGGTTAGAAACCAGAATCACTGTTGCAATCCCTCATTTTTTTCTGGTCAGAAAAGAAGTCTTAAACGTGACTGTAAAGCTATATTAGACGATATATTCATATATGCCCTACTCACTTCAATGCTTATTTTGTATTTCATTGTATTTTGTGACAATCATCCTGAAAATATATTTCGACAAAATCTGCCTGAGATAGCCACTGTACATGGTAAGTGGATCCTTTGAAAGGAAGAAACGGACACACGAATAAACGACACACACGAGTGCTGCTCACAACTGAAATTTTATTCTGTTGGAGAGACGCTTAAACAAAAACATGAGAGGGGGTAATAGGGCTGCTGCAACGATAACCAGCAATCAGTGTGGTCGCATCACAATTATGAGAAAAGAGAGGGAACAAAATAAAGTTATGTGTTAAAAGACGATGCGAAGGGCCACTAAGGGTGGTCAGATAGGTAACATTAACAAAAAATATTGAAAAAGTACCCAAAAAGGCAGAAAATGTGTAAAGACCATAATGGACACAGAAGATATTATGCAAGTGAATACATAAAACCCTGAAGAAAGTAAAAGCTTTAAAAACGTGTCCAAAACTGTCGAACTAAAAGCGTTAATATCATGTAAAACTCTGCGGAGGATAAATCAAGATAAAGGCAGTAACAACGAGGAATTAGTGAATTATTCAGCTGTGTGTGACAATCAAGAAACCTCAGGTGTTTGTCAAGTCACCCAGAAAATTTAGCTGTGTTCTTGACAAGGAGAGGGATAGATTGCTCACGCATCGTTCACCAGCATAGTAGACTTTGAGGGCTTCGACAATTTGCCTCGCCACACTGTCTTGTCCTCAGCCGGTAGTGGTGCAGTAATTAAAGTCATGGGTGCGGATTTGCACTTCTTATAGTGCTTAGCCGGGTGCCCAAAAATGGCTATACTTTTAACATTGTATTGGTGTTCTTGGAGTCGGATATTGTTACACCTACCAATTTACTGATAAACTTCTTCCCGCATCACACTGGCACAGAGTAAATTTCTCCTGAATCACAGGGGACATTTTGGTCCGAGTTTGTCACTCAACACCCTCGGGGCTCCAGAGGGTTATTTACGTTGGAACAGAGGACGGAAAGCGTGGCGGGAGCCTGACGTGCTGTGCGATTTTCTTGACACGATGGCTGGGTGTGTTTGAAGTACTGCATTACCCCAACATTTCTGCTCTTATTGTTTGAAGTAGCAGGTCCCACGTGCTGTTGAGACAGGCAGATGTCCCTGGTGTTGAAGCTGTGTCGTGCAAGCTGCATCTGCAAGAATGTCTCTGAGGTGTGGATACCATCTAAACACTTTATAATTTTGGAGGAACCTATCTTTGCTTTGTATTATATGCTCAAGCACGTTTGGAAGTAAAATCATCGTGGCTGGTGGCCTGATCCTTGCTGGTATAAACTGGAACACACTGAATACCAGAAATAGAGAAACCAATTGCATATAAAATTTTATGTTCATCTTTAGCCTCAAACAGCGTAATAAGTTAATTCTCAGATATACAGAAGGTCATTCTCTACTTTACAATCATAGATCCCTGGGAGTCCTCATACCGCTCGTGGCGCAGTGGTGTAGCGGTTGAGCGATGCGCCACTGCCCTGCGATGGCAGGTGCTCCCAGCGGTGGGCCTTCTGCGGCCCCGGTTGCTCTTCCGGAGCGACCAATAATTCATTTAACTGCCCCCTGTCATGGTGGGAGGTTGTGAGGATGCTGCAAAGTTACATGACCTAAGTGGCCCACCTGCACCCTAGGTTGTTATGTGGGGACCACCTGCCAAGCCATGCCCGTGTTTTTTTGCTCACAACGCTGACAGCAGATGTGCTGGAAAACGGGACCATTTACGCTATCACGTTAATATAAAGACAGAAGCAGGCAGTCATGTTCATTTGAGTGTATTGTTTCACAAAGGGTACAGAAAAATGGAAGGGTCAAGACTCCAGCTGGAGGGAACATTTCAAACTGGCTTCAAATTTATCATGATCAATGGCACACACAATATAGCAGCAGGCAGTTGATTCCATTGACGAATGGGGTGGAAGTGAGGTGAATGAAAATAGGAAATAGTTTGAGGAAAGGTACGTTCGTCTTTCTGTTGGTGAGCAATGCAAATAAAAAAATGACAGGACGGCATGATATGGCACGTAGCAAAGCAAGAATGACTATGCTATGATTAGTGGAAAAAAGACGGAATGGAAAAATATTTGCCGTCCTTCGAGCAGAGGTAAGTTCAGATATTTGTTGCATTTCTTTTGCACTCAGTAATTCTTAGATATAAAGTGGGAAGGCTCATTCTGTAGACTCCAGTTTTGTTACTAAGAGTGTGTGATCACTGTTCCAAATCAAGGAGGTATATTCCACAAGAACAGAAAACTGGGCGAGTTGACAGAGATTCATATTTAGCTGCGCAAAAAAAAACATGTCGTGCCGTGTTGTTCTTTGTAGTCGTTTTTTTCGCAGTTGAACAACAGGTATATTCCACTTTGAGCACACTAATGAATTGTACGCTAAAACTATTGCGTCTGGGTTTGCTAAAGCAAGGTTGCATCGAAGGAATCCAGAGGCCTTCGATGCCTTGTTAAAGGGGGTCATGGTACCATTTTTCACACTCAAATTGTTTATTGCATGTTGTTTGCTAAGCATCTCTGAAAAAGTAGGCAAATTATGAGCTGATTTGGTGCAGCAAATAATTTGTAAATTATTTTTTTTAAAGTTATCCTGAACCGTGTGGGTGTCAGGCAACACTGTCGCACCCTCGATCTGTGACGACATAAACCAACGGTCACGTGCTTGCCTGCATCTTAACTGGGCATAGTGAGGGTAGGGCAGTGGGTTGTTGTAGGGGGAAGGAGGGATGCTGGCGAGAGAATGAGGAGCTCACACCCCACAACAGAAGAAAAAGGCAACAAAGGCCTGTTTCATTCTGTTTTATGCCTAGCTTCTGCCCGATCTTGGAGGCTTTACCACAGTGTGCCACGGCGGGACTTGAGTAGGTGAGTGTTGTGCTCCACACCGACCGTGCGCGGAAGTTTCGGAGTTGTCAGTGCTATCAATATATGACGTCACTCAGGCTCCATCAATCTGACCGTCACTGCCAGGGGGTAGGGGCTTAAATCTGATAACTTTGCGCGTAGGGCCATACGACTTTTATGTGTAGTTAATAATGCCGTGGCTAGTGGTTGTAACATAGAATCATGATTTGTTAGTAGAACATGTCGTGACCCCTTTAATAATCCCGTCTATGTGATTGGTGCAGTCATTTCATCCATTTGCATGATGATGTCTTCCGGTTTATTTGGTCGCCATTTAGACCTCGAAATAAAAATAAAGCGGTCACTAGCTCTCTGCGACAACATGGCAGAGTTTCTCTTCTGAGCGTTGTATCGAAGAGAGAGTTCAAATAAAGGTGAAAGAATAACTGCAGAACTGCTTGTTCGTCAGCAAAATGACAGCACAATAGTATCACTGAAAGAAAAACACCTGGGCATATGTGCTCCATTCACGCCTGTAATGCAGACTTACAGTTGTTGCAGTGTGCAGAAATATTCTTCTGAAGTGATCATGTGGTTGTGAAGCCCGATTCTGTTCTCACAATAATCGCACTCAGTGGTAGCGGGAGCAACTTTATGACAACATGGATGAACAGAAAACTTGACGCTGTTGGTCCTGCGGGACGGCATGTTTGCTGTATACATGAATTACCGGCGCGCAATTCTCCCTAGGCTTGTGCTTTCATTAAGTTTACATTCAACATTTCTCAGCCGAAATCAGTGAAAAGCAGAGTCGAAGCGGAAATTGGGGAACTGTGCTGCTAAGGAAAGAGAATTATGCTCCTGCCTTCTCTGTCCTATTGTCGACATCCAAACCTGGATCTGTGCAAATAAATAATACAACAAAAATATGTGGTCAGGTCCTCCTTTATTTGATATTACCAAAAAAAGGTCCCTGCAGAGAGGTCCTGGCAAGGCTGTCATATTTAAGCGCTCGGCAAAGAAAAAGAAAAGACTATCATGTAATCAGCACCAATAACTTAGCAAAATAAAACGACAATTTGGTTAAAATGAAACAATGTATGCAGAAATGTATAATATATCTACAGCAAGGGAAAAACGTAAAGCAGCAATATCATATAGCGGCTACAAAACACCATGCAGGAACAGGTATACAGCAACAAGATTACCATAATCAAAAGGAGGAAAGAACAGAAAGGTAAAACACGATAAAGCAGCAGAAAGAAGTTTTAGAATCCCCTCAAGCAAGAAGGAAACCAACATGCAAAGAAGAAAACAAGGCCGTAAAAGATTTAGTCGGTATAAGATAATTAAAAATCACGAACTGGTTTGACTCAGGCATTGCTTCGTGCCAGAGCCACAGCTTCTTGCCTGCAGATTAACCTTGAATATGCAACTGGAAGAAAAATGTGCTTATAGAATGACCAACTCTGAGAAAAAAACCTTGGAGATGAACAAAAAACGATAAGTGATGCCAGGCATTGCACATCTGATTATTAAGCAGTTACCGCAAGCTACAGAATTATCCCAAACTGTTGTGCACTTAGATGAAGCAAAAGGAACCAAGGATAGATTTAGGGCATTGGCAAAAGTAGTGAGAGATTCCCTTCGCTTCAATTCCACTGGGGCAAGTAGATGTAGGAAAGCGTTTGTTTTAGTATTAGGTGTTGCGGTCCCACCACCACCCGTAGACATGAGAAATGATTGTGCTGTCAAAGCATATAGCATTGTAATAAGGAAGTATTTACTTCCTTATTACAAATCTACTCCACCTTGGGGGATTCCCCTAAACATTTGACCATCATATTGCATTACACCTGTTCACACCACGCAAGTGGCAACAGCACTAGAAGCACCTCTCTGTTGCATGACATCATCGCCAGTTTGTGGTACTGGGCTACAGACTGCAACCATGCAAGTGGTACAGTAGTGGGGGCATCGCTCACTCACGTGCCATCTGGGCCAGTTTGTGCCATTTGCCTAGACTATGAATACATTAAGACCTCGTTTATATCTTGCCAGTTCATACGCTCAAAATCACAAACAGCAGGAATGTCACCTCCTAGAATTACAAATACAAAACCATGTGACACATTTTCTCGGCTACTAAATTTACAGTTTTGACGAATTCTCGTCGTTTAATATGTTTATTGACGAACCGTAGGTGTGCAAACATTTAAACGGGCCAAGCATGGCGGCCCGCAACATGAAAAACTAGGATGCAGCAGCAGTCACCTATTGCGGTGGCTTCTGTGCAGAGCACTAGAAAAGCGACAAAGATGCTGAAACATGCGAGCAGACCATTTCTGTGGCAACGAGACAAGAGGAGGCCACTTTACGCCTCCGCAAAAGTGCAAAAGGTGGGAGTGTGGTGTGCACTGTTGGCGCATGCTATAAAACCTTCAGGCCGGAGCCCTCCAATACGGCGTCCCTCGCAGCCCATGTGTCAATTCACGATTTTAAACTGCTTAATTAAATTACTACTGCGATGCGCTTACATACAACCGGGCGAAGTGTGGGGAAGGCAGCACGAAAAAAAGGGCACTAATGCAGTGAGCTGCCAAAGCGCTTCCCGCACTGCATATCTGCAAGGGGACGAAGCATCTGAAGATGACCAGGAAGAGATTTAGCTGTGTACTGCTTAGCTCGAGAAGGCATTGAAACCTTATGCAAAGACACACCAGTCGATATTTCAATGAACTAAAATCGCACCACAGTCAGCAGTTACATTTTTGAAATTGAGTACTTTGCATCACATTTATGCCTGGATAATGTTTTTGTGTGCACATTTATAAAGTGCATCACTGCGTTACACTGCAGTACACTGTACGAGCACACTATCACTGGACACCGCCAAAGGTAGTGAGACATTCCCTCAGCCTCGCTTCCACTCAGGCAAGGAAATGATGAGGAAAGCCCAGCTTTAGTATTAGGTGTGACGGTCCCACCACCACCCGCAGGCATGAGAAATGTCTGTGCCATCACAGTATATACCATTACACCGGTTCGCACCATGCAAGTGGAAACGGCACTAGCTGGCCCTCTCTCTCGCATGACAACCCGGCCTTTTTGTGGTACTGGGCTAAAGGCTGCGACTGCACGTTTCATGAGCACACCACCACACGAAAGCAGGACCACCACTGTAAGCAATTTTCACACTGCAGAGCCCACAAATTCATCTTCACAAGGCACAGACAGACACTGCTGCGATCGGACAGACTTTTCATGAACTAAACACTGTAAATGGCTGTCGCCCATTCACAATGCAGCATTCGTGCCACACCCAAAAGCAACTTGAGCGCAATTGGCGCCAGCACTGGTGGCACCTCTCACTCACGTACAACCCAGGCCAGTTAGTGCCACTGCCTACATATCACAGGTCAGCTCACTCACTCACAAGTACACTCGTATCGCGTGCATGTGACACGAGTGTGATAACGTGTGTGTGAGTGAGCGGCTGTGAGTGCGAGTGGTCATGAGTGTGAGTGCGATTGAGTGGATATGAGTGAGAGTGTGCCTGAGCTGCCTCCCATGATGGCGAGGTATGCACAATATCAGGAGGGTTACTTTTTTTAAAAGGCCGCAGACCAGGTCTGGACACCAAATGAACAGCAACGTTTTCAATACGTGATAGTTCTTTGAACTGAGAGTTGAAATGTAAACCAGTACTGCGTTTCAAGTTCCAGAAGGCATTCTGAACTCTTAACTGTGTCATATTATCTGCCATTTTGTCAACATAAAAGTAGGCTCACATTAATGAAAAAATTATTCCATACCTCCAATTACACAAAGCAAATTTAATTTTCAACTGCTGTCTGGCTTTCCAGTTGTCAAACATTCCCATCCTTAGTTTAATGACAGCACTGTTCACTGTATTTTTTCCTGTGATATATCAGTGCTGGCCACCAAAAGATGAGCTATCAAACAAATGCCACACTCCACAAATGTTCATGAAATCTTTCCAAAGCCTTCGTTTTGTAGCTTCCTTCCTCCAATAATGCTTTCCTTACGATGCCCAAAGCGTGTAGGTCACTGGTGACCCATAGCCGCTGTCCCTACTTTTAGATATCTATGCATTTCCATACTTGATACACGAAAACAAATAGTCTAAAAATTAGGTGCACACATAATCAAAAGGTTGAATAGTTAGCGAAGCTGCCGCGATGGCTCATTGATAATGGTGCTTAGATGCTGACCCAAAAGACGTGGGTTCAATCCCGGTCATGGCAGTTGAATTTTGATGGAGGCGGAATTCTAGAGGCCTGTGTAGTATGCGAAATCAGTGCATGTTAAAGAACCCCAATTGGTCGAAATTTCCGGAGCCCTTCACTGCGGCTTCCCTAATGACCCGTGTCGTATTGGGACGTTGAACCCCATAAACCACCTATAGTTAGTGAATATCATTTGCCATTTGATTCGCAACACACTTTAACTGTTCGAAGTATTAGAACTTCCTAAACGCTCAAAAATTACGAACTCAAAGCGAAACATTGCAACACAACCAAACGACACCCGCCAGTTAGAGTACCTCATGCTTGACACATCAGTTAGCTTGCTATTTCCTAATAATAATTCTATAGCCAACACATGGTTAATATTACCTATCGTATAAAACAAATATGGGCACTTAGCAGCTGCACAATAGCCTCAACATGCAAGGCGGCATTGAGTGGAGCTCAGATTAGGGGCATAGGTTCTGAATGACTGACTGGGGCAGCCAGCGGAGCTTCAACGATTTTGGTGGCGAGCAGATGGAAGCACGTTAGCCAATTGCTTGTGAATGGTGTGGCTTAACTCTGGGTAGAGATTCGTGAGGACAAAATAGTAGCCAGACCTGCCTCTGCAAGCTTCTTCGCCACACAGTATATATTTCAGAGTGTAGAAAAAGGGAACAAAAGAACCTTTATCATATGGAATAAATGTAATGCTAACTGCTGATTTAAAACTTTTCCCTTCATGTTTATGGCCTTATATCATACAGGGACGGCCTACTATCGGAGAAGAGTATAGATATGTTGGCATATTCTTGCAGATCTCCCCGCTCTGGTGGCTCAAAGGTTAGGCATTCGATTAGCATGCTGGACGACTCTGGTTTGACTCCAGCAACAGCGGCTTCATTTTGATAGAGGCAAAACACAAGGTACCCGTGTACCGTGCAGTGTCACAAAGAAACCACGCCTGAGCGAATGGTTGTGCAGTGCTGCCTTAAAACCTTGTGGCTTTCTAGGCAGTTGAGCAACATCTTCTCGGGTTATTACACTACACTTAATAAATAATACCGAGTGCTAAACGTAGCATTCCTTTGTTTTTGCTGGAAGGTTTAGTCATCTTAAAGTTTTTTATCTTGCAATTATAGTCGGATGCAATTTAAGTCTGCAGTGAAGCTCGCCCCCATTCAGGACCGCCGCACAGAATTCCTCCATGACAAAAAAGTATCAAAGTTTAAACTTTTCTTGCTGCCTAAGCAAAACGCTAATCACAACTACCAAAAAATTGCTCCAGAATTGTCATACATGGCTTGTTTAATATTGTCGAGCAATAACAAGCTGATTTCGTCCACCATTGTGACTGGACAGCGGAGTAATACAGTACGCCGTGGACAGTTGCCCAGAGTTAGTAACTGCAGTTTTTTTACTGGTATCCTACTGTAGTGCAGTTTCTCACACGGTTTAATCACGCTTTCTGAGCATTTCTTTTAATGCATTTGAAAACACATACTGCCACTGTACTGCTTTTACTACCAATGGCAGCACTACTGCCGGCAAAGCTGTTCCTGGTACCTGCGTTTACGTGATATTCTACTGACAGTACTTTCAAAAGCACCTTAGCATTCTCAACTCTAGTTTTAATAAAACCTATGCATCCCGGTTAATGTCACACTCAATATTGCCACTGCATGGCACCTAGGCGGTGTGGCAGTGGTTGCGTTCCTAAAGGGGTTTGCAGACTCTAATCCCTACGAAAACGTGATGGTTTATGGTTTCTGGGGGTTTAACGTCACAATGCGACTGAGGCTGCGAGGGACGCCGTAGTGAAGGGCTCCGGAAATTTCGACCACCCGGTGTTCTTTAACGTGCACTGACATCGCATTGTACACGAGACGTCGTGGCGGAGTGGAAGCAGAAGCGTTCCTGTCTTGATCGAGAAAGTGAGACTACCATATGGAAAAATTAGGTCCGCGTTTTTTAGCGCCGAATCAGAGTATTCGTGTACTGGGGCAAGGAGCCCTTGATTGCTGCTAAACAAAAAGTAGTCTTCAAAAAGTCAATGCATGGTTCCTTCAAATCAGCTTAGCCTCGAGTCATATCAAGACGCACACCACGAGATAAAGGGCAAGGGAGAGGGGCAGACCTTGTCTAATGTGACAAGATCAGCAGTTTAAGATGCAAGTTAGCTAGCTTGACATGAGAAAGTAATGTCTTAATAGATACAAATTTCTTACTTCCGGACAAAGATTAGTGGCTCCGTTTTACAGTCGCATTATTCTGAGTCTAGTGGATATTTAAGGTTTTTACAGGGCTTACTGCATTGCAATAGCAAAAAAATGCTTGTCACAGTAAAACTGTATTGATGCAATTTCCAGGGGACCACAGGAAAAGCATACATCAGAAACATAAGAAAAGTGTACACCAGAAACGCATGATGTAATTGTGTTCAGGAGCGCGTTATGTAGTCGTGCTCTCTCAGAATGTGGATACATGAATCATAATTCGCGATGCGGTTAGGTGGACCCTGTCGACATTCAAGTTACTGTCTCACTTGCTTCCCTTCAGAACATGTTGCAGCTGATGTAGAAGCGGTGGCATTGCTGCGTTTAGACCAATACCTCAATTGCTTTCCTTGTCGCTTATTGGCAGGAGGTGTCCTAGGCTTAGGCGGTTCCTCCTCTTTTCACGGCACTGTCCCTGGCAGCCTGCACAAGTTTGCCAGTGTATTCACGCACGAATGCTCCCACGTTTGGGTCAGTGGATTTTTTTTACTGAATTTGCGTGTAAGAGCAGCAAGCTCAATGGCAACACCTGCAAGCACATTTGAGTCTTGTGACTGAATTATGTCACTTTGAATGCTCTCAAACAGTGCCGCAGGATCATAAACTGAGAATGAATCATCTGCAGGTGTGTCCTCACTCACTGACTCGTGAACAAGAGGTTCATCCAGTGAGAATGAATGGTCTTCTGCAGATGACAAAACAGAAAACGGATCCTCAATGACCGGATCATGAACAGTTGCATCTCTTCTTCGCAGCTCCCACTGAGCAAATGCATCGACATGAATTCATATTTTTATTCACGAATAAAAATCCCTACAGCTGCACTACAACCTGTAAAAAGACAAGTGTTACATTCAGGGATGCCAAGCATTCACCCTTGACACTTGTGTGTCCTTCCTGACAATAGTATAGTCAGTACGTTCTTCAGATCGTGACTGCACCGACCACTTTCAATCAGAAAGTCTGGTCACGCCAGACATTGAGACTTCCACTCCTGCAGCATGCTTCTTTAAGCACTCTGCTGTCCGATGGTCTGCCCTGCGCTTCACTTCACAGGTAAGTTTTTCATTCATTTCATTTGTTGAACCCTCAGGGCCAAATGCATTAAAGAGGGGAGTGGTTACAAAACAAAAAATGACCGGGCTTAGCTAATGTTAAGCCTAGGATGCGAAGCATCGTCGAGCTGCATAATGGGCACGACGCTTGGCGTGTCGTTCTTCTCGTTCTTCATCAGTCTCGGTGGCTCGCTGAAGCTTACGCTTTTCATTCCGCCGAGCTTCCCTGTCTGTAGGTGGCATCTCGCTGTATGACTGCCTCGGCGTGAGGAGCGGGGCTCTTTTATACAATGCCGCGACGTCAATCGCCCCCTAGCGGGAGGAGCGGGAGTTAGCCTTGGTGGTCGCGGCCGCGCGGCGACCGCGCGAGTTGAGCCAATACCACCTAGACTAGCTCAAGGCCTCCGCACGCGTCCGTGACGTCACACACAGCAGATGTGCCTGGAAGTCAGCTTCACCCCACGCGGATTTTCCGGTTGCCCGTCGGGCACCCATTTCTCAAAATACTGCGTGTTTTGTGCCAGCATAATATTAGTATTTAACGGTTTCTGATTAGAATATGTATTCTTCAGGAACAGGCGGGAACGCGAAATAATCGACGCCTTCGCTATGCATGTTGCTCCAGATAAGCAATGCGTCAGCTCCACTTCGGTGCTGTTAGGGAGAACTGAATTAAACTACCTCAAGATAAGTAATCCTCGGCTGTTGTAAAGGGACGTGTTGTTCGTTTCTATTCTATTTTATTTATTTCTTCATATCGCTCTTGTCAGTGCGGTGCGGTCTTCCCTCTTCTGCGCATGATTTGACGTTAACATGTGCATATATATTCATGTTTCTTCATAGAATAAACAGTTGCTAGAAAGCGCTTTGTCCTGTTTGTTCGTCCCTTCTCGTATTTTGACAGCGCTTATCATCCCCTTCAAGAATGCATTTCCAACTAGCCCCAGTTGTAGCTCCTTTGACTTTTTTTTAATTCTTTCTAGTCAGTTGTCTTGCACCCATAAAATGATTACACTATTCACTTCCCACTCATAACCACTTCAGTAAAAATCGAACATTCCCCTATGCTTTCCTTGGTTGCATTGACTGTCAGCTTCCTTCATATGTTATTCTATACTACTTCACGTTGCACGGATTTTTCACAACAAACCAGCAAGATTTCTGAAAAAAGTTGCAAAGAATACAGTGAATAAAGAGTTTATTTAAGCACTTCACACTCACACACACTTACACAAAGAATATAGCTGTCACCAAGTTGCGTGATTTGGTGAGATGCGCACAAAAGAATCCAGTACAATTTA
The DNA here is from genome assembly GCF_052857255.1 of Amblyomma americanum. Lineage (NCBI taxonomy): Eukaryota > Metazoa > Arthropoda > Arachnida > Ixodida > Ixodidae > Amblyomma > Amblyomma americanum. Next base: position 277,151,116 of record NC_135497.1, read on the forward strand.
TTCAGTGCCATACTGTATGAAACAGGAACAAACATACCCATTTGCATTTAGATGTCCATCATACAGAAGGGAAAAAAATTTGGTACACAAGTTACCACTCACTACAGTTCTATCAAATGTTCTATAGCTGCATTTGCTAAGTATGAAAAGAACATGTACAGATTATAAAATGCCTTAATACAAAGCTATCTTTATAATGTAATCAGGTGTGCAAGAAAGGTCCGCTATCTCAGAAACACTTGCCATTAAACGATACAGTCATCAATCCTCAACTCTTTAGAGTTTGCATTTTTCGCTGCCCCTTCGACACTGTTGTGTTGTTTTTCGTTTTGCACAGATTATTTAACAGCGTGTTGGCAGCAGCACTCAAAATATGGTGCATGACTTTTCTGGCGAATGACCAGAATCACACGTATCAAGGTCTCCAGAATCGTGGAGAATGGTTGACACAAGAGAAACGAGGGCCTCCTTCTGATTTGGAAGAGCCAGAAATTTGGATGCATACTGCTCACTCCTCAATTTGTCAAGAACTATTTCTGTATAAAGTACAGCGTTCACTACGACATCTCGTGGAAACTTTAATCCTCCTCTTGTCATGCCTGAAATGAGCAGTGTGTCATCGTGGTCCAAACTGGTGTTATCCAGGACGAGATTGTCCTTGCACGACATACACATGAGCTTTTTCAGTGTTGCATGTTCACAGTATCCCGCAACATACGTAACAGCGGGAATCATCGACGATTTTTTTGCTACATCAGCATTGGTCACTGCTATACTGAACTGTGCCAAAGTGATTCAACACTTATGACGGAGATCGGTTCTGCAATAATGTCAAGATCAGGCATGTCCAGTACTTTTTGAAGCCTTAGCTTGTTCTCAGATTCATAAATCTGCTTGATCGAGACATAGTATTGGGCTCCGGATAGCTGGCGATACTTCCCGAATCTATCCTCAAGGCAATCTGAAATTTTCCAAGGAGCACATACCGAAATCCCAGCTCTTCCAGGCAGTATAAAGCGATCTCATGCAGAGCGTGGCTCGTGTGGCCAAAAGCGATGTGAGTTTCTTTCGTCAGGTGGCCAGCATCGTGTCTAAGGCTAGCCCAGTAGTCTAGCCACTCTGGTATTTTCCTCAAAAATTCAAGCTGTGGACATTGTTGACGCAATCATAGACTGCATTTAATCACGCAGGCGTTCACCTTTTCTTGGCGTCTTTACATTCACTATTCGCCACCATGTCAAAATGGTGTTTATGAAATCTGCTGTTCCTTTAGCATGTTGTACAGCTAAACATTGCAGTGCAGCTGCTGTCGATTCATTAAAAATCCTGAGAGCAAGCTTAACGTTCTGGCGCTCCATAGTTGATGGGTTCAGTGCTTTCAGTGAGAGTGTTGGTGCCAGCTTTAAAAGGTTATTTTGCTCAGCCTCATGCAGATCACACAAAGATTTAAATGATGCCGTAAGAATAGGTGGCTTTGGGTCATTGCTGCTTGGATCAGGGTAATATATACACTTTCCACTGTTTCTCTGGTTTAGCCAATTGTTCCTAATTGACTTCAAAAGGTGCACAGGGTCCAAAATGAAAAACAGTGGACGAGAGGAATCAGCTGGGTGTGTGTAAACTATACTGGCTTTGGGGGGGCTTGCAAAAAATGTCATGGCTTTCCGATTGATAGCATTGTTGTCTGAAACAACAGCTAGTACCTTAAATCGAAGTGACTCAAGGTCAGTAATGAGCTTGTGCAAAAATAGATGCAGTGCTTTTGCATTTATCTGTGCGACTGGCAAAATGTGAACAACATCCTTGTTGCTTGACAAAAGGCTTTGTAGCATGAACACATATGCTGTTTTAGCCGGATCGGAACTATTGGCTGCGGCACCTGTATCGAAGCCTGCTTTGTACTCAAAATAGGTTTGAAGATGGGTCTCATCCATAATTAATGTCACAGTGCGCTCATGCTCGGCCATTGCTTGCAATACAGTTTTAGCATAGTTCAAGAAACAATGATCTTACTGTTCAAGTGCTGGATTCATGTGATATGACGAACACAGTCGTCGAATAGTGTCGGGGTGCGGCAGCTTAATTTTAAGCGAGCTTCTGATGAACCTGTATGCATGTGGAGAAATGGTATACAGCAGACCGAAAACACGAGTACATCTGGTGGATATCGAGGCACATTTTTCAAAACAAGCTCGACTTGGCTTCGCACAAATTTCAGTACCTGTAAGTTCCATCCATGATGTTCATGGAGCTCATAATCCTTGTTCACCTCATCCAAGAGCATTAGCACAGTTGCGAGAAGCTGGTGTTCCTTTTCGCTGCCACTAGCTCAACTCTGCAGCTTTTCAACAGACTGCAGCACTTTATCAAGCTCCCTTAAATCCTTCATTTGTGACGGCACACATTCGTCTCCAAGATTGTGGAGACGGGACCCTCCGAGAAACACCTGAACAGACAGGTCGTCTAAAACCACCACTGATGAACGCACTGCGGGAGCTTGGTCGAGGGAGAGCTCCAGGGACAAAACCTTTGCCTGCGTAGTGACCACAGTCCAGAAGTCAGAAGTCTTAAGCTTCGGAAGGGCAGAACACAGCTCCCCAAAACTGCAAATTTTGTTCCTGCGATCTTCTTTCTCTTGAGCAGGAACAGAAAGCTCTATCGCTTTTCGCAGTGACGCTGCCTCGAGTCGGGCTTTCTTTTCTGCAGGAGCTTCTCGCGAAGAGGGTGGCTGAGAGAGATATTTCGGGCAGCCGGGAAACACACTCGGTACAGCACCTGGCTTCAGGCGGACACGCTGCAGCGGAACGTCGATAACGTTTCCAGTGTTCTCGTCCGTGTATGTTGCAAACCTGACGAAGTCACTCGTTTGAAAGTGTTTTTCACACACCTAAAAACAAAGTAAAACCACAAGTCCATTAGGTTTGGGCGACAGGCTTAAAAAATTCGGCAAGCGAAATAACTGGGAAATGAAACTCCGCAAGCGAAGTAATAAGAAAGTGAAGAAAAAGTCCCCTCTCCGAAGCAAGCCATAAAAAAATGTCGTATGAAGCACAAAACCAAGGAAAAGGAGCAGCGCAAAAGCATGCTATCACAAGAGAAGAAAGGACAAGACACGGCACAAAACGCGAAAACAGCGCTCGTGTCTTGTCCTTTCTTGCGTGGTTGCATGCTTTTGCGCTGCTCCTTTTCCTTGGTTCAAAATGCACTAACTAGGCTAAAAACAAGTTTTACTGAAGCAAAAAGTTTAAGGCAAGCATCTTGAAAAACAGCACCAAAAGCGACGCTTACCACAGTGTGCTTGGTTGGCACAAAATCTTCGCGAGAAATAGCCTTTGTCCATGCTGCCCTTTGCGTCTCGTCGGCAGGAAACTTGTAGACGCGGACACTCGGACCACCATCATAATTTCATCTGCAGCCTGGGGCGCAGCAGCAGCCAGGCATTTCAGAACTGAGGCTACGCAGGTTCAAACACGCAAACGAAGCCTCTGCAGATGAAAAAGCTTGCACAGTCCTTGAGCTCTTCCGGGAAAACGCGACACATTCACGTCAGCTAGCACCATGACCATGTGCGTACTGGTTGTCTCAGTGTTCCCAACCAAACCAACTTAGGATGCGGACTGGCATTAGCTTTCAGGCGCAAGTAGAGTTTGATATTAAACATTGTTAAAGCCGCAGTTGACAGCAAGGATGCAAGGCTTAACACGACATTTATTTTTGCAATATTTCAAACTATAAACTCCTTAATATAAGCATGGCAAAAATAAGAAAAGAGCTTTCTTGAGTTTTAATTGAAGCGACATGAAAATAGCCAAGTTCGAGCCAAGCCAGGATAATTCCAAATCCGATCGATGGAACAGAATTTTTCCGCTTAGTCAGTTTTCTCACAGATGGCGCCACGTCAACCTGCTGCACGCTGCATCTCTTAGCAGTGACGTAGACGCTTGGCGAGGAGGTCATGCGGGGGCCTTGTAAAGTTATCTAGGTGGTATTGGTTGAGCCCCGTTTCTCCACAGCTGGCGTGACGTCAGACCACGTGCTCGGCTGCAGCGCCCCTAGCAAGAGGGGCGGGAGTTAGCCTTGGTGGTCGCGGCCGCGCGGCGACCGCGCGATTTGAGCCCCGTCTCTCCTCAGCTGGCGTGAGGTCAGACCACGGGCTCGGCTGCAGCGCCCCTAGCGGGAGGAGCGGGAGTTAGCCTTGGTGGTCGCGGCCGCGCGGCGACCGCGCGAGTTGAGCCCCGTCTCTTCTCAGCTGTCGTGACGTCAGACCACGTGCTCGGCTGCAGCGCCCCTAGCGGGAGGAGCGGGAGTTAGCCTTGGTGGTCACGGCCGCGCAAGTCTGGGCTATGGTTGAGCTAAGTAGTGTCCATATTATGCTTCGCATAAAATATATAAATAGGTGCGATGCATATTACAGAACAAGTATTATCAACTTCCTGTTATGCAATGTTAGCTAGTGCAGAACCAAAATGCTGGTTAACAATTACGTCGACGATATCTGCGGGAAGGTGGTTCCATTCACGTTATATATGAGGCAAGAAAGACTGAAATGCCGTTTCAGTGTTACATGTTTCAATGCCAACTTTGTGACGATGATCAATGCGATTTGCCACGTACCTGGGGGAAGAAATGAGGGAATCGCATAGCGTGGGGTAATGGTATAGTTTATGAAAAAGGCTCAAACGAATTGTCTGCCGGCGCAATGCTAAAAGAGGTAAAGAAAGGTTAGCTTTCATGCATGTTACACTTGCGGTACTGTTAAAGTTGGACAGGATAAAACGAGCAGCGTTATTGAGAACCAGCTCAAGCAAGTTATCAATTTTTCATGACGCGGATCCCATATCGCTGTGGCATATTCCATATTAGAAGGTATTAGTGTTTTATAAAGCAATAATTTCAAAGAAGATGGAGTTTTGGAAAAGTTGCGGCGCACGTAGCCCAACATGCGGTTAGCTTTGTTATTAATGTACTGAATATAGCGCGTCCAGTTAAGGTCACCAGAAAAATGAACACCCAGGTATTTATATGAAGTAACCGCTTCTAAGACCAGGTTATTTAAGTTGTACAAAGGCGGAGAGTTGGAACTTAATATTCGCATAATTTCGCACTTATTAGTATTAAGTCCCATAAGCCATTCATTACTTCAAAGAGATATGTTATAGAGATCACGCTGGAGAATGTTGACATCGGCTGGGGATTTTCTTTAGCGAAAAACAACACTGTCGTCAGCAAACAAAAGAATGTTAGATGATACAATGGAAGGGAAATCATTGATGTAAATAGGAAATAAAAGGGCCCCAAGCACTGACCCTTCTGGCACGGCCGAGTATACTTCGCTGAAAGGTGAGTTAAAATTATTAGCGTAAACGAACTGCGATCGGTTAAGAAGAAAGTAATTAATCCATTTCAGAACACTGTAGTCGATATTCAGTTGGGTTAGCTTTAAAAATAACAATAAGTGGTAACATACCTTGTCGAATGCTTTCGAGTAATCGAGGAAAATGCAGTCAGCTTCTGATGCGCGATCTAAAATATGGTAAAGTTTGATGGTGAAGCTGACCAGTTGGGTTTCGCAAGAAAATGACCTCCGAAAGCCATGCATTGCGGGTGTAAAAAACGAATTAGACTAGAGAAAGTTCACAATGTTAGTGAAGATGATATGTTCTAATAGTTTGCAACAAGTACTAGTGAACGAGATAGGGCGATAATTTGTTGTGGATGTTCTATTTCCTGATTTGAATAATGGAACCACCTTCCCGACTTTCCATTGTGTTGGCAGAATGGAACTATCAAGAGTCTGCTGAAAAATCTTTGTTAGTATTAAGGAACTGTAGACAATTCTATTTTTTTAAATTTAGCAAGAATGGAGTCAAAACCGGGCGATGAATGAAATTGTAGCGCATCAATAAGTTTAGCATCGCCAGATTAATCGACGACAATTTGAGGCATAGTTGGGAAATTATACCGGAGTGGAACGGGAGGTTTGGTGTTTGATGAGCGCGAGAAGTTCTGAACAAAAGTTTCGTTAAGTTCTGATGCGCATAAATGAGCCAGAATAGGGTCACCTGACGCGTCCGTTAAGTTAATTGATTCTTCGGTATGCGGGTTGATGACGCGCCAAAATTTTTTTCTGTTGGTAGATAGCATGGATGGTAAAGTGACAGAAAGGAAGTTATCCTTTGCTTGCTTAAGCGAAGTTATATAGGCATCAGCGGCAGTCTTGTATGCGTTTCAGTGAGCGTTACATGGTGATAACCAGGCTGTACGATAAGGGTGCTTTTATCTGTTAGATAGGCGTCTTATATGGGCGGTATAACATGGGGCTTGAGGATTAGAAGTGATGGTCCGTCTTGGAACGTATTTCTGAGTTAGTTTGTGAACTTTGGCCGTGAACATATCCCAGCTAGTTTGCACAGAGCGATCGTCAAAGTTTCTGAAGAAGTTTTGAGTAAAACCGATAATTCATTGTTAATGGCATCGAGGTATGCTCTAATATAATCTAGTATGGTCTTTTTCTTTCTTCCAGGTTTCGGACAGGTAGTGTTAATGTTGAAAATGAGCAAAGAGTCAGCTCGCATTGTTAGGATCAAATCTATAATGTTCGCTGCGTTGACAGATTCTGGCAGCGTTACCGGTTAATTGTTTAAGTGAAAACATCAAGCATAAATCAAGACAATCATTAGCATCGGATGAAAATTGAGAAAGGGTTGGAGGCTGGGTAACCCAAGAAATAGTCCGAAAGTTAAAAGCACCTAGTAAAAACAAGGAAGCCGATGGAAATCTGGTGTGCATTATATTACGTTCGCCATGAAGGTCGTTAATAAACGAGCGCTGAGAAGAAGGATGACGATATCATACGCCGAATATTGTTTTCTAATGGTCGAGAGTAACTGATGCCCAGACAGTTTCCAAGACGCTATTAGTGTAGATGCATGATGACGGTATGTCTTCCGAAATAGCAAAGAGTACGCCGCCTCCCCGCTGATTAGTTCGGCCATTGCGATATACTGCGAAGCGGTGTGCGTAGTGAAAGAGTTCGTTATCGTGAATTTGAGATAATAGCCAAGTTTCAGTAAGTGCGATGATATGCGCAGAACAGCTGTCGATTGCCGATGAAATAGAAGTTTTCTTACTCAAGATACTTCTGCCTTCGGATGACGGCGTTTGTGTTTTCTGCGCACTCGCGCGGTGCCACTCGTTCCGCTGGAACGAGCAAGACTCGAGTGCGTGGCACCGCGTCAGTGAGGAGACCGACGGACCAGAAGGCTGCGAACAGCACAAACCTCACAGAAGCGATGAGGTTATCACTGCTAAGTGCTGGCCAATGAACAGGAAAACTGCGCCTTCATAGGTAAGGAGGCATGGTGTAAGTACGTGGTTCTGCGAAATTAAGAACGAAATGTCACTGCCATAACTAACACTTGTAGAAGAGCAAAGAAATACTGTCACATTTCAGTATCATGCACATTATGACTACACTTTCCGAGGGGTGAATTCATAAATGTACCATCTGCCCACTGAACACATTGTGTTGTTCCTTCCTTGGGGCAACAGACAGTCCTCTGTGCTTATACGAACGTTGAGGCACTTGAAATGGAAACAATTAAATAATCACCAAATCCTTACCACACGCAAAATATATTTCCACTCACAACAAACAGCAGCCCTGCAGATGTTACAAGCACACAATATCAGCCAATTATCGACCACAGCTAGCCTAAGCAGTGGATGCACTGCAAAGCAGTGTTTTAGGCCTTACCGAAAAAAGTAACTAAATACGTTACTCGATACGCTAAGAAAAAAGTCCTAATTTACCTAAAAAATAAGACACGCGATACCGTTAACGAAAAAAGTACCGCTCGTTACTTTGCCGTTACTTCATGACCATAAATTTTAATTAGTGTGTCTCCGCCTTAAGAACAATGTTAAAAAGCTCATATTTCACATAAAACTTCTACCCAAACAACCATTTTGCGCAAAATGTTGATTTAACGAGAATAATTTCCACAAATGTGCACGAGCTTAGAAATTTTATAGTTGCGTAAAGTTACCTGTAGAGTTACATGTGATGGATTCTAACTCTGTTGCACATGGTGGAGAAATTTTCTGAATGTGACAATAAACACAAAATTACACTTCATTAATTCTAACTTCGTTAAGAAAACATCGCTGAACTCTCCACCAATTTACAGTAATTCTAAAAAATGTGGTGTTCCAAAATGTTCGGCATGCTTCCACTCCGTGAGAGTTGTGTGTGTGAGTTGTTCGGGAAGGGGAGGTAGGTGAAGGTAAGTAATTGTGCGAATGCGTGTTCGTGCACCTGTTTTGTGCTTTACAGATATTCTGTCTTTTTTGGTGTGTCGTCAAGGGCAGGTGTTTTCTGCATGCACGCGAGCCGTAACACAGGTCGTCAAGAGCACCTGTTTGTTTATTTTCAGCGTCACTTTAGGTGCTCTGCGCTTCTTTTTTCTAAAAAGGGGAGCAGAGTAGGGGACAACTGGAACAAAAAGGAACTAGTAATGTGACACCTCACGTTACCATAAAATGTTAACGTAACTATGTTACCAATACAGTTACCAAATGGTAACGAGTATGTTACTAAGTTACCGGAAAAAGTAACGCATTACCAGTAACGCCGTTCCTTGTAACGCGTTACCGCCAACATTGCTTCAAGGTGCCTACTGCGCAAGAGTGCTTTGCCAGCAGAGATTGACCTTAAGAATAGTCTATACTATAAATTAGTCAGATATGCTACACATTTAAAAAAGTAAATGTCCACCATGCAGGCAGTCAGTGTCTTTATTATATCAAAAGCTTCCATAAGTGAACTCTTTTCTTTTCTTTTAGAGGCCTCTCAGAACCATGGTCTCCACAAGGAGACAGCACTGGTTCGCAGCCACAGTTACGCTAGCTTTATTGTAGATTTATACCTTCCAATAATAATTTGGATTCAAGTACCACTCCGGCAATGAGTATCATGCATAACCTTTAGAGTTTCTGCTCAGCTGCACCTGTCGTCGAAAGAAAAATACTTCTGCCCATACTAGCGAACATGTCAGCACTTCCAAAGATGGAGGACAAAGCATCAGAATGTAAAGTTAGAACTTAAGCTGGGCCACATAATCATCATCATCATCGAGCTACCTGCACTTAATGACAAAGCTAATAATATTCTCTATTTGCCGTTTCCTCTGCCAGCTGTACCCACCTATCCCACCCTATTTCCACAAATTACCTGATGCCATCTCTGCACATGACACTCGACCGCCCCCTTCTAACTTACCTTCTCTTGAGGTCCATCGCGTCACTTAAGGCCCATCAGTTATCTGATCTTTACATCACATGCTTTAGTCCTGTCCATTTCTTTCGTTGATTTCATTAGGATATCAAAAAATCATGCTTTTCTTTACTTTTTCTGAGAAGGCATTTATGATTTTTACCAGGTGCGCGAGGTATTTCACAACACTGTTTCCTATCACTGTAGAAACCAGCAGTCTCACCACATCTGTCCAGGCATGCAGCTTCTTGTAAAATGACACCTTATCATTCATACTGTGCGGTTAGTTCCTAGATAGAACCGTACACGTTGATGCACTAAATGAAGCACCACACAGTCCTCATAGGCCTTGCCCCACTCTACAGTGACTTGGATATTGACCCCATTCAGAACGTAGCGAAGCCTTTCGTCTACAAGTTGCACAAAGAACTGGTGTGCTCTGACGGTGACAAGTAGTCTCCTCATCAGCGCTTGCACAAAGCCACCTGTAATTATGGTAATTATGGCGGTTGGCTTTTTGGTCCGTGTCAAAATTCTTCTCACCTGAAAAAACCCCAGGCCATTTCACGCTGCTCAGGCTTGTTCAGCTTGCTTAACAAGCGCTTAGACCAGAGCAGACGAGACTCGCAAGTTTAAATGGACATCAAATTCCCCCATTTATAACGTAGGAATGGTAACTCAGGTATGATGCACAACAAGCCTGACATTCGACTCTGCGACTTGGAGCTCCTTGGCAATGTCCCTGATTGACTTTCTTGGATCATAATTCAAGATGACTTGCAACAGCTGGAAAAAATCACGCATTCTGGCGTGATCTGACAGCTTACTGTGCTTTTTTATTTTCCCCAGAGATGTCATGTCACTGTCAGAGCAGATTAGCTCTTTCCACACCTTGTAAACGAAAGCCTTCACTGCATTCAGAAAGATGACAATTTCCAAATCACTGTGATGCACAGCCAGGGCTATGAGGACTGCATGGTGTTTCATTTCCTGCGTCAACTTGTACCCTTTCATCTTGGAACAAAGTGCACAGTAAGAATAAGCTCTCAGTATATAAGAAGCTGCTTGGTTAGATAAATGTGGTGAGACTGCTGGTGCGTATGGCGACAAGGAATAGTGTTCTCAAATACTGCACATACCAGATAAATTACATTTTTTGCGAATTGTACTAATAGCTTTCTTGTTATTCCAAAATAATGCGATACTCTCCTACTGGATGCTTTATCTCTGCCTTCACATTAAACTCGCCTATCAGCAATCTAGCTGCATTTTTTATTTGTTCACCGCCGCTTGTAAGCGTTCACAGAACTTTTTATTAAACCAGTTATGGTTCTACGTCTATCCATAGACATTGACAGCCTTCAACTTGTACCTCTTACTAAATCTAAATACGATCACTACCACTCCCTTCTTAATTGTGAAGAATTTATTGATATTCCCAGCTACATACTTGTTTATAAAATCCTATACTTAGTTTTAACTTCTTTTGTAAGCCATGAGAGCAGAATATGTACCAGCCCTTTAACACTGTACATGTGTCATCTGTCTTAACTTTTCTAGAACTATGGCCTATTATTATCACCCGTCTGAAAGGTGGCTGATAATCATTAACCTCATCCTCTAATTGTAAAACAAGTACAGCTTTCATGCATTGGTGTGCATGTGTATGTTGTCGCCACCTGCCCTGTACCCAGAGTGAAGCTTCAGTATGCAGTAATGAGTCGGAGACCCCTAGTACAGTTGATTAATACTATCAGAACAGTAATTTCAAGATAAACATTTTTGCTAAAGGGCTCTTTTTTCTACTCCTATTTGAAATGAAGCACCCCTTCTTTTGCTTATGACAGCACTTTTCCGTTCTAGTAGATACATAGCAAGTGCTTTTTCACTTCCCCTTAAAAAAGGTATATTAAAATCCCCCTTAAAAAAGAACTCTGGCATAAGTGCTGGTGCTAGTTTCACATAAATGTATTCCATGTAGTGCCCAAGAGCTCTGTCCATCACAATCACTTCAGCAGTACACTAAATGAAGAATGAATTCATGCAGTGAAGCTTATATTTTCTGTTTGCCATCCCTACTACGAATTAACTGCACCTTGTGAGAAGAGCGGTGAAGTTCTAATAATACTCCTGTTACAGGCTGTTTACTTCTATAGAATTGCACACTACCCACCGTGTGTTGTCTGGCAAGATTTTCCTTGGCCTGCTGGAGGCACTGTCAGCAGCTGTTGGGACTTGAAGGCTGTTACAAGTAAAACAGTTAAGAGATTAGAAACACTAAAAAAATTCCAGCATTGTGCTTTTGAAGACTGTAGAACAAAATGTAGTTAAAAATTCTTTATTATTTCTGGCAATGCTTAATACCTCTGTCTTGCGCGTTTGCCTTGAACCAAAAAAAAAGTGAATATTAGTTTTCATGCCTACAATGCATGAAAACATCCTTTCGCACTATGGCATGTGAATCAACGGAAAAGGTATTGGCTAGGCACGTTTTGATAGTTTCAGCATTCAAAATGATCTTAGTTAACAGTACAGATCAATCGTGCAATTTCAAAATTTACATTCTGAATTAGCAAAATAGTTAGTTTATTCTAATTAGTACATTGCAGAGTTTTTAGATGTACTTAATTGCCTTTGCTGAGAGAAAAACTAATTGAACTTACTTGCAGACATTCCAAATCCTTGCATGCACTGTGGTTGCCACTGTAATGCAGGCCTCCTCACTTGCTCTATTCTGACTTTTATTTCTGTTAGTATGCATGACGGAAGCCAACAGTAAATGAAACCAAGGAGCATAGGGGATTTTTTTAAATTTGTGGAGTTATAATTAATGGGAGGTTAACATGGTAAATATTTAAAGATAAGATCGATTATCTTTAAATATTTACCTTGTTAATTCTCTATTAATGAACTAATCAAATAAAAAACATTCTCTATGCTCCTTGCTTTCGGTGACTGTTGGTTTCCGTCATGCATGTCATAATGAGCCTCTCTTTTCCCTTCCCTTGTCTGCTCTATCATAAGTATAAGTTAGAATTATTGGTGTTTTGTTCCATGAGAACACGCCTTCTGATCACATATAACTGGATCAGCCCGATGTGTGAACAAACAAGCTGTATTACACTATAGTAAAGTTAACTCCTGATTGTAATCCTGTCTCTTGAATACATCATATCACACACTTCGTTGAAGAAGGCCTCAATGTACCTGGAATAAATTAATGATATAAAAATGCGTATGTGCACATGCAGGCCCCTGTCAGCCATAAATGCCAACAAGGCACGGTGTTGGGGCCTATGCATCGAGATTCTTGTGTCTGGTGGTCGACTGGGGTGGTAATCCTGGCTGCGGAGGTGGAGCTTGCATGCTCCGGGGCAACTTGGCAAAAATTACACGACTGCACTTAAGTCTGCTTAAGAGCGGAAATGCGAAAATCTTTCCCTTTCCTTTCCCTCCATTGATCATTTCGTATTTTTAAAATTTTTTTATTACATGAAGTTTAAATGTGTTTCTATTTTTATTTATTGATTATTTCTTTTCATTTTTATTTCGTTCCATTTGATTTTATTTTTGTTGTTTATTTTTTATATATTCTAAATAAGCCTTCTCACGCATTTACATGGTTTTTCATGAAATAAGTCACAAAACCCGCTTCAAGTACATCATTTATTTTCATTTTTTCAATTTAACTCATTGCAAATCATCAACCAAACTTATCTCACTTGAAGATCTACTCACATGCTACCTAACACAATCAAACTTTTGCATATTTATCTCCACAGAACGACGTAATCGTGCGGACAAAAGTTGCTGGCACTTTTTGCGGACGTGACATAACCAACTAATGCTTTCACATTAAAAAGTGGTCTACCATCGGTTCTGTAGCGAGAGAGGGGAAGAAGGGGCAGGTCAGAAGAGGAGTCTGCGATGTCCAGGGGGCCCTGACCGCAGGCGTCAACGCAGCAAATATATGACTCTCTTATAGAAAACGGCATATTTGCGCAATAAAAAATGTATGCTATGAATGCTCAAGAAACACAGTGGTGATATATGCAGCTTCTTTTCTTTAGAAGCAAGCGTGCAAACGCCACGACACAAAAATTCGGAGGCAGACAAAACACAAGGCTGTGTTTAGCCTGGACTTTTCAATCTTAATTGAGTCGCTGTCCTTTCTGGTTTGTTCAAAATAAATGCTCTGCAACCCTCTGACGTTTACATTACGCTGCATATTTGATTTGCGCACTAAAGAACAGTTCAAGAAACATGCCTATTGCATTGCAGGCTACTAGTTTAAACTCAAGGAGGCAGCTTGTCTGCATCACAGACATTCATACAAAGTTGGCTGGAATTGTATAGAAAAACTGGTTAGAGAGTGACAGCAAAGGGTGATCCAGGAAGAAGGAATTACGGTTATTGAATTGTTCCTCCAGCTGCTGAAAACTTTAATGTGACAAAATAGTCAAGTGTAAAGATCCATATAAAAGGTCAATACATATTTCAGAGTAACATGTGGCAAACTAATTAATTAGCAATTACAATTATTCACTTGCAAACAAACAGTTGGATGATTTCCATTTTTTCTTCATTATATCCAATACACCTGTTTTTCTCTTATTTTATGAATTATTCCATGCATGGAAGTTTAATATAAATAAGAGGGATGACGGGATCTTTCTAATTTATAGCTGCTGTGCACATGCCGGCATATCTTAGTGTGGTCATATTGTCATGTTTTCTGTGAGGACACAGGTCATATCAAGCTTTGTTTGCCTTTAGCCCCATTTTCATGTGTATATGGTTTATGAGGGCTTAAAGTCCCTAAGCAACTCGAGCTATGAGGGACGCCGTAGTGAAAGACTCCGGAAAGTTCGACCACCCAGGGTTCTTTAATGTGCACTGGCATCGCACAGTACACGGGCCTTTAGAGTTTCGCCTCTATTGAAATTCGACCACAGCGGCCGGGATCGAAACCGCGTCTTTCGGGTCGGCAGCCAAGCGCCATAACCACTAAGCCACCACGGCGGCTCCATCTTCATGTGTGTTTATCTGGAAATTGTAGTAACTGAATACACCTACATTTTACTTGGACGCTGTCTGTCAGCCTATAGTACCATCAAACAAAACACAACCTGTACTGCACGTAAAAGCATGGGGAGTTCTGCTGTGAGTGACTTGGCGTTCCTTGGAAATAGGTAAAAAGGAGCATTCGTAGTCTGTGTGACCCTGCTGCATGCTGTCATGCCATGAGTATGGTATTTTATTCACTAAAACAAATGCCTTCTACAGCCTTTGATTGCATGCCATCTATTAGCCTACAATAACACAATGTTGCAGCCTTGCCTGTATAACACATTCTCTGCTACATTTTCGACACATTCTCTGCTACATTTTCACAGTGAGAAGCATATGGTGAGAATGGTGCTTCAAGGAAGGCCAAAGAGTTTCTGACTGGTTATTTGCTTTGCAGGTTCTTTGTAATTATTTCTTGTATGGCAGCTGCTCTTTATGCGCACCTAATTGCTCCAAAAGCAGCTTAAGGGTCTTTGCCTACGGTGTGCCTGCTATAAATGTGTACATGGCTAGAATGGCTGCATGCACAATACATGTAAACAAATGTTTGCCCCGGATAGGCAGTGGTCCTGTGGCTTCGATCCCTCGACAAGCATGAATTTTCCTACAACTGCGAAGCTTCTGAGAAAGCTTTATGTAGCTTTCCTTTGTAGCCCTTATGTCTGCACTCAGGTGGACACAAAAAGCATTTATTTCCTTAATATTCTAATCAGCTTCCATAGTTTGCAGACATATTTATTTTCTGTGTTATAGTTAAATAACGCAGACTGCTGGTCACAACATAAAAACTAAAATTAACCATAAATTCATGTGTAGCATATGACCATGCTCGAGAAGCACGACCTTCAGCTTACTTTCTTCTTTTTTGCATCACATCAAAGGAAATTCTTATGAAAACGAGATACACGAGTTTGCACATATTAGGGAATTGTACACTCTGCAATAACTGCGACTAAAATACGACATATAATTCTTGCAAGTTAAAGGTCAGTTCCCCGTTTATTCCAACTCGATTCAGCTCAACTGCAAATATTCTCTTAAACCACTCTGGCCAGTTAGGCACTTCCCCCGATTTGAATTCCTAATCTGGTGTTGACACGTTGTGCACAACCGCAAACATCTCTCCTTTCATCAAAGCCATCATCACGTAGAGAGGAAGCTGTGCTGGCCACCAATTCGTCACAAAAATATTTACTGCAGGCACATAGGTCCACCCAGTCGGCCGTAAACAAACAGAAAAAGACTTAGGAGGCTCAAGTGACAGCTCCCATGCACATCGATGTTTTCACACAAGTTACACAGTGCCGCCGGCACACCATCGCAATCCGAGCACACACAGTCGCAAAAATGGCAGTGGCTTAGCTCGGCTATGCCAGGATATATGTAGCGAAAGCAAGTGTGAAACTCCGCGGTTGGCCTTGTTCACATATTCTACAACGTATGAAGCACAGGCATAAACGTCCACCTGTAGGTCCGTGTTTGATTTCAACACCGAGGCTATCCAAGGAATGAAGGGGTTGTGTCATTCTTATGCCTATTCTCTAGGCTAAGGGCACGTTGCTCTTCGGTTTCTTGAGCCCGCCGCTGAAGTCACTTGGTCGCATTCCATCGTACATCACGGGCCGTCTTCAGTGAATTAGGACTCAGGTCTCTCCTCTGGCTGTTTTCGCTGCTGCTAGCTGTCGAGACACCGGACGTTAAACGTGCCTGTCTCGCGGCGGCATATTCACGGCGGCGTTTAGCCAGTCGTTCGGCACACTTTTCGTCTGTTAAATTTCCTGGGCGATTCGTTTCCTCTTCATCTCGTTCCGCTGTCGATTCCAGGCCTCCTCCAGCTTATCAGAATTGTCGCCGTCCATACTGTCGCCTAAGCTGTGGTTGCGGTGCACGCCAGCTCTCCTTTTCAATCCTGTGACATCTTATCACGCATGTGACGTAGCTATCGAAGCGAACGGAGGCGAGTGCAACGACGAGGAACTCGGTGTCACGTCCTACCAAACAGCGGCGGCGGCGGCGAGCGGCGCGGTGTGACGTCATGCCAGATGGCGCGGCGAGCGCGCGAAGCACTGTAACCTTCCGCGGCGAGGCGCGCATTGCGACATCTCGTACCTCGATGGAGTACCGCCACGGCGAAATCGCGAGTTTGCGGCCAATAAAGCTCTCGCTTTAAAACGTGGCCAACGTGACCTTTCCGACATCCGCTCGCGCATCGAGCGCCTCGCGTAGAGAGGATGCACCGTGCGTGCACAGTACGTGGGTGCCCGGTCACTGCGGCATCGCCGGCAACGAAGAAACTGACGACCTCGCGACCACCCCATATCAACTACCTCCCAGCGCTCTACCCTTGCTCTGGAGGACGTGCGTGCGGTCATCCAGGACCACCTCCGAAAGCAGAACCCCGACCCACCAAAACCAGGCCACCAAAACCGGTTGCAAGCGCACATCTTTTGCCAGCAACATTGGTTTTCGCAGCGGAAATTGAGATTCTCTGAATGGTCGGTGGGGGGTAGGGGGGGTGAAATTAATGGGAGTGCTCAGCCCTATAACTGTCTCCTTTGGGAAGGGAACACCGCAACGGGGCTAAGCAAGGGAGAGGGATTAAAGAAATATGTGAGAGGAGGGGGAGATGTCAGGGGGGGGGGGGGGAGGAGCAGGTAGAGAGGAGCACGGCAATGAGCGGCGCAAAAGCACATTACCACAAGGTGTCGTGCGAGCACCCACCTCGCGTTAAGGTTACCGCATAAGCGGATGGCGGGCAAGGAATTTGCGCGCAATGGAAGAAGTAGGAAGCCGCGAAGGGGCTAGGGGCATGGAATGCCCGTAAAGAGATACGCAGCGGGAAACGCGCAGCGGCGAGAAGCGTTTGCGAGTCGGTAGGCTGGAAACGCCGATTGGTCGGTGGGATGCGTGTCTGCGTGACGTTTTTTTCGCTTCACCCTCGTTCTCAACCGGATGTGGGGTCGCCGCGACTCTCTCGACCTGTCCCTAGAGTGCCTAGGGAATCGCTAGGTCCGGCCGTCCGCCGTGCGTGCGTGTCCGCGGGCATTCCCTTCGTAAGCCTAGGCGGCGACGCGCGCGTTTCGGGAGCTGTCCAGGTATGGCTTTTTTGCGTGGTGCGCTCGTCGGCGACAGCCAGCTGAAATTTCTGTACAGTTTTTGCTTCCACGACATTGCGATGATTCCCAAAAGGCGCTGACCCGCGAGAAATCGCCAGCGACATAAAGGTACGCCTTTTATCTCAAATTTCGCTTCATGAAGTGTTGTACCGCTTACCTACATACCTTGCGCATTCCAGGACCTCGTTTTGCTGCTGCTGGAGCACGTGGCTAGTGTCGCGCTGGTGTTCAAAATTTTGCAACGCCATTACGACGACCCACATAAGGTGCCGTTTGAGGACCGCCGGCGTCGCCATCTGAACCGCCGTCTGACAGCCACGATGAAGCGCTTGTCGGGCATGCACGTTCTCAACCCCGAGGTGAGGGTTGAACAACGTTTTCGCAAGTTTTCTCGTGCAGAACTCGCCAAATTGCGGCGCTTGTAACGTAACTTTTTTGCAGCATCGTTTCCTGGATGCTTCTGTCGAGCCGATGCTGTCCTTATTTGCCGCGGACCGATACCACGTGGCAAGAGGCCGGGGCATCGACCTCAGTGCGCCTTTGTTCCTTTTCAGTGGCAAGTCAAGGGTAAAAGTGGCCACGATAATTCTGCCACTACAATCTGCCCTTTAGGATCGCTATCAGCTGCAACGATAAGTCCAGATGTTTCGACTCGCGCATTGTGGAAATCGCGCCTGGCCTAAGTGTCCAGCATTCACCCAGTGCAGTGCTGCTTTGTTTAATTCATTAGAGACTTCTCGCGCTTTGTCGAAATCGACGGCAGCCGTGAACATTTACATATTAGACCTCGCTACAGCATTATTCCACCGCAGCGCGCATTTGTTTATTTGCGTTGGCAAGCGTTAGAAGCGCGCGCCGTCTCGCGCTTTGTCCAAGTGGGCTCTAAAACTCGCGCTAGGCCTCGTTGCCTGGTTGGCAGTGCACGGCTTTGATTCAATGATAAGACTGCCACTACAGTCGGCGGCCTTAATTTTTATGATCGCTGTCAGCTTCAACAGCAAGCCAAAGAAAAGTTATGACTATCGCGCGGTGTGGAAATCGGCGGTAGAGACAAAAAACTCGTGCTTGTAGCTGCAGACTTACCCAGCTCCAGTGCGCCTTTGCTTATTTCCGTAGCGACTACTCGCGCTTTGTAGAAACCGACGCCAGCCGTGAAAATTTACATATTACACCTCGATACAGCATTAGCGCAACACGCCTTTATTTCTTTGCATTCTAACTTGTTTGCTCGTTACTTTTGTTCTTTTCAGTCGTTTCCTGAATCTGTCCAAAGAGCCGGGCTAAGTGGATGATTGTTCGCCGTCAGTGGAACCACATGGCGATCGCACTGCATACAGCACGACTTTGGTCCATGTGTTTTTTAAATAAAAACATCAGATGTCGAAGGTCGTGCCCGAGGATTGCTTCGACAGCTGGGGCAAAACTATGGGGACCGCACACGCTGTGTCGTCGCAGCCTAGTGAAGAGGCAATAAACGGCTGTCAACCTTAATAAAGGCCCTTCTCGGGGCCGCCTCAGTGTTTCCTGGCAGATCACACGCTTTCCACCCTGTGCACGTGTCCTCCTCATTTCCAATTAAATAGGGCCTTCAAACCCTGCAGAAGGCTTGAATTAAAAACTGCTAATATCAAGATGGTACTTGAGAAACAATAGCGGCTACAATGGCAAAGGTGAAGCAGGGCTGGAATTACACGCAAATAAATAAATGTTGGGAGTACCCAGATAACTGACTGAAATGGTTTTGGACGGAACTCCTAGTTATTCGATATAAAAGACTCAAATAATGCATATTCAGAGTTTATCAAGGTTTTTGTAGAGATATACTCTAAGCACTTTCCCTTCAAGAACATTAAGCAGTCAAACCAATAAGAAAACCATGGATCACGCCAGAGCTCAAAAGAATGATAAAGCGCAAAAACACGTTGTACCATGCCTTTTTGAATGATCCCTCTCTAAAATCTCTAATCTTAATAAAGAAACACAAGAAATTAACTGAATGCTGAGCTTAGGCGTGCTAAGATTGTGTATCATCAAAATCTGTTCTCTGATGTTAGAATGAAAAATTCAGACGCTGTGTGGAAAGTTGTAAATAACTTGTTACGTCGCAATACGAAAAATGCGCCAGCTCAAAGAATAATCTATAAGGGCTCTGAATTATCCGGTCAAGCTCTTGCTGGCCATTTCAACAGCAATTTTTAACTCCCCATTTACCTATGATCCATCTACCTGAAGTTCATTGATCTTGTAGCCCTTTCGAAAGCCTTTTCCTTGAGCCCACCAGTGAGAGCGAAGTATGTACAACCTTTATGAATTTGAATAATAGCAAAGCCTTAGATGTTGACAACATTCAGATAAAACCAGTCAAATATGTACTATCTTTTATTGCACCTGTGCTTGCATACATCTTCAATTTGGTAATTGAAACGGGAGTTTACCCTGAAGAAATGTAGAAAGCAAGAGTGACAGTTGTGTTTAAAAGGGGAGATAAAGATGTAATGCCCAGTTATAGACCAATATCTGTGGTTCCAATCTTTTTATAGGGCTTTGAAAAAGTAATCTTTCAAAAGGGCTTGGAAAAAGTAATCTTTTCCCGTCGATCGGTCTTTTTTAATGAAAAAAAAATCCTGTCTGAGGCTCAATTTTTCTTCCGAAGGGGCAAGTCGACGGAAACAGCTTTGTTATCACTTAAGGACTGTATCCTGCAAAACATTGAAGCACGTATTCTCACTGTCGGACTCTTCATTGATTTTAGTAAGGCTTTCGATTCCCTAAACCGTCAAATTTTAACTCATAAACTTTCTCAAAACGGAGTTCGTGGAACACCTTTAGAACTCATGAAATCATACCAGCAAAATCGAAAACAATCTGTCTATATCCACAACCGTCAGGCTTCTTTTCTGGCGGTACGAAATGGTGTGCCTCAAGGCAGCATTCTGGGCCCGATGCTTTTTAACATCTATATAAATGACATTGTGCATATTTATGACAAAGCGAAATTATATACGCCGATGATAGCAGTATACTTATCTCTAGTCTGTATCCGATAAGGCCACTGTAGCATGACTGCGCACCCTAAATGCGCAGATACTCTCGGCGCACGTTCCCGCGCCTATATAATCAAATGCTTGAATAAAGCAATCGTTCTTTTTGTTCTGGCCATCATGCTGTTGCGTCGTCCTTGCTAGTTACATGGTGTCAGAAGTGGCCGCCGCGGACCGAAGCCCAGCAGTAACGGCGCGGAATGGACCTACTGAAGGTGCCGGAACCTTTGCGTCTATCGGGCAACCTATCGGAAAATTGGCAGCGCTTCAAGCAAAAGTTTGAGCTGTATCTGCAAGCAACGGCAGTAGAGAAGGCCCCGAAAAGTGATGCTTCAAAAGCTGCACTCTTGCTGAGCTTCGCAGGAGACGAAGCGCTCGACATCTTCAACAATTTCCAGTACGGCCCCGGAGAAAGCAAGGAAAGCTACGGAACTGTGGTGCAGAAGTTCGACGCTTATTTCTCCGAGGTGAGCAACGAAATTCATGAAAGATATGTATTTCGTACAAGGAGGCAGATGGAGAAGGAAACGTTTGAGAAATTTGTGCGCGATTTAAAGAGACAGGCAACCCAGTGCAATTTAGGGGATCAGCACGATTCACTGATTAGAGACCAAATTGTGTTTGGTACAAATAACTCAAAGCTTCGTGAAAGAATGCTCGCCGAGAAAGACCTAACGCTACTAAAAGCTGAAGAATTGTGCAAGGCTGCAGAATCGGCGGCACTATGGAGCCAAGTTTGGATTAAGTCAGAAGACTGCGTTGACAGTATTTCAAGTCGCACAGTCTCGACGAAAAAAGAGCAGCAACGCGATAAAAAGCTGTGTCGTGATAATCAACAGTACTGCTGCAGGAAATGCAACCGTAAACATAGGCCTAAACAGTGTCCAGCGTTCGGTAAGATATGTCAATCTTGCCGCAAGTTCAACCACTTTGCAAGTTGTTGCCGGAAGACGACCACCGTCAGTGAAGTCGGTAAAGTCGACGAAAATGACTTTGAAATTCTTGAAATAACCTCCCAAAATGGTCACAGGAAGGACTGGACAGTTAAACAACGTGTAAGTGGCCGTGAAGTTATGTT
This sequence comes from Amblyomma americanum, assembly GCF_052857255.1. NCBI lineage: Eukaryota > Metazoa > Arthropoda > Arachnida > Ixodida > Ixodidae > Amblyomma > Amblyomma americanum. The sequence goes on from NC_135497.1 coordinate 277,172,695, forward strand.
CAAGGTGGACACTGGTTCGCAGGCAAGCTTGCTACCGTTTTCAATATACCGTAAGCTTCAAACCAAAGAATTATTGCAACCTACCTGCTCAGTGCTGCGAGCATACAACGGGGGTGTAATTTAAAGCTACGGAAGAACGTCACAGAAAGTGTCCGTGGAAGCCACCGAGATTACCATCAAATTTTTCGTCGTAAAGAATGGGCGTCAATCCATCCTAGGACTCGGTGCCAGTGAGGCGCTCGGGTTGGTTCAACGCACGGTGGACACTGTGAATGCCTTCCCTGAGTATGAACTTTTGAAATATTTCAGGCACGTCTTCCAAGGGTTGGGCTGCTTCAAGATTCCGTACAGCATGGTCCTCGAACCAGGCGCAGTTCCAGCCGTTCAGCCGGCCCGTAGGGTTCCACTGGCACTTCAAGAACCTCTATAGAAAGAACTCCAGCGCATGACGCGTGCGGGAATCATCGTCAGCGAAAGAGAGGCCACAGACTGGGTAAGCCCTCTGGTCTTAGTAAAGAAAAAAGACGGTGCTTTAAGGGTTTGCATGGACCCCAGAAGAGTAAACATGCACATCAAGAGGCAACACTTCCCTTTACCAAGGCGCGAGGACTTGGAAGCACGACTAACAAGAGCAACCTATTTTAGCTGTCTGGATGCATACGCTGGATTCCATCAGGTGCCCTTGGACGAGAAAACGTCCAAGATCTGTACGTTCGCGTCACCTTTCGGCAGATACCGCTTCTTAAGGCTTCCCTTTGGTATCTCGTCCGCTCCTGAGGTGTTTCAGCAGGCGCTTGGTCAGATATTTGATGGTCTCTTGGCGTGCTTATCTATATAGAGGGGGAGTGGGGGTTGATGGCCTCCCCTTTGTCGGGATCGCCGCGAGACGCGACGCACGATGGACAAGACGACGAAAGGAAGCGGGCAAAGCTGCCTTTCCGAAATTAACCGTGGCTTAAAGGTGCCTATAGCTGTGTTTGGATTCCAGGGCAGTAGCAGCCGACCTCCTAATCCTCCTCGCCCATTCCCACGGGGCTCCGCGTGCCATGTCGCCATGTGCGGTGAAAAGAGCAGTGTGCAGAGTTTAAATGAAACAAGTATGAAGCTATACATTGAATCCAATTAGAGACAGCTAGAGGAATTTCAACAGCATGCAGTGTGATGCTAGTTATCTCAATAAAAAACTAATGCAGTCAACTATTATTTCGTATTTTTTTTACCAACAGATATGAAATCACTTAAGGTGAATCTGTACCAAACACATCGGTGCATCAGTTGTGATGCCTGAAAAAAGTTGTACCAACATATAAATGCTCATGTCGTGATAATCAAGAATACCGAAAAATTAAGGAAAATAAAAACATTTTTTTTGTTCGGGCTCACACACCTGCTAGAAACATATGCGTAGCGATTGAAAGGACTCTGTAGGAAGCTTTATGGGTAAAAAGTACAGTATGGCAGAAAGGAGTCTTTAGGAAATGCACTGTGTAGAAATAGCCATACCAATTTTATGTCATCGTTCGACAAATGTAACAAATACCGTGCAAAGAAGCTTGCTGCATATTATAGTTGGAAGTTACTGGTTGCAGACCGCTCTGCAGTCACTGGACTGTGATTGTGTATGTAATGCATGACAGTGCGTGGATTGCAGAGCAGTTAGCCAACACAGAGATGCTTGTTCCCATCGTTTACAACACATATAAACATCATCAATGAAACAGGATGCTATGTGTAGTTTTTTGAAATGTTCCTTTTTGGCAGCCTCTAAACATGTTTCCGCATATATGAGCTAGCTTGGTTTGTGGCAATATAACCACGGGACTGCTGTAACTTGCCACATTTTCAAATTGTGTGAAAATCATTGCATGTGAGGGGTCACACCATATCCTGTTTCTAGAAGGTCCCGTTGCTTTTTTGGCAATTATTTGACAGCCATGACCAGCTTTCCGCATTCATGTGCACAGGGTATGCCCATTACGTGCATCCCTTTCTACCTAATAATGGCTTACAATGCAAACAGACAAAAAATAAACACAGAGCACAAGTACAGATAGTGTTTGTAGTCCACACTCTTCTTCACCTCAGTAAATATGGCACATACCCACGCGGGGGGATTGGCCAGGGTACAGTGGACATTGCCAATGAAGTATTTGCACGGGGGAAAAAAAGAAGTGAGGCGGTGGCGCAGAAGACTGAATCAACCTAAAAATAGGGTAATTCAGTTAAATTTAAGAAATATGAATTACCAGGAATAGAATCAAGCATTTTGGACATGATACAGAATTTTGTATACAGCTAACAAGGTAACCGATTAGTTGCACTTATGTAATCATGAAGGTAGCCACAAACACTGCTTAACGGGAATTCCTTGGCGCTCGCACCGAACGAGACAAGAACTGAAAGAGACAGAGGGAGCCCTAACCTCGAAAGAGGGACCTCCAAATACTGCTTTCCTTGAACTGCGAACCGCCGGCAAGAGAGGAGAAAACGATCTAATGTTTCAACTTGCCCACATGAGACACAAAGGTTTGTCGCAGCGAACCCGCTTTTGCGTAAGTACAAATTTAAGTGAGGGATTCTGCATAGCAGAAGTGTCATGGACACCTCACAACGCCTTGATTTACACCACCGGACATTCCATGGGTACTTTAAGTGGTGAAAATCCACGGTATTGAGCAACGGATCACTCAAGCTGGCTGAAATATTTTGGAAAAGCTGGAAACGTGAAGTTTCCAACAGAATGAGGTGAGGGACGGGATAGATTACAGGAGCGCTGAGAGCTAACCTTGCCAATAAATCAGCCACCTCATTAAAGTATACACCCGAATGCCTGCAGGTACCCGGACAAAGCGGATCTCGCGCACTGTGCACGAACAAAACACCTAAGCTACCGATTCAATAAAGATTTTCCGGAATATTGGAGATAGACTAGAACTGAAAGGCAGTCTGCAAGAATAAGAACCCGTGCTGCATGCCTGCGAAGTTTGAGAAAAGCCGAACCAATAGCCAAAAACTCTAAGACAAATATAGGAGTATAACCAGGGATACGAACTGAACGGAACAGCTCCAAGCCAGATCTTGCGAATATATCCCAATCGCCGCCTTCTCACAGCTGCCCGAGGCATCAGTTGAGAGAACAGTATGATGAGAAAAATTCTGTAGGTGTTCAGAAAGAAAACCGTTTAAGATATTTGCGGACATATGTTTCGCATGGGACGGGTAAAGACGGTCATAATAGAAGACAGGGTCAGCCTGCGTATCAGCAACTCGAGGCAAGGAGATGAGATCAACCTGCAGCGGAGCTTGCGTGAACCTAACTTGCGGAAGCTGATAGGAAAGAAGGAAGGAAGGCCTCAGACGTTGCTGGCACATACCCACTACGGGGGAGTGGCCAAGACACAGGCGGTTAATTACTGGATACAGGAAATTTTTGAAGGGAAAAGCAGTGGAAATAGTATGTAGTCTGATAGATTGGAAGAGGGAAGGAAAGCGGTCCAGTTAACTTGGAGATCGAAGACGGGACAATTGCTTAATGTGCATAATAGTACACAATGCCTGTAATGTTGCAATGTCTTACTGACTGAGATCGGGAAAAATAAATTATAATGGGAGTCGCTGCGTTTCTTGAAGAAAATTTTGCACAGCAGAACGCACACTCCTGTCGCTTCGTCCAAGCAAAGAAGCGCCAATGGAAAGAACAACCGCGGAAGACACAGGCAAGCCCAGTTGATGAAATGGAATTAGCAAAAGACGCTTCCTCAAATGAGAAAAGCGGCGGCAGAACAGCAGGAAGTGATCTATTGTCTCAGGTTCGGCACAAAAAGGGCACAGTGGGGAAGCTGCCAGTCCAGATCTGTGAAGGTAGAAATTTAGAAGGGGAACCCGGCAACGCAAGCGCGTGAAAGAGACCTCTAGTCTGCGTGAGCGCCAGTCTTTGCTACTCCAAGGATGCAGAAGATGCTGATATTCGGGAGATGATGTAAGAGCCGAGGCAGCAAATTCCTGAAATATTGTGTAGCTGCGAAACCTCACCGCAGCTGTATATGCACACGATGGTAGGACAGCAACAATTGGGCCGCTGAGAGAGGCTCTTGCTAAGGAATCTGCAACCTCATTTAAGTGAAAGCCCATGTGACCTGGTACCCAAAGCAACCTTACCGAATTTAGATGCAGCGGAATCAGGAACTTAAAGAGGCGTAATGGCCGAGAGTCAGTGGGTGAGGATAAGGAAGAGCAAATGGACAGAGAGTCTGTCATAACCACGACCTGTGAAACGGTAGATTCTAATTTTCGTAAGGCTAAGATTACTGCTAATAATTCAGCCAGAAAAATTGGAGTGAAGTCAGGAAGACGGAGAGAAAAAGACCAATCCAGTGAAGGTGAAAAAATTCCCACTCCTGCCTTTTCGCGATCCTGCGAGGCATCGGTAGCAATAAGAACATGAGAGGGAAAGGACCTTAGGTGGTCCTGCAATAGACCCTGAAGAAGCGGGAAGGGCTGCAGCTTTGCATTCGATGGGAAAATGACATCGAATTCAATCTGGACAGATGAGGAGTTGTTATATATTTGGCGGACATCAGTGAAATGAATATTTATGCGATCAAGGAGGGACTGCACGTAACATATCTGCGGGGTATGAAATCGAGACCAGGCAGCACCAAAAAAGGCGGAAGGTTGTCTAAGAAATATTATACTGGAAGCGTGAAGAGGTGAGTCGCACAATTTTAAAAATGTTTGAACTGTTAAAAGGCGAAACCTAGCTAATAACGAAGGCATTCGCGCCTCAAGGTGCAGAACAGCATTGGCGACATATTTTGGAAGCCCCAGACAAAGGCGCAACGCCTCACGCTCCAAAAGCACAAGAGGGCGAAGTTTATAGGCAGGAGCTCCTGAGAATAAAACACACCCGAACTCCAAAAATTGGGCGGACGTACATTTTATAAATCATCAGAAGCGTATGCCTTCTCATGCCTGACCTAGCACTACAAAGCCTGCGCAGAATGCCAATGGCCCGAACTCCTTTTGCAGAAACTTGCTCAATGTGTGGCCGCCAGGAGAGAGTAGAGTCGTATATTACACCGAGATACTTCACCGTCTGAACTTGAGGTATTATGTTATTTCTATAGACCAGGCAGATGGTTACAGGAACAGAAACTGGAAATACTAACAATGCGCATTTCTTCACATTAAGGGACAGATGAATTCTTCTAGCCAGTTGTCAAGAACATTGAGGTAAGCTGATAGCGTGGCCAGTGCCTCCCATGCCTACTGTCTTTTTCTTCCATGAATCATGACAGCATTCCGGCTCAACCCTTTCTCCATGCTTACACAGACATTTCTCACAATTAGCCTGAAAGCCGGCCGTAGTACGGAATGAGTTTAGGGAAAATTACCTTTTTAGTCGTTTTATCTGCACAGCTTAGAAGTACGTGAAAGGTACTTTGGCTGTGAGTGATTTGCCCTTTCTCTCTCATAGTGTTTTTGCGAACTGAAGTGGTGAAATATATATTAACTTCTTCATTACATATTGTGCCATCATTGTCGCAATAACAAAAATTGGGCACATAGTAAAGATCTGCAAGCATTGAGGATTTTTCTTTAACTCTGACATCATTATGGACGGAATCAATACAAAGTAGAAGAAAAAGTATACTGCAGCACATATATGATTGAAAGTGAAAGACGAAAAGGCGAATGTTGTTGATATTGTTAGCCTATCAAAAGATTGCGCATACCCACACTGGGCGATCGGCCAAGAATCTGGTGGCTATTCTTCTGTACTCATTTAACAAAAAAGAAAACCACGGGGGAACGCAACACTGGCGGATGTGCTGAATTTCAGGAACAAACCGTGCAACAAGTAACAAAAATATTCCTAAATCATATTTTACATTGCATAATGAACCATAACTGAACCAAAGCAATTAGACTTAAGTGAAGCATTTCATTCCTTTCGTGACAGAAATGAGTTATGAGGTTTGTTAAACAATTAAAAAGTGATTTTTGATGGCAGCCAGCATGGGTCATTGCAAGTTATAGTTCAAGATTACAATCACATCTGATATAGATGACACGCATGCTATGAAAGCAAGATAATTTTTTCATTTTTTTATGAGAAATGCACAGGCAGTTTCAAGGCTTGCTTCAAAATTTAATTTCTGACGTATACACAAAGGCATGCGTATAAATTATTCGTGCGTTACACCAGAACCAACACTACTTAAGTTGGTAAATAATGTTTGGTTTGGTTTGGTTTATGGGGGTTTAACGTCCCAAAGCGACTCAGGCTATGAGAGACGCCGTAGTGAAGCGCTCCGGAAATTTCGACCACCTGGGGTTTTTTAAAGTGCACTGTCATCGCCCAGTACACGGGCCTCTAGAATTTCGCCTCCATCGAAATTTGACCGCCGCGGCCGGGACCGAACCCGGGTCTTTCGGGCCGGCAGCCGAGTGCCGTAACCACTCAGCCACCGCGGCGGCTGGTAAATCATGTTCATTACCTGGGTGTCATTAATAGCAAACATATAATAATGCTGCTAATCTTGCAGAAGAACAATCAGCGGTTTTATGAAGACGTTAAGTAATACGTGATACTGTCCATCAGGAATGAATTGTGTGGCAGATTCAGTTTCTCTTCTCTTATTTTCAAATTCAGTTCTCTTACTTTCAGTTTCTCTTCTTCAGAGTTTCAGTTTCAGTCACATGCATGTTGCTTGACACCACGTATACGTGACGCAGGAAAAGTAGAGGGGGGGGGGGTCGAAGGAAACTTGGAGTCAGCATGAGATCGCTCGCTCCGGTGTGTCGTTCGATCTTGCATCTACAATACAACAACGTGCCGACGAGGTAAACCTTTACTATGAGTTTCTCGGGATCTTATGCCCCCTCGTACATTCCTGGAAACCCCGGGCAAGCCACCAATACCATGGGACCAGTGGATTAAGGCACTGTTTTCTACCTACTTAGTGGCGTCTGGCGCCTGAGTTTGCTGCATCCCGGCGCAAAGCTATAGGTGCTTCTGCATTCGCGTGGCGTCGGAGGTCAGCGTCGTTCCGGAACGCCTCCCGCCACAAGCGTAATTTTAAAACGAAGGAGACCTCAATTAAGTTAAGTTACGAAAGGCGAAGATGCGCCGAAGGCGCCTCCGCCCCCGCCTTCCGTCGCGGAGACAAAAAGAGGGCTCCTTCCTAGAAACTGAGAGAGAGAGAGGAGAGTAACAGAAAGAAAATGGGGAACGAAGGCGCGAAATCGCCCAAGTGTGCGTTATTGCAATGGGTTACTGCCCTATATGGAGCATCACGCTCTATAATCTGCAAAGCAGGAAAAAATGAAAGAAAAATAAAATATATAAAAATATAAAAAGTTGAGGGGGGAATAGACAATATGCTTTGCTGTCACAACTGTTCTCTCTGGTCATGGGCAAGAAAGAATGGCAGGGGGAGGAGAAGGGCGGCATGAGGAAGCAAGCACGCAAATTGGCATTACCTCAGTCGATGCAGTCGGGGTGCTGTGAATTTCAGTAGGGCTAGGACTCTGACCTCTGAAGTTTGGAGAGAGTACCAGGGTTCTCATTCATACCGGCCTGCACAGTATTAAACTCATATATAAAGTATGATTCTCGTTGCTCACGCTCAGGGGTATTTTGGAAGCCGCACTGTAGCAGCGTAACGTTTAGTTTGTGAAACTTGTGACCTTCCCAGGAAAGGTGTTTCGACAGGGGGAGGAGAGGAACAGATGTGTTGTGCGCGCGGTGGTTGAATTTAATACGGAAGAAATTCTCGGTTTGGCCAATGTATTGCATCTGACAATCGCCACACTAGAGCACGCATACTACGTTACTACTGTCACAGTTCAAGTTTGCACGGACGGAGAGTTTCAAGTTATAGTGGGTGCTTTGAGCAAATGTTTTTGTCCGCATGTGCTAGCAAACTTGGCAGCGATTCTTCCTGCAAGGTAGGCAAATTACAGGCTTTCCCTTATTGACAGTAAAGTGAACTACATAATTCTGTATGTTTTTTGGTAGTCTGTAGGTAACCCGTGGAACTGTTAGAAAAATTTTTGACAGTCGATGGTTTTGTTGGATTACATTGAAATGTTTTTTAGAATTTTAATGACATTAGGAAGGTTGTTTGCGAAGGTTAAGACGAGATTAGAGCGGGTACGTGTTCATTTGCGGTTGTCTCATATATCGTTGGACACCTGAACCGCGCCGTAAGGGAAGGGATAACGGAGGGAGTGAAAGTAGAAAAGAAGAAGAGGTGCCGTAGTGGAGGGCTCCGGAATAATTTCGACCACCTGGGGATCTTTCACGTGCACTGACATCGCACAGCACACGGGCGGCTTAGCGTTTTTCCTCCATAAAAACGCAGCCGCCGCGGTCGGGTTCGAACCCGGGAACTCCGGATCAGTAGTCGAGCGCCCTAAACACTGAGCAACCGCGGCGGGTCAGAGCATAATGCGGGGAATAGAATTTTTTTAGCGCTGCACCCAACTTCTCCGCGTGGGACGGTCCGCGTCTCCATGGTAAAGGTTTTTTGCTTTGCAGAAAACCTGATCACTGGACGACTGAACAGAACTAGCGGCCGTATAAGCATCAGTAAGAACCTTGTGTTGCTGATTTGTTTACACTTCATTGTTTTTATTTTCTCCAAAAGAGGCTGCAGTGTAATGGGTCCGTATAGTATTGGCTGATGTATGGTTACCGGACACATACAGCAGAATATGCGGATAATTGATGCAATTCATATCTGCGAATAGCGTGACTCACCATAATTGTCAAGTTTTTTTCGCAACGGGGAAAAATTACGTACAGCAATTAAGTCTACTGACGAGCTGTGAAGGCGAAAGCTTGCAGGCGTGGTGTTCGGCTGCGGCGATGGCGTGCTGCTCTAATGCAATGGCCAGCAAAGCTGACCTGTTCACGCCGCAAGAATGGAAGTTGATGAAGACGACGATACCCAAACCCAGCTCGAGCCCATGTGCTTTCTTGCTATCGCTCTCCTCTATAGTTCTTCTCGCTATCCTTTCCCTTTCACCTCCGCCGGCTGCAGCTCGGGTGCTTAAGATATTAGATAGCAATTGCCACGGCCGGCAACATTCTTGTCCTTCACTTTTGAAGCGATAGCGTCACTATGCTACCTCGTAACGATTTCGCTGTGCTTGCGGTTTCGACCTTCAAGTGAGCCAGAGGTCAAACCTCTTACGGCGCGGTTCGGGTGCCCACCGATATATGTGAGACAGTTACTGCGCCATTTTCTTTCTTCAAAACCAACTTCAAAAACTAACCTTGAAAATGAAAGTTGAAAATTGGTTGTTGTAGAAAGGAAATGGCGCAGTATCTGTCTCTCATATCGGCTGACACCTGAATCGCGTCGTAAGAGAAAGGAAAAAGGAGGGAGTGAAAAAAAGAAGAAAGAGGTGCCGTAGTGGAGGGCTCCGGAATAATTTCGACCACCTGGGGATCTTTAACGTGCACTGACAATCCCATACCTGCTACCTGATACCTGCTTTAATATCTGCTGTGGGTCCTCGGGCCCAAGATATTAAACTTATTTTTGGAATATGGCAGAGTGCTTGAAGCACTCTGGCACGGGTCGGCCTGCTATTGCACTAAATCCGGGAACGGTCCTGGGCCTACGGGCCTATTTGCGCGCGCGCCTTTTCTATCTTTGCTCTCCTCTCTATCCTTTAACTCTCCTCCTTTCGCGAGCGTGGCTCGGCTTGAGCCAGTAGTCAGGCCTGTGCATTTTTCTTTTCTTCCTATCAGCAGCTGCAGCAGCAGTGCACTGACATCGCGCCCTAACCACTGAGCCAATGCGGCGGGTTTCCTGCCTGGGTTCGGAACCCCCTTCGAGGGGAATTTTATTTCCGAAACTTAATTTTTCTTTTTCTGATTAGGTCACGTGGTTTTTCAAACCTCTGGGGTGGACAACAACGCCTTATTTTCCGCAGTAGCCGCAGTAGCCGCTGTCGGGTTCGAACCCGGGAACTGCGGATCAGTAGTCGAGCGCCCTAACCACTGAGCCACTGCGGCGGGTAGAGTGCTCGGCTACAGAATCGGAGTTCTTGGGTTCGAACCCGACCGCGGAGGCTGCGTCTTTATGGAGGAAAAACGCTAAGGCGCCCGTGTGGTGTGCGATGTCAGTGCACGTTAAAGATCCCCAGTTGATCTAAATTATTCCGGAGCCCTCCACTACGGCACCTCTTTCTCCATTGCTTCTTTCACTCCCTCCTTTATCTCTTCCCTTACGGCGCTGCTCAGGTGTACAACGATATGTGAGACAGATACTGCGCCATTGCCTTTCTCTAAAACCAATTATTATTATTATTATTATTATTATTATTATTATTATTATTATTATTATTATTATTATTATTATTATTATTATTATTATTATTATTATTATTATTACAAACCTCTTGACGACATGAGCAAACAATACGTGCTCGCAGCTCCGAACGTGCGTCCGTGTGTAGTGGATTACAAGAAAATAACGAAGATGCAAAAATAAAAACTCTTACGATGGTTCAGAGAGCAGCTACGGAGCCTTGTGAAAGTTTGACGAACGATATCGTCTACCAGGAACAAGAAAAGTACTCAGAATGCTCACCGAGTCGAACTAAAGAAGTCCGCGGGCTGCCAGAGGCGAAAAACGAACGCATTCCTAGGGGGATGCGGGCAGCTTTCGGGATACCCGAGAAAATCGTACGCTGGACTGAATCCGGGAGTGTCCGGGATGCAAATCGAATGCACCCACAGTAACAGTACGTACGCTTAAGATTGGCATCGCAGTTGCTATGGCAACGAGCGATCAACAACTGCGAGCCTGTTGCGGGCCACCATGCTGGCTACCTTGGTAGTGTGTCGTCATCGTCAGAGAGCACACATTTACTCAGTATTTACTGAAATTTCTAGCGCGCTTTGGCGCGCTTCGCCATGCTTGGCGCTCTTGCAATAAGGAATCTTGTCTTGTTACGCCAGCTGTTTATTGTGTGCTTAATGGCATAAAAATTTCTCCTAAATTGGCTTCAAAAACTTCCAGTTATGTCTAAGAAAAACTGGCGCATACTGTTAGTCTTTCTCGCCTAAATTGGCAGGCACAGTTTTCGTAACGTTGAATTTTTGGGCAGTAGTAACCCTTGCTCTGATGTGGGCGTCTAATCTCTTTTAGTGAACTGCATGAGGGACTTCCCCCGTTATGTAGGGGTCCATACGTATACTGAATACCGCGCCCTGCCTGGGGCGGTGAAAAGGAATCAAAAGGAAAGATACGTATACTGAATACCGCTCCCTGCATGGGGCGGTGAAAAGGAATAAAAAGGAAAGATACGTATACTGAATACCGCGCCCTGCATGGGACAGTGAAAAGGAATCAAAAGGATAGGTAGTTTCATTCCCCGCTTTTGCGGTGCGGTGTTATATGACGCTGCCTATTGCTGCAGTGTAGACTATAGACAGGAATTGGCTGCGGTAACTGTTACACGTATATGTAATTAGAAAGGTAATGTGGATTAACCCAGATAATGCATGATATACAAAGCGAAAGATGACACTGGCGTTGACAATGCTTAGACGGCGATGGCATTGAGGAAAGGAAGGGCGCATAACTGGCTGCCTGGATACGCGGACACTTCATTCGTGCTTTGATACATGTGGCGGTGATGAGAGAGAGAGATTTGGCCTGAATGCATTAGCGCTGACAGCGCTGTGGCTGTTATGCGGCACTGCAGCTATAGCGAGCCCGCAGCGTTAATTTGGTGATCAATCTCTCGCGATCAACCATTACGGCTTGCCACCTCACAGGGCGGCAGGGATGGCGCGCTGCCTATCCACTGTGCGGAACGAAATCAAAGCAGGCTTTTTCATTTGGACATGAAGGCGAGATTGAGGCCTCCACTGACCTCCCGCCGCGGTGGCACAGTGGTTAGGGCGCTCGTCTACTGACCCTGAGTTCCCGGCTTCGAACCCGACAGCGGCTACTGCGCTTTTATGGAGACAAAACGCTAACGCTGTGCGATTTCAGTGCACCTTAAAGATCGCCAGGGGGTCGATATTGTTCCGGAGCCCTCCACTACAGCACCTCTACCTTTCTTTCACTCTCTTCTTTATCCCTTCCCTTAAGGCGCAGTTCAGGTGTCCACCGATATATAAAACAGATACTGCGCCATTTCCTTTCCCCAAAAACCAATTATATTATTACTTCACTGACCCACGGAGCCGGTTGTGCGCCTTTCCTTTCGTAAAAATGAACGGCCTTTGCAAAGTTGTCAATGCCAATGAACTCTATGAACGGCGTCGGCTCACTTGTTTGGTTTTTGAGGAAAGAAATGACACAGTAACCGTCCTACATATCTCGGTGGACACCCGAGCCGCGCCGTAAAGGAAGAGATAAAGGAGGAATGGAAATAAGAAAACTGAAAGTTGGAATTTGAGGAAAGGCGCGGCGCTGCGCAGCGACGGACCACCGGTGGTTCTGTGCTATTAGTGGCGCATGCGCAGTAGTGACTAGGGAGTGAGAGAGAGAGCAAGAGAAATATCCGCGGCGAGGCGCATGTTGTGACGTCATGTGCCTCCTCGGAACACCACCACGGCGAACTCGCAATTTCGCGGCCAGTAAAGCTTTCGCTTTAGAAAGCAAAAATAAAAGTAAATGCATCCTTAACCTTCGTTTTTAATACTGGGATGCGTCGCCGTGTTACAGGGTTGCCAAGGGGTCTACGAAATGCCATTGCTCGTTCGGCGCCGACGCCTTGCTTGTTGCAGAATTCAAGGAATGGAAAATGAGACCTGTCTGAAATCTCAGTGCACACCCGAACAGCGCCGTAAGGCAAGGAATACTTCCGAGGCACGGTGGCAACTGCTACTACTACGACGCGGACGGCTTTCAAACGAACGGGCTTTCAAACGAACGGGAAAAAAAGAAAAATGCAGGGAGAAAGAGGACAGGACGCGGAAAGGCTTTCGAATTTCCCCTCATAAGCAGATTGAAGTGCAGTCGTGTAACTTTTTTGTCAGCGCTTATGCATGCACCCCAAATCTCATTCCCACTACCACGACGTACCTGATGGATGGATGGAAAAAAATTGGCAGTGGCTTAGCTCAGCTATGCCAGGATATACATAGCGAGAGCTGAAGTTCCCCGCTGGTTACGCATGTTGTCGAGTTTGATGTTGTGACTAAAATGTTAAGCATTGAAGAAGTATTCGGTGATACATATTATTTATTCAGTTGTCTTCACAGAGATAACACTGCCTGATGATCGGTAAAGTAACACGCAGTTGTCTCAATGCTGCCTACACATTATTTAGACTGGTTGCTTAATTTCTCTCAGATACACAAGGTGAATCTTTGCGGTCCAGGATACGGAGTACCCAGGTTCAAACCTGACCGCGGCGGCTGCGTTTCGATGCAGGCGAAACGCTAAGGCACCCGTGCGCTGTTTGATGTCAGTGCACGTTAAAGATTCCCAGGCGGTCTAAATTATTTTGGAGCCCTCCACTACAACTCTTCCTTTCTTCTCTCAGTCCCTCCTTTACCACGCCGGTGCACTTGGATGCGTCCAGCGGAGCGGTAGGTGTGATCCATGCGGCGCCTGCTGTGGAGACCGACACCGCGGACCGCGGCCGTAAGGTTAAATTGGTTTTTGGGGTTCGAACCTGACCGCGGCGGCTGCGTTCTTACGGAGGCAGAACGCGAAGGCGCCCGTGTGCTGTGCGGTGTCAGTGCACGTTAAAGATCCCCAGGTGGTCGAAATTATTCCGGAGCCCACCACTACGGCCTCTTTCTTCCTTTCTTCTTTCACTTCATCCTTTATCCCTTCCCTTACGGCGCTGTTCAGGTGTCCAACGATATATGAGACAGATACTGCGCCATTTTCTTTCCCCCAAAACCAATTATTATTATCATTAAAAGAAATGGCGCAGTGTCTGTCTCACATATTGGGGGACACCTGAACCGTGCCATAAGGGAAGGGATAAAGGACGGACTCCGGAAGAAAGAGATGACGAAGGGCGCGACGCACCCGGTTTTTATGGTAACGGCGCATGCGCACAACTAGTCTCTCCCATGTACCATGGTAACGGCTCATGCTCACAACTTTCCCCTAGCGTGTACCGCGAATTGCTCGACTTGTAGCCTAGTGTAGTTCTCGCTACAAAAATTGCTGGTGGTTTAGCTCTGGTTAACCCTGGTCTAAAGCGAACAGCTGCATCTGCCTGGCGGCGTTTGCGGTCGAGCGACTGCCGTTTCCCAACTTTAGTTTCCCTTCGGAGAAGCTTTCCGGACGCTGCGGAAAGTAAACGGGCTGCGTGCGCTCCGCGAACTGTTCCTTTTTTGAACGGTTAAGTGTGCGCCTTATTGAGGAGGAGTTATTGAGGATGACTGGATACTCTCCTTAATGTTTTTGGAGCCTCTGCTCTATTTTTAGTGAACTTTTACTGAACTTTGTGTTGGCGGTGACCTGGGCCTAACTCTGGAATATAGTCTACGCGCCAGTGCCCGGAACGCCAGTGCTCGGCGTTGAGCATGACAGAGTCGAAGGCGCCCGCCAGCTCCCAGTCTGGATGCAGCTACTTGAGACCGACGAACGTCATGTTAAAGGCGCAAGTTGTGCTTCAATCCGAGGTCTTGGGGAACGAGCTGGATCGACCAGTCGAATACGACCAGACCATGGGTGACGAAGACAGCATATTTACAACATGGGAGCGTCGACGCCCCAGCAAGTGCCACATGATGACTCGTGAAGACAGGGTGTGTCTACCCCGCTTTGCACTGATAATCAGGCCCACACAAAAGTGCAAGGCAAGAAATATTTCTCGCAACGCAATAGCCCAAGCTACAGGATTGATGGCACCGAAAGATGAGATAGCTGAGCTGGCAACGGCGCACTGTTACGACGTCGCCAAAAGCATCGTTGTCACAGTTTATGCTGAAGTGCATGCAGGTAAGACGATGTGTATAACTCGTTTTTCTTAGAAATATAGAAACGATATCATCGTCGTACCAATTGGGGCAGAACGCGTAACTTCTAAGAAGAACGCCGTGCGCGGTGTCATCCGCATCGACCCGCAAGACGACAATGAAACGTTATTTCGATGGCTTCGCTGCAATCAAGCAGAAATCATCAAAGTACAGAAGATGGGTACAACTGATAAAGCTATCATCACATTTATTGGAGCTGGACTGTCAAAAGTTTTCAAGTACTACATGGAGATTACAAGGGTAGAGGAATACTGGCCGAAACGTATGGTATGCTATAACTGCCATAACATTGGTCATATGGCAAAGTACTACCCCGAGGACAGTGTGTGCAAAAACTGCGGCCGCAATCTCACACCCGAGGAGGAGTGCGGTGATGAGCCATTTTGCGTCTCGTGCAAAACATCGGGGCACATTGCGGTGAGCCGCGCTTGCCCCAGCAGAGTGGCGCCAACGCCTTCTGAGACACCGGCAACTGCTCCAGAGACGCCTGCGACCGGAGCGGCATCGCAAAAAGCAGGCGTTCGGTGGGCTGACGTAGCAGCTGGGAAACACTCAAAATTGGCTCGTAATAGTCAAGTTAATTTTGTACAAGAGTAACCTCGTCATCGCTCTTCGGCAGGAGATAGCGCAGCTGCGCGCAGAAATTCAGTCTCTAAAATCCCAATCAGCCAGGAAAAGTGATCGATCGCTCTCATCGTTACGCAGCTCCGTAACAAGACCGAGCAGATCTAGAAGCATGCGTAGAAACGTCAACCAAAAACACGCGCCAAGCAAAGCACTATTGGATACTGCGACTCAGCTCTCACAAACAGCCGCGCAGATCAAATACGTGATTCAAAAAGAAATCAAGGTCCTCCAAGAAGACAGGAAGTCTCGGTTTGCCACTCTCTAGCAAACCATGAAGTTTTTGGCATCACACGTTGAAATTCTCCCGAATAAGGAGTAGCGTGAAACTCTACGTAAAAAGAAGGTCCAATCTCAACGACCGGCCCAAGCTCAACAACCGTCTTTATAATGGGTCGGGGAGTATACCGTTTTACAGTAGAATTTCCGCGGAGCTTTCTCCAAAATGGCCCTATCTTCAAATCTAGAATTAAAATGTGCAAGCCGTTAGCCATCCTGCTTCAAGAAACGCGAGGACCATGTACCCTTCCAGGATACAGGGTTTTTACAATCTTGCTATAGAACATAAGGCAAAGGACACGAGTGTAGTTGTAGGAACACGTCAGGCTGCAGTCCTCATACGAACAGTTTGCGAGGCGACGCAGATCCGTCTTTCTGGAGCCAGTAATGAATATCGAGAGGTCGTCATTGTGAAGTTGAGGTCTCCGGGCCGTAAACCCATAACTTTGGTGTTTGCTTACTACAGGCCTCTTACCACTCAGCTCAGGGTGGACAAATATGAATGGCTTCAACAACTGATTGCAACCGATCACCACAGTCTAGTTACTGTCGGCAGTGACTTGAGTGGAAAAAAGTTCTTTGGGGTTACTCCACGACCGACAGCAGGGGGCTTTGTCTTGAAGAAGCCATGAAGTTTTCTAACTTACGCCTTAGCAGCGATCTGCATGTGCCCACAGACAAACCGAGGCTACACCGGACCTAACTCTTGCAAACCCTTGCGCGGTAAAACACTGGGAGTTTTTTGATACTACAGGGAACAGTGATCATTTCCCGATTGCCATCCGTGTCAATCACACATGGCTTCAAGCTAAGACGTTGCCCTCACTTGACTCGCAGCGTTTTCGTGAATTGTCGCAAAATTTAAATGCCATAGCATCCAACAATTTGTCCATGAGGTTACCACAGCTAAAGCGATGGCGACAGAAGAACGCAACACTCATCTCGACAACCACTTGGTCAACCAGTGGAAACGTGCCTCTGTCCTCAAGAACCACTACCGCACATGCGGCAAGCGCCACAAGATCGTCTAAAACTTCGTAGCCACTATACAATACCATACGCGACTACACACTTCGCCTAGACGGAGAAAACTGGCACCACGTCTGCGCTGAGATGGGGCAAGGAAAAGGGCTCCGTAAACTATGGGCTCTTTACAGAAGCATGGCTGGAAAATGGAAAAAGCGGACTGCCATTTTCGCAGAGCTCTCCTTACAACAACCGATGTCCTCGGTAGAGGAGCAACTTATCCGGACCTTCTTTCAGCACGCTGCAGACCAACCTCCTTATGATTACATTCTTCCCGTTACTGTGTCTACGCTAGATCTCGAACTTGACAAGCCGCTCACAATAGGAGAACCGTCGGTAGTGCTCGCTCAAGGAAAGAGCCACTCGGCCCCATGGCACGACGGCGTCACCTGGCAGATGCATAGAAATCTTGGTTATGCCGCCAAAGCGCAGCTCTTAGAAACAGTAAATAGCTCATGGGAGTCGGGGGATGCGCCGGAGCAGCTCAAGCTAACACTGGTTAACCCCATGCCAAAGCCTGGAAAAGATCCTTCTATCATTTCCAACCTGAGACCAATTGCTCTCACTTCCACCGTCTGGAAATTGATTGAGCGACTAATCAACAATAGGACTGAATATTGCCTGGAATACTCCACAACATGGTACCACCCTGCGCAAACCGGCTTTCGCCCGACTTTGAGTACACAAGATTCGTTATGGCTGCTTCCGCGTGTCATTAATCGTACTTCCCCACACCTCGTGCCTGATTACGCCCTCGCGGTCGACATGAGAAAAGCTTTTGACAACGTCGATCAAAACGTCATCCATGCGGACTTTGTCCAGGCCTTCTTCAGTCAAGGGGCTCTGAACTGGATACGGAACTTTCTCCAGAGCAGACCCGTACGTCTGAACAGTGGTACCCAAGAATGGACCCCTCGCACATACTACCTCGACAGGGGTGTTCCTCAGGGCTCAATCCTCGGCCCTTTACTGTTTAACTTGGCGTTGGCGAAGGCAGCAAGACGCTTAGAACAAGACAGTGCAGCAAGATTCGCGATCTACGCGGACGACGTAACAGTGCGGGTGGAGGCCAAATATTTTGAGTCCGTCGATCACATGCAATTCGATCTGCAGGTAGCGGTGCATAGCTTGGAGTCCTCACTAACAGAGCAAGGACTTGACCTGGCCCCTGTTGTGATCGGAGGCCCCGACAGCGGGAACAGACAAGCCCGGCAGGTGCCATCGAACTATGTTTGACCAAAGGTGCTGTCGTCCTGAGAAGAGGATTAGGAACGGCTCCTGGCGACGGCGAGCTGTGACGAAAGGCCTCTAACCTCTTCGTCCGGAGTATGGAATGCGGCGTTTCTCCCGAACTGCGCCCTCACGTGAATGGGCAGAAAGACCCGAACAAAGGCGCCGGAACCTCCCCACTCGCTTGCACCTGCGCGGGCAGACAAAGCTGGGGCGGACAAAGCTGATTCATCTTACCCTCTGGAATTCACCGGGACCGTCAGGACGCATCATTCCCCCGGCGGGGATCACCGCCTACAAAGCCAACGACCGTATGTACCTGGTCAACCCGTCGGAAACCGCATTCCAGGACCTCAAGGCGCCAGGATTCCTTATCGCCTGTGCACGTGTTTGTGAGGGCGGAGCGGTCACGGAGTTAGGGCGGAGACTATGAAGAGTGTGTCTGCCCCTTTGGACGCTTGATCAGCCACCGGTTTCCCTAGCTAGGTGCCTAGGGAATATCCACTGTATAAAAGCCGCAATTTGGCTGGTTTCACAGCACTTTATCTCTGACTTTTGGTCTCCCTGCTTCTCTTGTAATTAATAAGAACAGAAAGTTGGGCTAGTTGGTGTGGATTCATACTTGACAGCGCAAAAAAACGAGGACAAAAGCAAACGAGGAGACACAACACAAGCGCAGACTATCAACTGAACTTTTATTCACTGAAAGGAAGCTTTATAGGCGTGATAAAACACAAAAACAACAAAAGGAACTGCCACAATCGATGTACAAAGAAATCAATGACATTTCATTCCTGCGTGATAAGGAACACCTCAGCAACAGGAAAACCAAATTCAATCACATCAGGCCAACTCCCCGTACTGTCTACTTGCCCCCAAGAAACTGCGCAGAAAAGGAACTTCCTTATCCTGCAGGCTGACCGACGGTGATGCGGCACACGCTTCTCTCTCTTTCATAATCAAGTAAGCTTCTATCAGCTCCCGGCATACCCTATCTTTGTGCCTGAACAAGATACTTGTCCTGTCAAGGTGAGGAAAGCAATCTTTCAGTGAATAAAAGTTCAGTTGATAGTCTGCGCTTGTGTTGTGTCTCCTCGTTTGCTTTTGTCCTCGTTTTTTTGCGCTGTCAAGTATGATTCTCTTGTAAATATGTAAATAAACCTTCAAGTTTACCAACCCTCCTGAAGGCTTCCCTCCGTCGTCTGCAGAGTTCATCGTCACGCGGTGAAGTACTCTGTCCCGATACCCAAGCATATCAACTGGTTGGCAGCGGTGGGATGGTCTGCGCCTGGTCCTGACTCTGGTATGGTAAGTGCGCGGTCTTTCACTTGGAGCATTGCCAGGTTTTACAACTTTGGAAAATTGTTAGCCTAGGTAATCGAAGGTTGGTATAAGAGGCAGCCGGGGCTCCTTTGACCACGTGAGTAGAAACTTGCCGTTGCTTAAATAGTGATGGACTGGAAGAAGCTGCGCAAACCAGACCTAGTTCTCGTATGCGGGGAATTGGGCATTGATTGTGGATCGATGCGTAGAAAACCTGAATTGATTAGGGCAATTGAAGATTTCGGTGCGGACGCGGAGGATAGTAGAATGTTGGGAGCTAATTAATGAGGAGTTGGAGAAGGAAAGGGAACAAAAGAAGCGAGAGGATGAACAAAAGAAGCGAGATGATGAAGAAAAAAAGGAAGCGCGAAGAGCAGGAAAGAGAGCACGAGAGGAAGCGCGAAGAGCATGAAAGAGAGATCGAGAAAAAACGGCTCGATCTACAGATAGCTCAGGCTGCACAGGCAGAAGGCACTAGGCTAGAGGTGCCGAACACAGTGGCAAGCCAGGCAGAGATAGAGAAGCAACGCGAACGAGAACTGGAAGAGCTCAGGCGTAAAGTTCAATTGCTCAGATGGCAAAGAGCGAGAGCGCGTCTGAGAATTTTTAGAAGAGGAGAAAATTTCCACAATTTTCTCGCAAATTTCGAAAACATTTGCGCAGATTAGCAGGTAGACCAGGGCGACTGGCCATGGATGTTGACGGCCATCCTCCATTGTGATGTCGGCGCGGTATTAGCGCGGCTGTCCGACGAGGATTGTGACAACTACGAAATGGCAAAAAGATCCCTCTTCCACTTTTTCGGCATACGTACAGAGGCGCACTGTAAAGATCGTAGTGATGGCAGCGGCCCGCGCTCCCATCAGAGTGTCAGCCACCAGCCCACGAGCCCCGCTTGGTCAGCTAGGGACACAATTGTTGCTCGGAAGAGCAGAGAAAGGGCCGGTTCTAGCCCTGATTCAGATGCCGCTATGGCAAATGAGGCACAGATTCCGCGCCAGAAAGACTGCGGCGAACTTGTATGTCACCGCACGGAAAGAGAGCTTTCCGTCGAAGAGCGTAACACAGAGTCACTTAACAGCAGCGTTGAAGCGCTCAGACAGAGCGCAGCGTTAGTTGAAAAGTGCGATGTCACTGTAACCCGGAATGGCAATGACGCTGCTCCGATATCCAGAATTATGGACAGCGAAGTGTTACGCTCTGCGGAGATGCAAATGCGGGCAGACTGTTTTGAGTTGCCGACGGGTAGTGGCCCACGGATAGCACCCGCTGACAGTTCGATTGTAAGCGCAGAATGCGGCTCAGCGCTGCATCGAAACAAAGAGAAGCTCAGTGATGAGGAAATCACAGCGGCTAGTGACCGACCGCAAGAAAATGAGCTACCTTGTTTAGAAGAAAAAGCAGCGACCGGCTCGTCAGGGAAACCGTCACCTGGTACTGAGAGCAAAGCGCGAGTGGCTCCGCGGCGCGAGAAAAACAGGGAACGCGACAAGCATTTGCCAAATGCTAAATCGGCTGCATGGTGTTGAGGCGAAGGCCGGCAGCTTAACAAAGTGCGACGGCACCGCGAGAACTGATGACAAAAAGGGAAAATCAACAATGATAGTTTCCCGAAGGCGGCTGCCGGCAAAGAAAGATGTGCGGGTCAAAAGCACCGGAAGTGTGAAACCTAATCAGCAGTGTAACGGCCCGACATCTTCGCCGCGGCACAGGAAATCAGAAAGGCGTCGCGTGCAATACCAACCAACTAAGCGTGCAGGGCAAAAGCCACCTGTTTCATTGTGGGACCACGACAGGAGTTGTCGCGAGACAGGTTACGCGTGCGGCGTGTTGCGCAGAAGGGCGCGCTGCTGCCACACAAAAGGGCGCCACAGAACGCGCGAGTGTAGGAGTGGGACACAACATGCAAGAAAGAGAGAGAGCAGAAAGCGGCCATGTCCAACAAAAAGAGGAACTAGTTTTGGTTCAGCAGACTTCCGGCGTTAGCTGTTGGCGAGGGTTAAGTCATCCAAAATTTGCAGCGAAATTGCTCCGTATTAAAGACCTGGCAATGTTCTGAGGCTGGCCGCGTACTGCCTAGCCGGAGGTAGGGGCTGAGCTCAGATCTGATCGTTAATGCTCCGTTGAGGACCCTTGCCAGCTGTGCAGGTCAAGTGGGCTGACTACTACGAGGCCGACTGGGACTCTGACGCCCATTCGTGGTGCACCGACCAGCTGCAACCACTTCGTGGCGTCTTCTTGGCGGCGGACGGATTGTTGTGATCGGAGGCCCCGACAGCCCTGCGCCAGCTGAGCGACAGCTGTGGCTGCGTTTTTACACGGGGCATTTCTCTCGCTTTAGTGCGTTAGCAGTATCGGTCCCAGTTGCCGCCTGCTACAATTGGCAGGTGGCAAAGTGGAGAGGGAAGTTCTCTTGACTACTTTCACACGAAAGGGGGAGCGAGAGGGAAGACAAAGAAAGGATTAGAGGCGACGGGTGGCGGGTGGAAAAGGGGAGAGAGGGAAATATCTTTCTATATTTTCAGAGGGAGAGTGACTGGTAGGTGGCAAAGGGAAGAGGAAGACAGGATGGAGACGACGGTTGGCGAATGGGGACCTTTAATAAATGTGTGTCTGTGTTCGAAGAGAACATAAACACAAGTAAGATAACCAAAACGAGCAAATGCTAACGCATTTCTGCCGCATCATTTCTATTGATCACCAATACTTTTTCTTCCAACACTGATACTAAGACGGCGTTTATATGTTTGAGAAAATAGGCGGTGGTCTTCGTGTGGGCGGCCAGTTTACAATGTGATTTGAGAGTGAGACTCGTGTATGAGATGGACGATGCATGATTTACTTCAGTGTATTCCGCATGCGCGGTGGTGGGAGGCATGCGCAAGAGACTGCATACATTTTTGCGATCTTGGTTCACTGTCCTGAGAAGGCGGCTTGCTTCCTCCATGGCCGTTCGTCGGCGGCCTCGGTGTAGATGTTGGAAGTAATGCTTCTTCATGCGGCGTTAAGGTGACTTTCCTACTTGTCTCTCTTCATGTTCCGGTCGCGCCAGCAAGGTTGGGGAAGAGCGCTGTGCAAAATTGGATCGTACACAGCCATTTCTGCATGCGAAGATTGGATTTCGGCTTCCTGACTGGCTTAATGTCGAGCCGCGCAAGCTTGGCTGGGTGTATGCGGATGGGCCTCTCTGTAGTCAAATGGACACTAGACAACTCCATACAGTTTTTGTTCTCAGTAAAGATCTATTCTCTGGCTCTTTCTGGCTATGTTGATGTTTGTTGGACAAGAAAATAATCATCTATTCTTGACTAAACTAAAGTGAAATATTTTCGCACCACTTCAGTGAAACTGGCATAGCGTCAGTACCGAAAATGTCTCGGTGATCACTGTAGAAGTCAATGACGGTGCAATCGTCCTTCAGAGATCCACGTTCAAAACGCTTTCTGGGTGTCACAGCACTTCACTTGTGAAAGCGACTGGTGACGGCGATACCTGTACACATTTTTTTAACAGTGTGTAGCTTATAAAAACTCCGTTCTCACTGACAGCATCCTGTTTCTCTTCAAAACGCAACCATCTATCGGTGCAGGCTGACTTCAGTTTGCTTTCGGTGTCCATCCACGACAGTGTTGTTCAGAGTCCAGCGGTATCGCAGGACGACAGCGGAATGTTTATGGAGGTGGAGCGGTACTATTTCCACAATGCATTTCTTTAACTTCTTTAGGCGAAAAGAAATTGGCAAGTGACGTCATTTTCTTGCGAATATTTTTTCTCTCGTGAGATGGGAGAGAGATGATCCGAGCTCTCCGACTTCTCGGCCATTCCACGTGGCACTTGCTGAAACATTAGATCAATTCGTTCGAGGCTGCTGCTGCTTCGTCACGGCCTGCCTGCTGCGTTTCCTGGTGGTGCCGGGCGTTTCTTTTGGGGAGGCCGTTCCACGTTCGTGGGTTTTTTTCCAGGGTTCAGGGTAGATGTGCTGACTCGGGTGATGTAAGGTTGTCGGCGCGCTGTGTGCACACATGTCTTTCGCCTCCCCGGGAGGAGGCTCGGCAGCCTGGTTCGCCAGCCTGCCGGCCGAAAGCTTTCCTTTGAATTCATTTCTAAAAAATGGTGTCAATTCAATTCCCGTGGCGCTTGTACCGATAGGAAATGTAATTCTCAAAATTAAGAATCCGAAAACAATACAGCATCAACTGCAAAATATAACCAGTCACTATCTCGACATCTCTGAAGTGCGACCTTTTGGGAGGCGTGGCATTGTTTGTAAGTCGGCAAACATTGAGTGTGTATCGGATCTGCTCCGGTGTAATACCTTCACTTCTCTGCCGGTTAAAGCCTTTATTCCTGAGCAGCTTGTGTGCACTAAGTGCATTGTACGTGGAGTGGACCCGTGATCATCAATCCAAGAAATTTTGGAGGAGTTCCAGGAAGCCGGGGCGGGAATTACTTCTGTATGCTGCTGATCTGGCGAGATGGCTGGAGTGTGTGTTGCAACGGAGTCAGTCATAACAACTTTTGCTGGTCGCACATGCGCTTCGGAGTTGAAAATTTGGCCAATTGTCTACTGCGTCGACCCGCTGCATCTTCGACCTCTGCAATGTACCAACTGTTGGAGATTTGGACATAGTGGTAGAGCCTGTAAGTCAGCGACCAGATTCCGGGTGTGTGGATAAGGTCACTCTCCCGACAGCTGCATAGCTGAACAACCAAGCTGTTCTCTATGCAGTAACAGTCACAGCGCCGATGGTGGCACTTGTGAAAGTCGGTCAAAGGAGCAAAGTTTATTGGAATTAATTGAGCAGAATCTCTGCTCACGGGCTGACGCTTATGCACTCCTTAACCGCAAAAAAAACATTCATATGCCAGCCTTGTGCGTTCCTCTACTCCTGACCTCGATGCCACATTGTCTGCCTCAAGTGTCAACTGCCGAAAAGCACTCTCAGTTGTGGTCCAGCACATGCTCAGCAGCTTCACGCAGGTGGTGTCTGGTATTGTTGCAAATCAAGCTATTTCTCAACCTCAGCTTGCCGTTCCCCCAGTATCAACATCACAGCAAGCCTGTGCTCAAATTTTCGTTGCCACGTCATCACCCAAGGTGACGTCTCACGTGCCGCCTCTCAACAGCATTCCTGTAACTCTTTCTCGCAACACTGTTTGCACTAATGATGTAGAAATGGCTGGTCCTACACAGAAGCGTCGTGCTTCAACCTCTCCTAAGTCCTCCGTTATTCAGCTCAAGGAAAAAAAAGGCCTTCTAGAGTGTCTTTCAAGTCATATATGCTAAAAGAGGCTGTTTCAGCCTCTATTCTCGAATAGGCATCATGGCGGGTGTAAAGGTTTCTCCTATGGAATTGGCGCTTTATTCAATCTTCTCTTCCTGCTCTAAAATTTCTTTTATCTTCTCATAACCCAGATGTTGTGCTCTTGCAAGGAACTTCGCTCTCCCCTGTTAAGTCATTTTCTTTAAAAAAGTTTCGTGTTTGCCGTGCGAACCACATCAGTGGTAGGGGCGGTGGGTTAGTGACCCTGATTTCGTCAAAATTGTGTCACCGGGTATTATTAACTAAAAAAGTACTGGATTCTTATTGCGAGCTTCTAGGCAGAGATCTCACTTTGCCGCACTGCGCTACTGTCACGGTCGCAAACGTATATTTTCCAAATGGAGTATGCCGAACAGACCACCTAAACAGCTTACTTGCAAACTCTAGCAGCGTAATTATTGCAGGGGACTTCAACTCATATCACGTCGTCTGGGGTTCCTATACTGATTCACTTGGACATACGTTATGGGCATGGATGCCAGCAAATGATGTGCGGTGTTGCAATTCTCGTGCCATAACCTTCAACCACAGACACTCGCGCTCAGTTCTCTATTTGTCCTTGGCAGCAAGAGGAGTAGGTATAGGGACATGGTCCACAATTGAGTTCGGCACATCTAGTGACCATCTGCCAATTACTATCGCTATATGGGTGAGCCCCCTCCGAGATCATGGTTCTGCCCGAAAATTAGTTAATCTTGAAGCCTACAAATCATCTTTGCACGCCTCCCTTACATCTGATCCTTGTTGATGTAGGACCGACAGGGCTGAGCGAGTGTTTTCTTCAGTTTTGAAGGCTACGGAAGTTCCCAGTTCACTGCGCGTTCTGCTATTTGCAATATATAACCATCCTCATGGTGGAATGACGCGTGTGAGACAGCTTTCCGTCGTATGAAAGCAGCGTGCGGGACCCTTTCGCATGATCAGAGGCCGGCAAATTGAATCAACTATAAATTTTTCTAGGCCTCGTTTAAACGAACGATAGCAAAGGCAAAGGATGACTACATTCAAAATTTGAACGCATAATTCTCAAACCCGAAAAATAAGAAGGCTTTGTATCGTGTTATAAAACGGAAACTGAACTCTTCAGCCATGCAGTTAACCAGCTCGGTGGTGCTCTCTCCACATGAGGCGAAAGATGAGTTAGAGCGAATTGCTCGAGGGCTTGCTTAACGTTTTCAGCAGCAGCGTAGAGTCCCTCTGTTCTCCCCCTACCCCCGCTCAGACTATGTTGTGGTTGAAAAATCTTAGTTATACAACTGCAGTTTCTTTAATGCAATCCTCAGCTCCGGTTTGGAATGGTGTTACGGTCGGTATGTTGAAAATCTTAGCGCAAGACTTCACTCAGGACCTCCTCGACATGGTCAATACATCATTTGAAACTGCATGGGTGCTGCACTCTTAAAGGTGGCGAAAATAGTATTGCTCTTAAAGGATACAAAGAAAGGCTTCCATATTGATAACATTCGGCTGATAGCTCTAATATCCAATTTGTAAAGCTCATAAAAAGAATGGTGCACAGCCGCCTATCTGCGCATGATTCAGAAGTCAACGCATTGAGCTCTGCCCAGATTGACTTTCGCCGCGGATGCTCCATTTTTTCGTCCATGCCGATTTAGAGGGCAGACTCCGCCCTGCTATGCGCAAGAATGAATTATGAGCATTAGTGAAGCTTGACATTACTAAACCGTACGACAATGTTGAATATTCGATCCTTCTCTCCAAATTGGCATTAATACACCCGCCGTACTACATTTATGCATGGTTCCGCCAATTATTAACTGGATGGCAGTTTTTTTGCTCTGTGCCCAGACCAGAGGCGTGCCACAAGGTTCTGTACTTTCGGCACTTCTATTCAATCTGCTGTTGTGCGACATTCCAGTACACCCTGATGTTACAGTATATGTTTATGCAGATGATAGCCTTCTTTCCTTCTGCAGCAGACATTCATGCCCTATATCGTTCTCTCCAGGATTACCTCAATGCGCTCGAGGTTTGGCTTGATACATTAAATTTGGTATTAAATGTGCATAAAAGCAGCGTGCCAGTTTTTAAAACCAACATGCCTCTATATAAATCGCTACACCATCGCTCGGACAGTATACCGCAGGTAGAATCGCTGAGGTATCTACGCCTCTTTTCTGATGCCAGTATAGATTGGCGGCCCCACATCAAGACTAACGTTGAGAAAGGTGAGCGAGTACTAGGTAGGCTACTACGAATAAATTATAGGAAATTTTGGCATGCACCCGGACACGTTTGTACTTCTCTACAAAGCCAATATCAGACCCATTTTGGAATTTGGTTGAATACTTTTTTCTGGCTGCTCTAAATGCAAGCTTCATCCGTTGCTGCTGTAAGAAATGCGCGCACTGGGCCTCTGCCTAGGTATCCCTCAATCAGTTTCCACCACAGTTCTGTACCTAGAGCCTCGTATTCCCGACCTTAACTCCAGTTTTCACCTTTTAACCCTCAGGACTTTTTTGAGGGAATTTGAGTCGGCTCCTGGTGTGGCTACACCTATTTTCGTCTTGCACCCAGCCCTTTTTCTTACTCCTCATTTGCCAAGGTTCTGCCTCCCTCAACTTGTTTTCACTCAGAACCTTTTGTCCATCATTGGTGTGGATCTCAATTTTGTATGCAGAGTTGGTTGGGCAGCGTCCCCTGTGGATATCGCCTTCGATTATATTTTCCGACTTAATTCAAAGCGTCTGCCTTCAAGGACTTTAACTGGTCTCCTCTTTGATCACCTTGCCCATTTCCTGCAGCATACTGTGATTGCTACAGGTGCGTCTGAGGCCGGCCGTAAGGCTGTGGTTGGTATTTTTTCAGTCTCTCTAGTGCAGCTTTTCGGTTAGAGTTCCGGATTACACAACCATATTTCTAGCAGAGTTTATGGCTCTTGGGCTGGCTGCTTTGAAAATTCCCACAACTCTTTCTCAGGTGATATTCCTCTCAGATTGTCTCTCTGTTTTGATGGCGCAGGAGTCCACAGGAAACGCTTGTTTTTGAGACGCTCACTAAAGTTTTTTATTTCTGAATAGGTGAAAGAGGTGCGCTTTGTTTGGATACCAGGCCACTGCTGTGTTTTACAAAATGAAGCAGCAGACATTTTGGTAAAATCAACTCTAAATGCTCCTGTTGCTTGTAGCGTCCCTAATCTTTTTCTTTTCGATATGACTCGATTTCAACGTTTTCAGTTTATAACCGCCACGTACAACGATCCCTTACTCTCCATTGTTGACTATCAACATCTCATGTACCCATAGAAGGCTCGTGCGTGTAAAACCCGGCGGTGTGAGGCAGCGATGACACTCATGCGGTGCAGGATTTCCCGTTTAAAACTTTACTTATTCAGATGCGGGCTCAGTGCCACAAAACTTTGTGTGGCTTGTGGTGAAGTCGACACATTGGAGCATTTCCTACTCTCTTGCCGGAGGTTTGCACATCAGAGGAGAGCACACCTAGAAATTCCCATTATAAAGTTGGGTATTGCTTTGTCGGTTCCCCTCGTCCTCTCTTTCTGTGCGACCGCCAGGGGTTTTGCATTGCATCAAGTTTTCGAATACCTCCACAATTATATAACAGATAGCGGCAGATTCCCTTGCTAATTGTTTATAAAATTTCCACACTTAACAGAGCGTTTGGGTATTTTCATGTATTTAATTATTTAATTCTCAAATATTCTCTCCAGATATTTTTCTTCCTTTTCTTTTAAATTACTGTGAAATTTCACCCAAGGCTCAATCATTAGCTCGAAACCAGTTTACCCAATTTTAAGTGGTTTCCCCACTGAACCCTGGCCAATCCCCTTTCGTGGGTATGTGCCATGTGACCAAGGCAACAACAACAACCACCGTCATGTAAACCCAACTGCATGAAAAGCGGTCGCAGTCGTGCAGTCATCCGTAACCATTGTTACGCCAGGGGTAGCATGGCCGGATGTTGTGATGCAGGGTAGCGTTGTTTGGCCGGAGAAGCGATGAGGAAAGATGGAAGCTTAAATTTGGGAACGATAAACACAAACAGGTTCACTGGCACTTAGATAAACTAATTTACATATTTTACGAAAAAAGAACAAACAATCAAGAAATAAAAGTACATAGCGTCGATAGACTCGGTAAGCCTTGTCGCCAAGACTCAAAGCGTTCGTTCCGGCTCAGCATGCTCGTTAAATACACTAAGGCTCCGCCTTTTTCACCAGGTGGTAGCCCATTGAACACGAGGCACAGGTCGGGAGAGTCATCGCACATAGAAAGCGGAGCCCCGTGGGAATGGGCGAGGAGGATTCGGATGTCCGCTGCTACTTCGGCCGAAGCCTCACGTCCATCTAAACACCGGCACTTGTCAGTCATGGTTAATTTCAGGAAGGCGCCGTTGACTTCTTCCCGTGTCGTCTGACCACCGTCGGTCGTGTCTTGCGAGGAAACAAAGGGAAGGTCATCTCTCCCCGTTCCTGAAGGGCTTGGGAAAAATTCCGCAGGCGGGCTCCCAGCACATTTTTTTCGTGGGGTCCTCGCGGGATCAATGATCTGTCGAAATTGCCGCTTCTACGTGGTCATCCCGGTCGATGAATCTTCGCTTTAATCGCTATTGTGGATCCCATTCATAAGAGCACCCCCTCAGCCACACAACACGTCCGGAAGATGAGCTGCTCTTACGCAGCTCAGCTGACTCGACCTGCGGGAATGGGCTCTTGTTCCGCAGTCCTCCAGGCCTCTTCTCATCCTTGTCTGAAGTGCCTCCTCATCTTGGTGTCCAGTTCTGGGAATTTCTCTGCGAGGCGAGGAAAACGGGACCACAAGCGCAAACCACACACACAAAGAGCAAGCGCCGTCTGCAGCCCATTCGTCCCGCCAGATAAATTACAAAAATGAAAACTGACTATATTGCAGAGATCCCTCTAAATCCTTCCTCAAATTAAGCTGAATTTCTCTGAACGAACTAGAAGCGCGAAAAGGATGCTAGGTTCAGGTGTTCAGACCTCTCCAACGGGGTGTCATTATGCGTGACACTTCAAGGCAAACGGGAAATTTATAATTGGTTTGGAATTGGTCGGCAAGGTGGAAACAATTTCGGACGTCACCTGGGCAGGGAGGAATCCACCGTGAGGTCAGGTCTAGATTTACAATTTTGCCCCAACCCATTCTCAGTTTGTAACCAGCACAACTGCCTGTCTTCCTTTCAGTCCTTCATTACAGCAAACACTACGACCCTTGCCGTAAGCGTGCAAAACTTGCGCTACGACACCTGTCGTAAACACGCAGAATTTCCACATTCTTGACACAGCTTAAAACTTATTACGGCATAAAACATATTCCAAAGCTTAAATATTGCAGGTAACCTTAGATGCAGAGCCACATGCCAAAGCTGACAAAATTAAAGCTCGTTAGAGCTCGATCAGAGCTCGTTTTTCCTATACAGCGCTTCGCTACACATATCTACTTTACAAAACAGAAACAATTCAAAAAGACATGACTGAGTGAAAATAAAATGCGCACAAAACACACTATGGTATAAACCATAAAAAATTCTACAGGAGTATAACTACAACAAGAATTTTATTCCTGAAATCTGTCTGAAAACCATGTTGACTCCGGAAGGTACTTTCTATTCTTCAGCCGCGCCCTGCGCGGTGGCAGTCCGACCGTGGCTTTAGCAGCCGGGACACAACAAATACCGAAGGTCTTAAGTGCGAGTTGACCGCTGGGAGCTCTGGACGCCACGCGACAATGATTCGTTCTGCACCTCGGCCGCGGTCTCCAACACATCAGCAGCACTTCAAAACATGAGTGCGAGGGGAGGGGGGACTAATGGGTATGAAGGCTGCGTGCTCTCCTCGGTTCGGGAACACCCTTCGTTTTCCTTTTTTCCAGGCGCGCATTCTGCTGCATTCTTTTATGCGGTAGCAGTGCGTGCTTCTTTGTGGCCCACTGCGAGTTTCACTCCTCGTGCAAAATCTTCCGCAGTGTCGCCACAATGGGGCCGGTGGCTGTCGCTTTGTCCGAAACAGTCTAGTCAGTCTGGCCTTCGTGTGATGCCGATCGCATCTGGAGTGCTGTGGTGACATTCTCGGACGATTACACTTTTGACCGGACTTCACCCTTAAGCCTGTTTCACATGCAAGCGAACCGCTCGCGAACTCCGCCGCCGCGGCGCATACACCCTCTCTCAAGCGGCGGAGGAAGCCCCAGCGGCTGGAGCGGGGAGGTTCGGGCAGGTTGGAAATTTTCGCGGCGGCGACCGGGCAGCCCCGCATCTCAACCAATGACGGCCCGGCGTTGTCACGCGAGTTTGTACGCCGCACGTACGAACTTTTGTTTACGAAATAATATAAATAAAATGCTGTTTAATGCTTAGCACGCAATAATTATATTTATTTAACTAAATTGTGAAAAGAAATGACAAAATAATGCTTTTATATTACGCTTTTTTGTGTGTTTGCAGGCCACCAAAACTGGTTGCACGCGCATATCTTTTGCCAGCAACATTGGTTTTCGCACCGGTGGGAAACGCGGAGCGGCGATGCATGTGAAACGAAAGTTCGCGAACCGCTTCGCAGCGACGCAACGCTGTTCGCTCTGTTCGCCAATTCGCTTGCATGTGAAGCGCCCTTTAGAATGTTTTGGGTCCGTCCTTTGTCCTTTCTCTGTGGTCTCCTTTTTGGCTTGCCTTTCCTTGCACGTGGCCGCTTTCCAAAAATTGCCCTAGCTGCTCCGTCTTGAGCACCTCCCTTTCTCGTGGCGCCCTCATTCTTCAGATCTGTTCTTTGAATCAGCACCGAGCCGCATTTCCCACTTGAATTTGAACTATCGGCTCACGCTTTCAATGACTCACTGCACGTCGTAGCCGCAAATTGTGCCGACTGCACTTTACCTAGCACCTTGCTCTCCTGAGGCCAGCTATCCGACCGTACAACCCTAACTCTCTGGCCCGAAAAATCTACCTGAACCACACTTTTTGGTGAACGTTGCGTTCTTGCCTGGGGTTTCAGGGCGCATTCAGGTGACACTCGGTCACACTCTTTACAGCAAGGCGCCTCCAACACTTGGCTACTATTTCTAGCCAGCGGCATCGAAGGAGTGTCTATTTTGACTCCCTCACTGCGCTGGCTTGCGCTCTCTCTACTCTCTTCCTGAGGGAAAACATGAGCCTCTGAATCGGCAATTGCTGCCCCTTCAGCTGCCGAACTGGCGTTGCTTACTGGGCTTAAATCTTCCCAGCCGTTACTCCCCTGAGCAACGGCTGTGTCCCCAGCTGACCAAGCGGGGTCCCTACGCTGGTCGCTGACACACTGACTGGAGCGCTGCCCATTTCCATCGCTTCGTACCTTGGAGTCCCTGTGAATTCCAAACTGCCCGTAAAGTGCGCTCTTCGGTGCTCCATAGTTGTCGGCCTCCTCGTAGGACAGACTCGCTAGTATGCCGCCGACATTACATGGGAGGAAGGCCAACAACAACGTTGACCAGTAACTCTGGTCCAGCTCCTCCTTAGCGCAAATTTGCAAGAATTTTGCGAGAAAATTTAAGAAATTTTGTCCTCTTAAAATGTCTCAAGCGAGCTCTCGCTCTTTCATAATTCTGCACCTGAACTTTACACGTGAGCTCTTGCAGCTGTTGTTCGCGTACTTTCTCTAGTTCAGCCCGTATCTCGCTACTCGTCGCCTCCTGTTCTCTCTCTCGTTCCTCGTGAAGTTTTTTTCGCCTTTCCTGTTCCTTGTCTTCACGGTACATTCGCTCCAGAATAAATTCCCGTGTCTCGTCTGCCTCCTCGACCGTTGCCACCTCCGCTCGCATAATGTCCAAAATCGCTTCTCTTGTTTTAGTGGTGCCTACTGAAATGCCCAGACATTTTAGAATTTCAAGGACGTCCTCTACCTTGAACTTATCTATTGCGGATCACACCTTGTGCCGCAAATCCCGGCTAAATTAGAAGCTCCACCTGGAAAGAATGAAAACAAAATATTGGCGTTAGTTTAGCTCTGGTTAAACCTGGAGTGGAGCGATAGCTACATCTGGCTGAGTGGAACTTGGTGACGTGACCAACCACGTGATCAGCCATGGCGCCGCGCTGCCGGCAGCTACTCCGCATCACGTGACCAACCACGTGACAGCGTGGCGGCGCAGCCAAAGGGTGGAAGCGCAACTACAGGGTAGCGGCACCGCCATGCTGAAATGCTACCGTAATGTAGCTGTCACTACAAGATGCCAAATTTTCACTACACAGAAAACCAAAATCGCACACCTAACATCTGCCTGTGCTAGCGCGGTCTGGAGAAATGAGTGGCAAACATCGGGCACTCACACTGCCGAGTATGGCTGACGCTGTCAGTCCCGTAGCCTCCATCCAGATATTGTCGCTTGTGGCTTCGGATACCCATCGCTCATCCACAGTTGTTGGCGCACCCAGACTTCGGATCCCGCCGCTGGCAAACAGCTGTTAGGGGTCGTGTAGCAGCATCCCACCGCTGCCACCAGTTGTTAAAGCGCCCAGACTTCGGATCCCACCACTGCCGCCAGTTGTTAGGGGTCGGGTAGCATGGCCAGTTGTTTTGATGCAGGGCAGCGTTGTTTGGCCGGAGAATGGATGAAGAAGGATGGAAGCTGACATTTGGTAACGATAAACACAAACTAGTTTAGTGGCACTTAGGAAATCTTATTTACAATTTTCCGCAAGAAAGAACAAACAGTCAAGAATTAAAAGTACACAGCGTCGAGCGACCGGATAAGCCTTGTTGCCGAGGCCCAGAGGGTTCGTTCCGGCTCAGGATGCTTGTTAAATACACAAAGGCTCCGCCCCTTTCACCAGGCGGTAGCCCATTGAACACGAGGCACATGCAGATCGGGAGAGTCATTGCACATAGCACGCGGAGCCCCGTGGAAATGGGCGAGGAGGATTCGGAGGTCCGCTGCTTCTTCGTCCGAAGCTGCACGTCCACGCAAACGCCGGCTCTTCTAAGTCACGGTTAATTTAGCGAAGGCGCCGTTTTGTTCTTCACCTGTCGTCTGATCACCGTCGGTTACGTCTCGCGAGGAAACAGACAATGGAAGTTCATCTCCGCCCCTTCCTGAAGAGCGTGGGAAAGATTCCGCACTCGGGTTCTCAGCACATCTTTTTTTCGTTGGTTCCTCGTGGGGTCAACGATCTGTCCAAATTACCGCCACCACCTAGTCATCCCGGTCGAATAAGCTTCGCTTTAATCGCTGGTGTGGATCCCGTTCATAACACCATGTTTTGCGGGCTGGCGCCACCTTCTCGTCTTCGCCTCGTGGCTGCCGCTGGTAACGTGGGTTCCTACGGCTGCTATAACTGCCACCGCGTTCAGCGCCTTCTCCTTTTGTACTGGGCGGCACGGTCAACGTCCTTCGCTGCATTCGTGAGGTTCATTTAGCTGTTTGAAGTGCCTCAGTGCCCGCCCGTTCTTCAGCAGCTTTAGAAAAAAAGTGGATGCTGAGAATGGATAAATAAAATTCAGGGGCACGTTGTTGACCTAAAGTTCGGTGAGGCGAAAGCCTTTAGCGCGGTGTTGCTGCTTGTGTCACTGGTGTGTGGTTAAGATGTTAATTAAGTACACCATTGTGTGTGAGTCTTAAATGCTGGAGACGCTGGAGGGCGTTTGGGAGGCATCAATATGTTTCGACGCCTTTCTGCGAACGCTCTCCGGCGTCGTAGACTAGGAGAACTACATACGCGATGGCAGGACGTAGCGTAGTTGGTAGCACGCTCAGCTGCGGAACGGAAGGGTGGTAGTTCGAATCGCATTGTGCACAGAGTTTTTTTTTTCTTAACGAGTTGAAGAGTGTCACGGATGGACGGACAACGCGAGTATGAGCCATTAAAGGGGCCATGACATGGTCGTCCTTCATACTGCAGTTTTGTGTTTCAGTACCTAATACAACCCGATCAAAACGCACGACAGAATTTTTTGTCGCGCATCTGTCGCGCGACACAATTTTGTGTCGCAAGACAAGCTGTCTTGTCGTGCCTTGTGTCGTGCGACAAGCTTCGTGTCGTGGGTTCTTTCGCGCGACAAAGTTGTTTGTAGTAGGTTCTGCCGCACGACAGACATCTTTCTTGCATTTTGTCGTGCGAAGAAGGTCCCTGTCGCAGCATTTGTCGCGCGACAGGTTTCTGTCGCAGGTACTGTCGCGCGACAGTGGGAGTCGTGCCGCGCGACAGAGATTGCGTGCCTCAGCAAAGTTGCCTGTCGTGGGTTCAGTCGCGCGACAGACTTCTAGCGCGCCTCTTTCACGCGACAAAAGTACCTGTAGTGCGGCCTGTCGCGCGACACAACAGCTTGTCGTGGGATATGCCGCGCGACAGATACCTGTCGTGGGATGAGTCACGCGACAGATACCTGTCGTGGATTGTGCCGCGCGATAGATAACTATCGTGGGATGTGTCATACGACAGATTCCTGGTGAGGGTAATTATTTTACTGCAGAATTCTAGAAATACTGTCGTGCGGTCGTGTGACAGCGATAGGATCAAATTAACCAAAGATGCTTCAAAGCGCGTTCACTGTGGCGAGTCGCGAAGAGGATGCGAGGTGCTCTGGTTTGTTGGTGACGGGCACCGAGCGAAATGAAGTGCTCATTCACATTGGCGAATCGAGTTTTCAACTCGCTTGCCGCGACCTGGCTCTCTCACCGAACGAGAATTGGCTTAGAGGAGAGGCACTGCTCGAGCACTCACCTAATTCCCTTCTGTTCCCACATGACAATGTGACGAAAGTAGTGCATGCTCAAGAGTATAATGCGGCTTTGAAAGCAAAAAATCTGTATGCACAAGCGGCGAAGCCAGCGGTGCCTGCGTATCCGCACGCTCTTGCGGTGGCGGCATGTAGCTGCAGCCACGACAGCGCCTGCACACCAATCGGTGTGCGCAAGTCGAATGGCGCTACTGAAAGTCAGTGTCCTCTTGGCTTCTCTGACATGTTGAAGCCATGTAACATAATGTACCGCTACTACTATATGCGCAGAAAAAACCAAGGAGACTTCTATGCGTCGCGGAAAAGAATGTCGTTAATCGTCAGTCAGGGAAAGTTACTCGCTCTCTTCTTTCACTCCCTCCTTTATCCCTTCCCTTACGGCGCGGTTCAGGTGTCCAACGATATATGAGACAGATACTGCGCCATTTCCTTTCCACCAAAAACCAATTATTATTAATTATTATTATTATTATTACTCGCCATAACCATCCGGCTACACAAAGGCAGCATGTGTGTACATGCACGCAGTTCTCTGTATAAATGTTCAAAGCAACCCCGATATCATTTTTCCGCGCGTTTCAGTTTTAAGAGCGTCAGCTCTTACTACTTACGTTTGTCAGGGACACGTCTGTCTGCAGGGAAGGTCAAATTAGCCAAGACAGTTACCACACTATATCACATAGCAACAGCGGGCGCGTAGAGCCTCAGTTGTCACAGATACCTTCGATCCGTTTTACATATGCCAGTATAGCGGCTATCGAAGTGGAACCCCGGGGACGCCCATTTGCATCAAATTTGGGGGCCGCCCGTTTGACGCATAACGATCGAAGTGGTGTCATTTGACTTGTCATGTTCCTTTGGATAAAATAAATATTTAGATGAAGCCCGAAATATGTGTGGGATTCGCACCGACGACCTTTTCGCCCCCAAACCGTGCATTCCGGGGACTTCCAGACAGCCATAAGGCCTAATCGTTTGTCGCAGAGAGTTCCGGATGCAGTCAAACAATTCATCTTGTTGTAATGCACACGTTTATAAAATTCGTTAACTGATATATAAGCAGGAAACATACCGGATATAGCGAAGGTGGCTGTAAATCGCAATAGTAGTGCAAAATCTTTGAAGTAGATGACGCTGCTTGTATCTTAGAACGAATGTTTCCGAAACGAAATGCCCTCAGATGTTTGTATTTTGTCTTCTCCACGTTTGCTGAGCACCCCGATCTAGCACCCCGATCTAAACACTTGAAGCTCTCGTAGCTAACGCTCTTAAGTCCAACGCTGATGCAGTGTTGGCGGAGAATTTGTTTTAGCGGCAGTGACGTGGTGCTTATCATAAAATAGCAAAAAAAAAATACTTTACGATGTCGTTCATTGCCTTCACTGAAAATTTTATGACGGTGACACGAAAATGTCGCTAAATATAGACAGCAGCGTATGCAGCCGAAGGTGAAATGCGGCGGCCGGCGAGTTTGAACCGATTTGATTCTCGGTCGAAATGAGAATAAAGTCTTGGGACTGACATCAACCGCGCGCTTTAAAGAGTTTCGCCTGCTTTGACACAGTCTAGCTCCTGTGCACCCGCGCTCGGTCCTCTAAACTGCTCTGGTCCCAGTGTGACTGTGTGCTATGACAATCTGAACGAAAAGGAGGATGTCTGGGGGTTTTGATGTGCACCACGGCCATACAGTTTAGCGACATGATAACGTACGGGCGCGGCATGCCAGCCTGAATACCGGCCGCCAGCGTCAGAAAAATGCGACAGTAATGTTTGTTCAAGTCCATACTAAGCCGTCGGATGGAGTATCGTTGGCCAATATTGAGTCGTTGGTAGAAGCGATAACAGGAATACAAACAAATGTCTCCCCACGGCGCCTTTAATTGCTGCTGCTCAATCGCGGCTCCCCTGGCCTCAGCTGGCTCCGCTCCTGAAGGTGTCGCGGAAACCGAGCATATCTTTGTTTTACTATGAGACGAGGTTCACAGTAAAACGATGCCGAGAGCAGCACCTCAGCGCTAGCCAGTTTCGAAGTGCACTCAGCTGCTGCATCGATGCGAAACCGGCTAGGCTTAGCGACGACTAGGGCAGCCAGGGGGTAGCGCGTAGTTGATTGCCCGGCGCGCCCGCGGGCGGCGTCGTTCCCGAAAGCTCCCCTCGCTCACTCCCGCTGGCTCACTGATTGGCTCAACAGCTTGCGACCTTCACTCGGAAGGCTGGAAAATCGAGAAGCGAGCGACTGGCGCTGCCACTGAGCGATACTTTATGCCCACGCTTGCACTACTGGTGAACAACCTTTAACGCACATATGCTTGGGTTATCGGCTGCTTTGCGGCGAGTCTTAGTTAAGATCGTCCGCGACGCCATCGTCACCGTCCGTGATGCACAGGCTGAGAACTTCAATTCCAGTACGTGCCGAAACAACTCGTATTTTTCGTAACGATACGAGCTCGAAAACACGCCTGCTTCGATGCGCTAGTGGGCTCTTGCTTGTTAAACTACACGCGATCAGGATGCGGCGAGTGCTAGCCACTGTTGCATATTAGCTAAAGTGAGACGCAAGTATCGACGTAGTTTCGTAACGCAGTTGATATCAAAGCACTCCGCTTGTACTGGTCACCGATTAAGCTGTTAAGTTTCATGATCTCCGGTGAGCGTGCCAGTGTCGCGCAAATTAATGCATCGCAGCTACTCTCCATAGTGCCAATTGCGTTCAACTTATCCACGATATTCGCCAGCTTGAGATACGGCGCTTTTCTTCGCTGTTTTTGTCGCAACTTAGAGATTTTATCTGGCATCAAACGAAATAGCATTCTGTCAACACCGTCGTCTGCTCCGTCGTCCGCTCCGTCGTCTGCTAGGACATCCGGGTCACTTCAGGGGATCACAGGATCGCAGCTTCTACAAACGACATGCCAGAAAAAGTAACTGAAAGCGCTTTAGTATTCTTTAATAATCTAAAAATAATTTAAAATAAATGCAGTGTCTTTGTTGTGAAGATAAGATAAGTATTCATGGTTTAAAAAACAAATTTTTTTGTCGGTTGTAATTTTTCACCGACACGAAAGCGCAGCCGTCGGCGCCATTGCAGCGCAACCGACACGTCGTGTTTTGAATTATTTGCCTCTTTGAGGAATTACTCGAGTACTTGTACGGCGGACACGTGTGAAGAACTCATTCAATAGGAAGGTGAGCAGGAGTGTGTTTTGGAAGCCAACGACCAGGATTTCGGCCTGTCAACATTGGCGAGTTTCAACGGGTAAGCCATGAAGAGTGCTGCGACGTGTTTTCATCTATTAGGGGAACGAAGACTCCTGCGCCGTTTTACTAAGCCTGGATGAATCGCATGGCCGGTGAGTCCCGCTCTGCGCTTCTTTGCTAATGATCTGTGTTCACACGCGCTATTTGTATGCGGCTATATAGGGATGTGAGTGGAGGCAGTCCGCCTGCGGTTGCCGCAGCTATAATGCGGCGCCAAAAAAGCAGGGCCTATATCCTGCATGACAAGTGTTGTTCTCATTGTCTTTATGTGCATTTATTACTCGCGTGCCGTGGTAAATAAAAATGGCACCAGATATCACAACAGAGTTACGCTTTCGCTTGCTAGCGCTTCGACACTCGGCGCAAAAGCATGGATTTGCACTGCGTAGAAGACGATGAGCGAGAAGTGCCGCTCGGCGGAGCGCTCGCGCTAGCCAAGCTGCGATCAGACACCGCACTATTTTGCTCAGGGTTAGTACTCATCGGATTAGTGCTTGTGCCTTAATATGCGTCATACTAAATTTTGAGGCAGTGATCGCATGCGAAAGGCTAGTTCATATTCATCGCCTTGTCATTTGTAAACTTGTCTGTGCTTCCCCAGTGGAACAGGATTTGAGGCAGTGTTATGTCAAAGTTAGATCAATCTTGCGTCTCCTGAGCTGTAAACGTTGATGCTTCCTCTCCTTCTGAGCACTGCGAGCTGTCGGATATGCAACTGCGCAATTATTAAGGATTTCTACCTTTTTGCTATATCCCTCGCTTTTGTGGCCCGCATTCAAGTCGTTCGCCATTGTCGATGGTTTTTTTGTTACTCATTTTCGCTTTGTTATTTATTCTTGGTTGCGTGCCATCAGCTGTGGTGCCGGCGATTCTCCGAGCTCGGAACTCTTCCCAGGCACGGGATCCTACCCACAGACCTCCCTTCGCCGCACTCACGAGTGTTCTTTGGTATTTTTTTGTTTCTCTTGCCTTTACTTGCATTGCCAGTCGACAAATTTGTGCAGCTTTTAATTGTATGCAGATTTGTTAAATGCGCTAGCAATTTTT
The DNA here is from genome assembly GCF_052857255.1 of Amblyomma americanum. Lineage (NCBI taxonomy): Eukaryota > Metazoa > Arthropoda > Arachnida > Ixodida > Ixodidae > Amblyomma > Amblyomma americanum. The sequence goes on from NC_135497.1 coordinate 277,212,494, forward strand.
CAATGATGCCAAGCTGTGCTGTGAGATATCAAGCTTCTTGCTAGTGAAGGCATGCTTTTTTCCATTCTCTCTTCTCATTTAACCAAGGCAGACTGGTTGAAACTTTCAATTTAATATCTAGACATTGGTGCAAGGCACCATGATAGGAATTAATGAAAACCTGCACATCCTATATTCAAATTGGTGTGCAGTATTTCAGCCAGCTCATCTTTTAGTGTGGTTATAACAGTCATTGTGACTCTTCTCAAAGAAAGTATATGGGTGCATTACATAAAATCTGTTCATTTGTTTTGTCATGGGATAGCTCATTGGTTTTTTATTTACTTATATTTCGTCTAAGTTTAGTTTTTAAAGCAGTAGACGATTTCCTCTCTTGTCATTCATGACATGGCTACAGCCACTGACAGCTGTTGCTCTGGATGTATTTATTTGCAGTTGCCAGCGGCCAGCATCTATTGGTCCATGCGTGCTTCCTGCCTTCGGCTGTGTCATCCCTCCTGATCCGTTCATGGTAGTTATTCTTTTTCAGTGATGCATATCTTAGCTGCGTATTTAGAAAAATATTTTCAATATAGGCTTGCAGCTAGGTTTAGAAATGCATGAAACTCTACATGCACTTCACAGCAGTACCTCAGCTTATAATTACCGGAACTGTAGACTTGTATAAAATATAGTCGCTGATGTAGCTCTTGACGCAGCTGCTGTTAACATAAACGTGCTTTGACATTGCACACCTGTTGCCTGGTATGCATATGTGTCCTCGAAAAGGACCTATATGTTCATTTATCCCTTTAAAAACATTGTGCTCTACAATGATGGTTTACCAGTATTTCTGACACAGAGACCAAATTGTCAGTCAGTAATGTAACATTGCATGATGACACCAATACTTGTATGGTATAGCATCCTTGCAATGCACTGGGCAAGCTGCTGTCAGCACAGATTTATTGCTGGTTTATTGCCGTAGCATATGGTTATACTGCACAGTTTGTACCTCTACCTTCTTAAAGCTGTATACTTGAAAAATTTTAAATTACTTTAAGGAAAATTCAAGGAAATGTAACAGTAACTGTCTCACATTTTCGTGGACACTTGAACCGTGATATAAGGGAGGGATATAGAAGGGAAGTAATAAAGAGCTGATGCCCATGTTAGATGCCCCTCATTAGTTAAACATACCTCGCAATTAACACATTTGGTGCAAAACAAACATGGGACTTGCATGCTCACAAGCACCCTCATGTCAGTAAAACAAAGTGCCAATGTTGCCGTACTTTACAGCTTTGCTCTTAAAAGCGCAGCTGACTGCTGCTCAAAGTTGAGAGCAAAAATATGTCTACTTTTCCTCATGTGCAGTCTGCAGTGCTGGTGCCATTTGCAATGGTGATTGACATTGAGTTGCATGATGCTCAGTCTGTTTCTGGAGTTAGTGATTTTGCCTGTCGTGTGAATGTGCTGTTAAAATTAGTGCAGAACAATGGTTCTCTAGTTCATTTTAGGTAACTGTCTCCTGTGCCACATGCTACCACCCTTTTTCCTCAAATTTCCTAATCTCATTTAGCCACCCGATTGCCACCCATTCATGCATTCACCTACTCTTGGAATCCTCCCAGTGTTTTAGTGTGGTATTGCTTATATCTTCTCTGCATTACACATGCACTGCACTTCCTCTTTTTTTGATTTAGTCAAGATATCTCTGTTCCTGTTTTTTGCATAAGCATAAGAGGCGACTCAAGTGCACCATCTGGGCTTGTGATGCAATGTGCAGGGTGCTTCGTTTTTGGGTAAAACCTGGTTTCTTCCTACTGTTGCACCAAAAAAGATTCTTAAAGATCAGGTTCAACCCAATTTCTGTGCAAATGTGCCTGTAAGAAAGTGTGGTTTGAAGGTGCACAAGGCGAAGAACTGCTGGAGTGTAGTGGATGTCACATAATTCTTCTGACAGATTTTTTAAACAATTCTGCTTATTTTATTTCTCTTTTAATGTTTATTGTTTGTCGGTTGCTTATAATTTTTGGATAAACTGAAAACTACATGTACTGACTGGTATTTCATTCCAATAATTATACCCATTATTATGAAGCTGTGTTGGAAGGTAGGTGTGCATTTAGTATGCGTGCTTTGAATTTCAGTGATTGTTTCTGCAATGCAAAATGGAGGACAGGTCTCTGCTGTGCGAGTTTTTTGCAATGGAGTGAAAGTAGCTGGAGCAGCATTTGCTACTGTGTCACCCAGCCAAAAGTTCTCCCACAGACCACTGAGCTTCTGAATACTTATGGCTTACAGCTCGAAGCTCTGGTTGCCCTTTCCGAGGTTTTCTGCATTAACGAGTGCAAGCCCAAGGGCTCAGAGCTAACAAGCATTTGAAACCATAGAGCTATACACAGTAGTGCTGGGGCCGTGCAGCAAGTCAGTGTGAATTAGGTCGCGATAAACGTGGTTTACTGTAGAACGCTAGTGTGAAAAAATAGTTGTGCTCACAGAAACCGCTGTTTCTTTCTTAGTCGGTCATTGAAACAAGGCAATGCATGTAAAATTTTATGTCTCACTGATCCCTCAATTTTTTTCCAGCTAAAGACCAAGAGTTGCATGGAAGTTGTGCAAGCCACCAAGTTGCGTGTGATTTTTGCCAGGGACCTGGAGCAGGCTGGGAAATTAGTGGATGGCCAGTGGTATTCACTCAGTAAGGCAAGCTTTTTCTGTAAGTACAGTTTTTGGCATGGCATTGCTTAGGAACGCATGCACTAATCTGACTACTCTATGCCCGCGCATGCTTCAAGAATAATGAAGTACATGAAAAAAATTGATTGCCAAAAAAAAATTGCCGTTTCTGTTATGTTTTTTCAGGAAAGTATTTGCCATTTAAAGGGCTGTGAAAACCTTAAAAATTATATGCTTGTTGTGGCTTTTTTTTTCAAATTTCTTCCACGTCTATGTTGGCCTGACCTTGTAGCTTGTCTTCATGAGATTGGCTGCTACGTAGTTTGCTTTTTTGTTGCTCCTTTATTGCCTGTCACAATCTTTACTTTGCGTGGCAGTGTCATGCAGTTTGGGAAGTAATCTGATCTTATTTCTGCATTGGCCTGTAGTGCAAGCTTTTGCATGTGGGGCAGGTTTATGGTGTCCTTTTGTTTGCTGTAACTGCAGTTTGGCCATGAGGGTTAGAGGTTTAGTCCTTTTTTTTATTTTGACGCAGTGTCATATACTTCATGCATAAATTATTGAAGTAAGCACTATTTTTTGTAATAAATGACCATTCATTATAGCTGTGGCCATTATAAGTGCACTTGACTCTAAAATGGCTTTCTTTTGGCATTCAGTATTACATCTTAAAACCAGCCGGAAGACACAAAACAGGAGAAGAGATGAGCACAAGATGAGGCTGGTCTAACAACTGAAATTTTATTGAAGGAATGTGGCAAAAGAAGACCTGCAAAGAGATTCAAGCACGCAAGACCCCAAAGCAGTGAGAGGGCAAAAAATAACTGAAAGGCACTGACGTACTAGTAAACCATCTAAAAAACTAATTCCTTACAGTGAAGGTTCACCGACGGTTTAACCAGGCACTTGTTTTTAGCCTTACTGATGTAGTAAGCCTAAACTATATCAGGACAGATTTATCACTTCCCTAAACCACTGATGTGCCGCAGAAATCAGGCGTGCAAAGAGAAAGGTCGTCCTCCGATTGCATTCACGAGATTGAACGTGCAGTGTCAGGTGAAAATTCGCCTTCCTCTCTATACAGTGAAAGTGCTCTCAGCCAGGCGCACATTCAGATATCTGCTTGTCTGCCCATAGTAGTTTCAGCTACGAGGCAGTGGAATGCAAAAAACCGGTTTACTTTTGCAAGTGGTGAACATTTTTTATCTGCCACTGTGCATAGCAGACGATTACCCGTAGTTGTATCAAGCCTAGTTTGAACGGAGAAGCAAAGGGCTCCTACCTTACTTTTAGCGGTCAAGACAACAGCAACATCATACTTTGGTGCAACTTTCTTGGGATGGTGCGAAATGGCGTGGAGGTAAGGTATAGAGCCCGTCTTTTTGTGCTGGTCAACTATGTCAGCATCATGTGAACGGTGTTCTGTTCCCTCGAGAGAGTAAAAACACACTGACAGGTGCGCAAGATGGGCAAGTGGGAACCCAGGTGCCATTGGCTTGAAAACCTGCTCTGAGAATGCATTCTAAACACTGTGATGGCATGACTTCCATAAAGCAGTCGTGATGCATGTGATTGCCAACCTGTCCTTCACCAGACTCGAGTGGTTCAACTCGTAGCTAAGAGGCTTCCTGATCTTGGGCTTTGGCGCCAACATATGTGGTCGTCCGCAAAGCGCAGGTCTAAGTCAAGAAGCTACAAACGGTTATGCTTAGTGAAATTCAGACCTAAAAGATAGGCTTTGACCACATGCCTAAAGATTTCTAAAACGTCTTGTGCCAACTTATCTGAGCCCTCCTTATGCAAACAAATTAGGTAGCTATCAACATGACGAAATGCTACTATGCCGAGGCCTTCCAAACAGGGCTTTGATGCGGTATCGACTCTGGACAGAAGAATGTCACGGAGGAACAGTGCAACCTGGGACCCTCTGCATATGCCTGATTTATGATGTAAATACCGCCTTGCCAACTCACAAAAGTGGAGTTCTGTGGAGTTCTAGTTTCTTGTGGACAGCAACCTGGGCAGGTGCTCTGCAGTGAGCATCGACATGGAGGGCCTGCACTATTCATTGTCACATGATAGACCTCTGTGGTATGTGCAAACTGCATCAGGGTGAACAATGAACATGCTTTTACAGATGATTGCGTGATTTCGGTTGCTGGCTTCTTGGGGCTGTTGTCCTTTTACTGCAAATACGCATTTGTCAGTTGGCAGGGCGGTATTTACACGCAGGTCGTACCTTTGCTCAGCAACATTTTTTTGTCTAAAGTCAATAAGGCATTAGAGCCCTGTTTGGAAGACCTTGGCATAGTAGCATTTCGTTATGTTCATGACTGTAATTTTTCTGGACATAGAAGGCTCAGATAAGTTGGCACAAGATAATTTAGGAGTCTTTAAGGCATGCGGTCAAGGCCTGTCTTTTACATCAGAATTGTCTAAGCAGAACCGTTAGCAGTTTCTTGATGCAGACTTGCGCTTTGTGGACGAATATGTTTGTCGGGGCTACAGCTAAAGATCGGGGAAGGCTCTTTTTAGCTACGAGTCGGACCACTCGTTGTTGGGGAAGGATGGTGAAGAGGTGTATTTGTCGCTGGTTAAGGTCAGTAAAGATGGAAACACTTGATGGGTGTGCAATCGTGTGCATGACATCAGCTTTAGATAAGTCATGCCATCACTGCTGAGGACGCATTCTTGTAGCAGGTTTCCAAGCAGCTGGGTTCCCACTTGCCCATCTCAACAACCTGTCATAGTATGTTTTCACTCGCTCAAGGGTAAGGAGCACATACTCCGATGATGCTGATACATCTTACCTCCACAGTATTTCACAGTCTCAAGAAAGTCGCGGGAAAGCGTAATGCTGCGGTTGTCTTAACATCGAAGTGCAAGACAGGAGGCCTTTGCGCCGCCATTAAAAAGGCTTGATAAAACTGGGTACTTGTCTACAATGGACAGTGTCACAAAAAAAGGTTCACCACTTGCAAAAGTAATGGAGTTTATTGCGTTCCACTGCCTTATGGCTGCAACTAATATGGGCAGACAGGCAGATATTTGAATTTGCACTTGACTGAGCACGTTCACTCTATAGGGGGAAGGCAAATTCTAATCTGGCACGTATGCTCAATCTTGTGAATGCAAATCTGAGGATGACATGTCTCTTTGCACGCCTAATTTCCATGACACATCAGTGGTTTATGGAAGGGATAAATCTGTCGGTAGATGTTGAGGCTTACTACATCGGTAAGGCTAAGGACACGTGTGGCTAAGCCACCGGAAAACCTTCACCGTAAGGAATTTGCTTTTTTAGATGATTCATTAGTATGCCAGTGACCTTTGATTGCACTTCGCCCTTTCACTGCTTTGGGTTATTGTGTGCTTGTATCTCTTCGCGGGTCTCCTTTTGCGGCTTTCCTTCAATGATGCCGCCGCAGTGGCTCAGTGGTTATGGCGCTCGGCTGCTGTCCCAAAAGACGCAGGTTCGATCCTGGCAGCACCAGTCAAATTTCAATGGAGGCAAAATTTTAGAGGCCCATGTACTATGCGTTGTCAGTGCACGCTAATGAACCCCAGGTGGTCAAAATTTCTGGAGCCCTCCACTACGGCGTCCCTCATAGCCTGAGTCGCTTTGGGACGTTAAACCCTCACAAACCAAGTAATCAAAATCTTCAATTAAATTATGCCTTGTGTGTCCTGGCTGGTTTTAAGGTGAGTCAGTACCAACTCGGCCAGTCATAAGCCTTGTTCAGTATTACAACATTTTGAATAAAGTGAGAAGTTTACTAGGCTATGTTGCCGGGGGTCGTGTCCGCAGCAGTTGTGGGCAACTCTTCTAGAAGAGATAGCGTCATATGATTGGTTGTGTAATTGGCAGAGGATGATGTGAGGATGCTGCTCGAAAAGAAAATTTCATAATCGGATAATTATTTAGAGCCAAAAATGTCCAAAAAGTGGCTGGGCCAGAGAAAAAGTGCCGCGAAATTTTAAAACGCTGAAAGTAGGTGGAGCTACAGCGTAGTGCCAAGTGCCAAGTTTGAAAAACTGGAAGTATGGACAAAGCCAAAGCTTGGCGCGAAGTTTGAAAACTCGAAATGAGCAATCACGTGACCAGTGATAAGTGTCCTATACTTAACCAGGAGACAGGAAAAAGAATGATAAATTAGAGGCAATTAGGTAATTATTGAGAAGCGAAAGGCAATGAACGCGTGATTAGACTGGGCGGGTATTCAGTGAGTGGGCAGGAACGATCCGTGGAGGGAAATTTGAAAACTCGAAATCGTTGCTGGGATGAAATGATGGTAAAATAAGAGTTAATTGATAACCAATCAAGTCAACGAGAAAACAACCATGGCGCCAAATTTGAAAGGCAACCAGTGTCGAGGAAGCATCAACGCTTTCACATTTTTTTTGTGCAATTAGCAGCGGTGATCTCTATTTTTTGTTTTTTTCAGCCAAGACAAAAAACATTTTTCTTGGCTCATGGGCGATGTATCTAGGAACCTGCGGCCAGGACAACGCTGGACAGCATGCATCAGCAAGCTCGAAAAAAAAGCACGAAACAGTAAATAAATATTGATCATTTTCATTTCAATTCTAGTGGTTTTGTGCACGAATTACTCTGGAATGCACCAAGCTTGTGTTAATTGACAAGCGACCATTAACAAGCTGTGCATTTTTGTGCATAGCCTACTCCAGAACACAAATCCTGTGCTAATTGACAGGTGACAGTAACGACTGTGTACGAGCACTACACAAGACACACTACAGAAGACAAGGCAAACTACAGAAGACAAGACAGACTACAGAAGTCAAGACAGACTACAAAAGAGAGGACAAACTACAGAAGACAGACTATAAAAGACAAGACAGACTACAGAAGACAGGACTACAAAAGACAAGGCAGACTAGAGAAGACAAGACAGACTACACAAGACATGCCCAAAATACGACAAGACTACAGACTACAGAAATTTTCTGTCTTAGAATCCTGTAGTGCGTTTTGACTGGGAAGAGCTTATGATTCAAATTCCGAACTTTGCCTGCGCTGCACGCACTGTATATTCCAAAAATGCGATCGAAATTGTGACCGGGAGACTCCTCCCACCGGCAGCGACCGCCATATTGAACACTCTCGTGACGTCACTAGGGCATGCACGGAGGAACGTTGTCTGCTCTCGTTGCTGCAATATGCGCAGCGAGGTCTCATTGCCCCCTGTACTTTCGCGATCGATCGAAGTAGCAGTCGGCCCCCATATATGAGTGACTGGTGCCGCAAAAGCGACAATAACAGTAAGGCTGTTTTTCTTCGGTGTAGGCAGGGTCCGGTCGCTCGATAAGCTGATGCGACAGCGATCGAGGTCGGTGGGCTGATCGGTATACAAATGCCGTCGCTGACGCACCGGTCTGTCACGCTAGACCGACGACGACACCCGCACGATCAACGGCCGAGTATCGCAGGAATTTTAATCAGCTTAGTGGGAACCATAAGAGTGTGGTAGGGGACTAGTTGGTATGACATTCTGTAAACTTGAGAATTTGAAACCTTATTGGACCTCATGCATGCTAGCTTCGGCGACATACGCGATGTGCGTGCACCAGCGAATATGTGGTTTCGATCAGTGCCTGCGCATAGAACCCATCGGCGAGACAAGCGTCACGGGCAGAAAACGCCGCACGACGGTGCCGCTCGTCGCTCGACACCGTCGCCTGGGCTTGTGCATGCGGCCTAGCGAAAGCTTCACGCCCGGTGACGCGACGGCCGGAAAAACTGCGCTTGTGTACCATATCCGTATTAAAAAAAGCGAAAGGAACGGCTGCATATCATGTCTTCACACTTTCTTACTAATCAGTAGGAACTTTTGACATATTCTTTAATTTCGGTCGACGGTAGACCACCGGCCCCTTTCGTGACGAGGTCTAGCGAGTACGCAGGATTCGTGTGTGAGGTTTCGGCGATTGCGGAGAGCGAATTCGCAAGTTTTAGCGCCTGCAAAAAGCTGTCGAGCGTAGTTTTGACTACAGTGCCCTCAAAGCGACGAGTGTCTACATCGCAGGACGCGAGTACAATAAGGGGAAAGTGCCGATATGTGACCCGGTCTGCACTGCATGTGCAAAAGGCAGCCGGCAGCAGCCGTCGGCAACGACTGTGGACAACAAATCTGGTTGTTGTCATTAATTCAAGTAATCTCCGAACGCATGTTTACCCAAAGCGATCTAGAATTAAAGTTTGGTGACACAAGAGAAAGCATATACAATTAGCGGGAAGCGCCAGTATCCTATGCAAAGCGTCTCCCAAGCAGGCGATATAGCATCATCTGCGCTTAGTGCAGTGTTATCATGGTGTGTAAATGAGTAAAAGTGCAAGTTGTAAGCACGAGTACGTAACATTTAAGATAAGGAGAACCCACCTAGCATTTTATGGCACGCAAACGAGCAGTACTGTTTGCGCACAGCCATGCATGTAAACAACCTCAGCGCGGGGCAGCAGTTGTAATCGTCGCACTCCTGGGGCACAATGCGCTCACACAGCAGAATGTTAAACGCAGAATTCTTATTTTGAAGCACTAATTTAGACGGCGGCGACTATTCATCGGTGCGGGCAGTGAAAGCATTCGAGTCGTTAGGGTTTTGCAAGCGGCTTGGTTGCTGCAAAAGGGTTCTCGAAAGAAATGTATGTTCGACTTAGAAACGCGTACATGTAGCGGGGAAGTCGCCGCACTCGGCACTTTTCTCGGCTCCTTTCGTGCCTCAAGGTTATTGTAGTGCCACCATTTGATAATTTGAGTTTAATTATCAAGCCCATGAATAGTGGAGAAGAACTTGGAAGCTAGCTACAAAACGCCGTGGCTTTCACGGCGCACATCGGCTAAGGCATGCACGGCACGTGCCGCTTTTCGCATATGGGAGCGCTTGGCTGCTCAAAAGAGACCACACTCATAACACACGAACAGCATGCTTCTAAGCGTAAATAATAAAGCAGGGGCCCATCGATTTCTGTTTCCTCAACAATCGGAAAACGGTCGCCACGAGCAAGTCCGCTTTCCCAAGGATCACTCAGCTCGCGTACTGAGTTGAAGGCTTCCCAAAACAGAACACGGAAAATGTATTTTATTTAGCTAAGCTAAAAGAAAAAAAAACTGTTCGAGCAACCGCTGTGCATGCAAGCACCTCAACAGCTCACAGCAGGCGACCCGGGGCATGTATGCCCTCGTGACGTCAGTGATCAGATGTTGCCAGACCATCAAGCAGTTCGCCGTAAAAACGAAAAAAATTCCTTTCAAAATATTAACCGCACAGAATGAACTGAAAATTCGTGGTATTTTAATTTAACCTGTTAGAAATTAAAGCCGATAAGTAGGGTATGCGTGAAAATCGGCTGTCATGGCCCCTTTAAAGGCTATCGCCTCAAAATGGGGCGAAGACAGTGGCACCAAGCACTCGACACGAGAACTTGCTGTATAGACGATTGCCGAATGGTCGAAGGCGTCCAGAAACGAAGCTTCTCTGTTTGCTTTACCGCTCAATCAATCCCGTTCAGGGCCTTTTTTTCTTTTCTGATGGATCCCATAGGAACGATTTAACACCTTCCCAACATTTCTGATAAACACTGCTTTATCTAAGCCGTCATGATCAACTTCAGGTTTGTTCTCGTGTGCGGCTTCACGTCCATCGCGTTTTCTAGGCGATGTCTGACGTAATTTTAGGAGAAAAAAAATCAGAAAGCGTTTCAGGCTTAACAGTGTGGAAAAGGTATTTGCTTTTGGCAGTTGCAAGCTTCACCAACATTATCAAACCTTACTGCGACAGCCGTGTACTAGAGCTTGGACTCCAAGGCATCGCGCTGTTCAATATCTGCGCCGTGGGTCTAAGCGGCCACTTTGGGTCGAGTTTTCCAGGGGCCATGCTGTGGCAAAAAAATTGTTGCTGATAAGATCTGGTAAATCCTGTAAAAGGAGTTGCGAAAGTGACAATACGCATCTTCTCAGTCTGTGGAGACATAGGCGTAGAATTCTTCGGCCAGTCTCTGATCCTAAGAGTCAGAATTTTTTTTTGTTTACTGATCTTCGGCGCGATCAAGTTCTGCTGGGGTGTTTACTGTCGCCTCCCGATTGACGATATCTGGAGGCACGTGATCAGGCCGGCCTGTTATTAACGCGAGACTGTTATAGCGGACATTCGGACAAACAGCCATGCGTGTTGTGAAGCTGAGGACTGGTCGAGAGGATTGTGACGTCACTTGTTGAGCTGTGGAGTGAAAATGATTACAACTCAAGTTAAATAGCGACTATGACCTTGTAAAATGACTGAAATGTCATTATGACATATAAGGATGTAGAGTAAATTATTTATTCCCAAGAAGAAATATCGTTAATCAGTCTGGAATCGAACCCATGACCATTAGGTCGCGAGTCCGACACGAGAATTACATCTGCATGGAAACGTATCATCCTGCCGTCGTAGAGCCATTCAGTCGACGTACCATTTCGCACGTCGGGTAGCGTCTCTGTCCATTCACGGAGCTTGTTATGCAATCATGTTTTTGCCTTGCGATCTCTGTCGGGGTGGCCTCGAAGGACATAAGTAATATCGTTCCCTGAATTTACAGTCCTGATCTGTAGAGTTCTACTCTAGAACCAGGGTAATGCCTCACGTGTATTCTCCTTTCCTTCCCCCCCCCCCCCCCCGAGCACGCAGACAGATTTCTTTGGAGGCGCAGAAGTTCAGTGACTGCACTGACACCTTTCTTTGCAGTTTGCAATTGGTTCACGAGTTCGTTAAATTGTAACGCCGTTTAGGTGTTTCTGAACTGTACGTAGTCGACCTGATCTCGCCGGTGAGTCATGGTATTGGGACAAGATTGAATGGTGTTCGATATATGACGAGTCCAGCAGTACCTCGACTACATTCGCCAACATGGGACCGATCATTGTATTGACGCAGGCACTAGGTCTGCTGTCAGTTAGAATAGGTTAGTGTAGAGAAGGGTTCATGTACACCTGCACCTTGGTGCCCGCCTTCCACGGTTGCAGCAATCTGCACCGCGCCGAACACCTCCTGAGACGACGCCAATAGAATTGTTCCGACTCGCTGCTGCCTGTGAAACAATAACTATCTGGTCGTGGAGTAAGCAATTTGCGTTGCCCGCCAAGTTTGCCGCGGAAGCAAATTCACGATGCTGTTCCAATCTTGGTTGGTTCCTTGAGCTGCCACACATTTGAAAAATTTGGCCACGGCAATCAGCACGTTGAGGTTTCATCACATTCTTCTCTAAGAGCTGGCAACTATTTAATCTTGGACTCTACCAGCAGTGCCTTTAGAATCTGTGATGTGCTGTCTCTCAACAGTGTCTATTTTTATGATATAAAGGTTTCATCTTAAGGAGATGACTATTGCGAGCTAACCCACTGTCGTAATTAGGGTTTGCATCAGTTACCACTGACAACGCAGTTAGAAGCTTTAGTACCTGTTTCATAAGATTTCAGACTGATGGCGAGAAATCTATGCCATTTTCACCACAAATGCTACAGAAAGACAGTTTGCAGTGCTTTCGGGAAGCCATACCTGCAGGAAAAATTACTTCGAATGCAAACGCACGCATGTGTTGTTTTTTTTGAGTGAAAAGATTTTCTACCGTTGTACTCTACTGCCCTTTCAATTAGTCTTGACACCGTTATTTTTTTGTCTTTCAGTTCTCCCTCCTTCTGCTGATGTCAGCATCAATTGCGTCACAGCCGTTAATTCTGCCTTCACTAAAGGAGAAGTTATTATAATGTGAGTACAGTAAACGACCCCTGGAATGTTTTTTTTTACTCAGCTTTAACCATGACGTAGGAAACACGAAATGAGCGTTAATTCTTTCAATTAGTGCCTCTGTTTTTACTTGTTCTCGGCAGATCTTTTCTGGGCGTCCTGGCTTTATTTGTCGTGATTGCAACAGCAGTCGACATCTTCAGCTCACAAGAGCATCCGAAAAGGAGGAATCGAAGTGAGTTTGTGCTCTGGACAAAAAACGAGAAAATCATCATCGTTTTCCATTGTGACCACACAATGTATATGGTGCGTTTTTGACTGATTATAAGAACTTTAACATAAAAAAAACTTCCACTGTTGTGAGTAATTCTTTGTCCCGGAAAGAGAACGTGCCGGAGACTCCGCATTTTGCCGCAGTCTTTTTTAACCACATATAGGTTCATTATTGTCATTGCGTTGCGTTGGCGTTTCGTAACCATATTTTTGGTCTCCTGACAGAACTTGATAGTATTCTGTCGAGCCATCCTATCGCCTACTTCTACTGCCGACTCCCTAATTATACCTTCAATATTATAGTTGATTGCTTGAATACTAAGGTCTTCGTTTTCGTTTAAAACCGAATATCGGTTCTAGCGGTCTTACCGCTAACTAGTTGATTGATTTCTTCCTTACTAGTTTCTTCTGTTGCCTCATCAAGTAAAGGCCAATTCGAGACATTACAGTCCCATCATCGCTGCACCGCACCTTTCCGAGTACCGCACGGTGCCATGGTGAGCGCACAGTATGAAGTCTTTTTCATTTGTAGTCTCACCATTGGGGCATTTCCAGGACCGCTTACTGTTCTCTTGTTTTCGGAAGAAGGTATCCGTGATTCTAAAATTATTTCTCTGGGCGGACTACACTAATCTCCCCCTGGTATTACTAGGAACTATGTTATAGTCACCTACTGTCGGGTCTCCAGCCTGCTTCATTCCTACGTACCTTGACATTGAAGTCGCCCATCAGTACTGTGTTTTTACTTTCCACTTTGCGGATTCCACGTCTTCGTAGAAGCTTTCGACGATCTGGGAGTCATCGCTGGCTGCAATCTAGTACGCCGTATCACCTTCAGTTTGTACCTCTTCTTGAGCCTAATTATGATAAATCCCACATTGTCGCTTATAGTATAAAATTCCTCTATGCTGCCAGCTAAACCGTGATTGACGATGAATCCCACACTTAGTTCTCGTCTGTGCGCTAATCCACGATAGGATAGCACGTACCCGCCCTTTAGCACTGCGCATGCCTCCTCTGTCTTCCTATCCGCACTAAGCCCAATATGAGATCCCATTCGTTATCCTCTAGATCCTCGAACAGCACTCCTAGAATAGCCTCATTGGATAAGGTTCTATGTTAAACGTTGCCGGCTTTAGTTTCCAATGAAGATTCTTAGCGTCCTCCGCAGCCTCACAGGTCTGACCTCCGCCTTGGTCAGTTGTTCCTCAGCAGTCGAGACGAAGGGTCGAGAGTTTATTGGATATATCATATAGATGTTGTAGCTAAGTACAACACCAGGGTGATCAAATCCTGCACTGTTGAGGTAGTGCATTGTCTGTACTGGTCACCGAGATCAGGCAGCATCCCCGGCCTGGCTATGCAATTCGGTCGACACCCGGAGTTTTTCTTATCAGGTAGAGAATTGTTCGCCACTGGGATTCGAACCACGGTCTTCTTGCCCGCCAGACGAATGCTCTACCTCTACACCATTCTGCTTTAGTTTACATCCTTGTAAGTCATGTCATTCGCGTCATAATAATTAAATTCAAGTTAAATTGTGACGACCTCGTAGTCACTATTTAACTTGAATTTGAATCCTTTTCATTGCACAGCTGAACGTGTGACATCACTGCCCTGTTGACCGATCCTTAATTAGTGTCACAACGCGCACGGCTTTTTCTCTAAACGACCACTGTAACTCTGTCGCGTTCAAACCTGTTTAGGAGGAAAATGGGAGAGGGGCCTGAAAGGTTAATGAGCTCGACACCCTCTTTACCGCACAGTTGAGACAAAACAAGCATTTGTCATTTCTGTGGAAATCATCTGCACGGTCATTCGAATCTAAACTTTGTTCCCTGTCGATAGTGCCAGAATAGGATCAATGGCATAGCAAAAAAAAACAGGATAAAAATTTTTGCTCGATCAATGGATTCGCAGATAACACATTACTATATGCAGACTTGCAGTATACCGAACAGAAGTAAACCAGTGTACTGATAAGAGCGATTCTCTACATTTGGGAATTGAACGTAGAGTGAAGAATTTCAGTGTGAAAAGAGCGGCGCACATTAAGATTATATTCTGGTCACAATCCAAGCAACCGCGAATAAGACGCACAACAATCTGTTTGCTTACATCTTTCCTGCTACAGCACAGCTTCTCGTTTCTCTCATCAGAGAGCGTTCTCAGGCATTTGACATTGTCTTTTAGCTCACGATTTTAAGCGTCCGTGTCAGTCGAACGTTTTTTAAAGCTCCCTTTCATGCCGCATAATTTTGAGCTGAGGGGCAACGGTGACCAAAACTTTAAGATATATTTGTATGCAGTCCAATATAAGGCGCTGAACACGGGAACGCTCTGAAAACGCGGAAACAAAGAGCCATGGATGATTTTTTTTTCCTTGAACATTTGTTCCCTCTGCTTTGCGCTTTAATGTCTTTCAAGCATATAGTCGCGAATCTTTGTGCTGTTTGTTTACGTTCAGAGCCACCAGAGCTCGAATTTATGATTTGATTGTGACTCGAGATGCGACCAGACTTAACTGGAATAATCGCGGCCACACGCCACCGATTCTACATCGACCAAAATGGTTGTGGTTGCTTTGGCAACTTACCTTGATGATTCTTAGCCAGCTTTAAATGTAGCGGGCCGACAGCGGCATGCAGTTTGCTCGGCGACTACCGAACACAGTTGTTCCTATCGCCGCTGCCGAGTAATTAGGTTTTTTTTGGGCGCCGGTCAACCCAATAAGTACTTTCTTAAGGACGAACTTTTCGCTGCCTTCCTGACTGCTGGACTGTGTCACTACGTGACAACATAAACATGGTTTTATGAGTTTCCCGCCATAGGTCGCGTACTGTAAGAATGAATTTGTTCCACCTAAAGAAACACGACAATGTTAGGACTAGTGGTCAGTGTGTAAAGCAATAATTCCATTAACTACTAGCCGAGGCCATTTACTCGCCTTTCTCCATAAGAATCCCGTCTAACTAAATGATGGAGCAGAAAGCAATATACCTGGCTTGGTAGAGCGAGCCTGAGTGGATGTTGTCGTGAAGGATATTGAAGGTGGTAAAACAGGTAAAAAAGGCACAACACACGAAAAAAAATACACATGGTATACACAAGCTGGCCAGCGTCTGTATCGTAGTTTACAAAATAAAGAGTGACGCGACGCTCTAATATTTTTGTTTGCGGGTGCCTTGCTATCTGTTTTCAAATCCTTTTCCGTTGCGTCGAATACACGAATGATGCTTCACGTTGCACGGAACAAGAGCTCTGACGCCTGGAGCCCGAGGTTCCTGCATGGCATCCGCTTCTTCAGCATTGTCTGGATTGTGATGGTACACTTCTACTGTTCTCCGTCTGATCTATATTTCTCTGCATATTTCTCTTTGCAGCCCGAATGATGAACATGGTAATATACGCTGATCCGTGGCAAAGCATGATCCTTAAAGCTGGTTTCATTGGCGTTGACAGTTTCTTCTTCCTAGAGTGCGTAGCATTAATTCATCGATTCCCTCATCACCTTAAACGCTCACAAGCCCGAGGCGTGTGCGACACGAAAAGCCGACAGTAACATTATTACGGTTAAGTAATCGCAGTGATCACCATCACATAGAGGCTCATCCGCGGCGTTGTTAGAGCGCCAAAAAGTGTAAACACTGTACTGACGTTCGCGAGAAAAAGAAACACGACGCACGGGATTCAGGAGGCTTGAGGCACCAGAGGTGACATGGGAAAAAAGTCACAAGAACCCAGTATGTATGAAAGATGTTCTTGGCAATAGATGTGACAAGATAGGATTGAAAATCTGATACGGGTGGCAGTAGTGAAATGAAACAGGATTGTTGGCTATAGGGCCAAGGGCAGACAAGTATGTATTCTACGGTCCGCGCGAGTAATTCAAAATATATACTCTATTATGCAGGTCAGAGGTGGTGAAGTTTCAATGAAAAGGTGGTAGGCCACTGAAAATAATTTCAGCAGACACAGTGTTTATGAAAATTCCATCGTTCTGAACGGTTTTTCTCTCCCCGATGCGAACCTGGTGCGTAGAACAATACTGCGGCCGGTGGAGCGACTACGCAGTTATTTTAAATAAAGCCTGTCTCATTTTCAGCATTTAGAGAGCTCCGGACAAATTTAGCTAGTTAATCACAATGACCGCATAGAAATAAAGCACTTCCCCTTTCTTGCACTTGAGCTGACGTTCAAAAAATAAAGCCCTCTTAGTGGGCGTCAATCGCCGAGACGAGAAGCAGTGGAAATTGCTTCTTGTACGCAGCAAGAACGTTATTTAAACCTGTGTGAAAGATGGCCACTCGCCTCTCATTTGACGGTTGCGTTCAGAGAAAAATCGAAAAAAAATTCCCCCAGACCAACCGCCCGCTGGTTCGGACTCAAATTTCGCACACAGGAGGAAATTCGTTGTCAGTTTTGTTTTATATGTATACGTCTGGGTTGGATACTTGCCTGATTCGAAGAGAATTAATCACAAATCTCCATCGTCTGCGGATCAAAACTGCAAGCTTTCACTGCAGGGGCACCGGTAGCGCCATCTGCGCCAACCGGAAGAATGAATGCTCTGCTTTTAGCTACTCGTGAAGCTGCGGCGAAAGGAAATGGGGAGGAAGTGGTTTTGTGTTTGGTTTGAAAGTGCTTTATCGAATACTATACCAAGATTGGGAGAAGAAAACAATGTTTGCGTGTGACTGCCTCACTCTCAGGACCTAGCCTTCCTTCCATGCCTTTCTCTGCAGCTTTGGTAGAGTCCGCATTCGTGCGGAGAGCACGTTATTGCGCTAATGCCATCATTGCTGCGAAAGCTGTCTGCTTTGGTCCGCTGTCGCCCCAAACAAAGGCGCTTTTTGAGTAATTTTGACAGAATAAGGCGAATAATTCATCCAAGTGCAATAGAAAACAAAACTGACCGCCTTGTGTGCGAAATTTTAGCCCGAAGAAAATACCGAGAGAAATTTGTTTCATTATCTCTGATTCACGCAATAGTCAGTAGTAGCTTTGTGAAAGCTTACTCGGTAAGGTAAATTAAGATGTGGGTGCACATAATCTGCAGGTAATTACCATGAATACATCACGAATAAAAGTAGTCAAAATAGCTTTCGAACTAAATATTCAGAGGAAAGGCTAGCTGAATTTGTTTCTGGACTGCGTTGTGTTGAGCTGTCTGTTCCTCTTAATGCTATAATCGCGTTTCCTGTAAGGAACCCAGGCTTCTGAAGAAGTGAATCGTCGTTTCTAAAAATCGCCTTTAATTACTGAGAG
Source organism: Amblyomma americanum (assembly GCF_052857255.1). Classification (NCBI taxonomy): domain Eukaryota; kingdom Metazoa; phylum Arthropoda; class Arachnida; order Ixodida; family Ixodidae; genus Amblyomma; species Amblyomma americanum. The sequence goes on from NC_135497.1 coordinate 277,230,440, forward strand.
TAAACGGCTCGCCGTCTACAGCCAGTGCTGCGATGCGCTATTCGGCTTTACTCGACTTGAATGAACACCTATATTTGTTATTTCCCCACAGTGAGAAGCATGTGCATTTTCGTCATGCTTTTTCATTTCTCGACCTGTTACAGTGCATATGCTCTAGTTTAGATTGTATGGAAGCAGAAGAGGACTGGAGTTGTCGTTTTCCTGTTTGCTGTTGTGAGAAGATTATTCAGGTATGCTTTGAATGTAAATATGTAACACTGGATATTGTGGGGTTTGATTGGGGAGATAAATACGTTCTCCCCACTTAATCGCGGCTGACACGTTTCAAAGCCGCCCTGACACCACTCTGTGATCGCGTATGATACCGAATGCACGCCAACCACGGCGGGCCTTGCTCTGAGAGAACAAAGGAACGACACATTGGCTGGCACAAACAGGCATTTATTGCTACAGCAACAATAACGCCAGCTAGCGACGAGGTACGCTAATGAATCAAGGTCGTGCGACTCACCAGCAAGGTTAGAAGCGAATGTTCGCCCACGCTAGGGCAAGGGAGGGCATGGACGGGACAAGATACGTATGGGAGCCAGTCTTCCCGCCACTTCCTCGCCCCGCCGGGGAAGAGCGAAGCCGTGAGCGACACGCCCGCTCGCGCCGACGATCCCAGCCGGAGCCCCATGCCCTCTCCCGCGCGCGGGCTTCAAGCAGTCTCTCGCGCAGCGACGCTGGCGCCCTCTCTTGCCAGTTAATGTACCTGACAAGAGAATGCGTTCCTTCTCGAAAAGAGGCTGCTGCGTCACGGCGCCTCGCGGGAAAGCAAACACAGAGGACTTCAGGGCAGGTCCCCACAATATGCAGCACTCGAGCATGCAGCGCAATATAATGAACTGGTTCAGCAGATTAATTCGCGGATCGCTGCTATTTTTTAAATCAAATTGATGGCTGCCTCTAAACAACCCACAACGACTGGTTGTTATTGCCTGGACTTCAATATGTAAGGTCGTAATCGAAAACTGCACTTGCAAGAAATGTTCGTAAGGGAACATGGAAAGCCGCACTAAAGTTATTTATTTTTTAGTCAGCATTTTTTCCCTAGTGCACTGAATAGTTATTTGGCTCATTGAATTTATTAACTGATTATCAGTGCTCAAGTGCTTTGCCTTAATACTCCCAAGGACCTTCGGTGTGGGACATCACGACAGGTAAACTCTCCTTCCTATCTCCCTCCAGATAGACCGTGATACGCTAGTGCCTCGCCCAAAGCATGCAGCTTAGTACAGCCTAATCTTTCAGAACCATGGTCCCAGTGTTCTTCCTGCTCATGTGTCTGCAACTGTTGCCTCTCAACGCCTCCGGACCAGACTGCAAGTTATTCTTTGAGAAGATCGACGAAGATTTCCGGAGACAGTGGCTGGCTATACTGCTACAAGTGCAGAACTATGCTTTTTAAAAGGACGCGATTGCCGTAATGATCTCGACAGAGTATGAAGTTCATAGGACGCATTTTGTTTATGTTTGTGCTATTTTTCTTGTATTCACTTTCTGAGCACACAGTGACAGAGTTGCGTGGCTGCCACAAAATGGAAATACGATGCCTTATGTCTCTTTGTTTTCATGTTAGGAACCCAAAATGATGAAGCGTTATTTGTTCACAAAGGATGGCTTTGTTTGCCCCTGATTAGGAATAAGCATAAGAAAGAAGATATTGTCATCCTCCAAAGTATTGTGGCATCTACTTGAAGCTGCTGGCTGCCCAATCCCGTGGCTCCCACACTCCAATCGTATTAGCATCAATCGCAGCTCATCTCTCCACTGCATAATATCAGAAAGATGACAGGAAATATCAACCCCGAGTTCTAACTGTATTCGTCAAATGCAATCTACTAGTGAGATGCCCCTTTTGCGACGGAAAAACAGAACAAAATGAACATACCATTACCCGCTATGTTCTTATCCGCAGCCAGTGTTCGGTCATTTTTGGTACCTCTCCATTGACTTCCAGTTCTTCCTTGTGACCTTGCCGATACTACTGCTGCTGAAAAAGAAGGCATCGAATCTGCATTTTTTAACGTTTTAAAGGTTATTTACTCAACCATCAGACTTCAGCGAGCCTACCTTATCCCTACTCCTGCCTCGGCACACTTGTGTCTATTTTGTGTAAATGAGCTAATATGTTGTGAGGGCAGAACTCGCGGCCCTTATTAACAACATGTTACGTGCCACGAGGCTGGCTCAGGCAGCGTGATATTCATCCATCTCATATGCAACTAGCGACTGCAGCGCCGCCAGCGGGCGCCAGTTGAAATGCACGGCAGTGCAGGTCATGCTGTTATTCAACATCAGCGCTGTTTGACTGTTAGGCGCGATGATCTAACTGGAATCAGAAATTTCTGGCGCTTTCGTGTGCTTGTGCAGTGCTTCAGGGACCAGATTTTGCATAGAGAGAGAGAGGGAGAACTTTTATTTATGAGAGGGCACGGCACCTGGCCTAGCGACAACATGTCTAAGCGGACGTTACTGCTGTTGCAGGTTTTGCCATGGATTTTCGTGAACGCTACATCGGTCTGCAGTCCGGACGAGGCACCGCTTTTCTTTACGCCTTATCAAGAGTTTGGGATTGATGGCATTCGGCTTGTGGATCGTCTTTCGTCGACGACAGTGACGTCATCAGTGGACCGGCTACAAAAGGAGCCACGCAGCGAGGGCGGCTTCAGAGGGCACGGCACCTGGCCTAGCGACAACATGTCTAAGCGGACGTTACTGCTGTTGCAGGTTTTGCCATGGATTTTCGTGAACGCTACATCGGTCTGCAGTCCGGACGAGGCACCGCTTTTCTTTACGCCTTATCAAGAGTTTGGGATTGATGGCATCCGGCTCGTGGATCGTCTTTTGTCGACGACAGTGACGTCATCAGTGGACCGGCTACAAAAGGAGCCACGCAGCGAGGGAGGCTTCAGAGGGCACGGCACCTGGCCTAGCGACAACATGTCTAAGCGGACGTTACTTCTGTTGCAGGTTCGTTATTTGCCTAATGCTACTACTTTTAGAAGCGATAACCGCTTTTTGTTAGCCCTGCCGTGCCCTCGCAGCTACCTGAATTTTTTTGGTTGACTCTTGGTCTATGGTGTTGACTGTTGGTTTCAGGAGATGTTGAAGAAAATCCTGCGCCCAAAACCGCAGAAATGTTGCAATTAATCATTTATAATTAGGCTTCATCAGATGCTAAAATGGATGCATTAAGAGCTGAAATGACCGAAATGAAAGAAAAATGAGAAAAAATGACCGCTACACTTACCGTGATTGCAGAATTGAACAAGCGAGTACAAAGCCTAGAATCCCTTGTTCGTCATCAGGCGGATAAGTTGGTAGAATATGAAAATAGAAGCCGATCCAATAACCTCTTGGTTTTTGGTATCGATGAGGACAAGGGTGAATCAGACAGCGACCTGAAACTAGCTGTTATTGAGAATGTATTCAAAGGAACCTTGGGAGTACAAGTGAACTCGATCGACAAAATTCATCGTATTGGCAAGAAAAAAGACGGTAGTAATCGGCCGGTAATCATGCATTTTTATGATTCGCGGGAAAAGCAGTCTGTGATGCAAAACTGTGGCAAGCTGAAAGGCAGCTCGATAAGCATAAGTCAAGACTACGCTAAGGAAACTGCAGAAGTACGAAAAAAACTATGGCAAAGCAGTGAAAAGGAACGAGCAAACGGCAACAAGGTAAAACTGGTACATGACAAGCTTAAGATCAACAATCATATCTACGTCTGGGATCGTGAAAGAAATGAACGGTGTCTGTTCCGTACGGAGCAAGATAAGGTTCTTCGATTCAAAAAGAGGGGAAAAACTGCTAGCCAGGCATTGATTCAGTTGAAAACTTCAGAGAAGGCTTCTGACACGGATAGCGATTCTTCTCGGTCATAGCTCAGAATTCTACTTGTAAACGCCCGCAGTATCGCAAATAAAGGAAGTGATTTAGAGTATCTTCTAATTTCTCAAACCCCTGATGTATTGATGTTGGCTGAGACATGGTTACATAGTGCAATTAGTGACAGTAGTATTTTTCCTCCTGACTACGAGGTGTTTATATGCGACAGGGATTCTAGAGGTGGTGGCGTGGCTATAGTTGTGAAAATCACTATAAACGCAGTCGCTCTTGATTTCAGTCTCCCTGAAACGGTTTGGTGCAAGATCAGCTGTGCAGACATGTGATATATATTACGGACTGTGTATAGACCACCAGCCACTCCGCCAGAATTTTTGGATACCTTGAACGAATTCCTTAGCTCCCATGTAAATGAAAACACAAGACTAATAATGGCTGGTGACTTTAATTTGCCGCATATTGATTGGGAAAGTCTATCAGCGGGTAATGTAGAAATAAGGAGCGCCAATAAAATGATGCAGATTACGTTTTCACATAACCTTAAGCAAATAGTTAAAGACTTCACAAGAGTTACACCAAAGTCCCAGTCATTGTTGGACTTGGTTTTCATATCCGGTAGAATACCTGACTATACTGTATCAGTTGAAAATGGTTTATCGGATCATAAGATGGTTTGCTTGAATGTACCGCTGCACACAAGAATCTGTAAGCAACCATAGGTCGTGATGCATGTTAAGGATTATGGCCGTGCGAATGACACGTCTATCCTAGACGTTTTGGAAGAACAGTTTAATGAATTTGAAATAGCATCCAATCGCGAAAGTGTAGAAGAACTATGGAACCGCCTTAAAGGGATAATCAAATACTGCATAGATTATTTTGTACCCACACGTATAAAGAAATCAAAGCAAAGAAATCCATGTATAACTAGGCACATCATACACCTTAAGCGTAAGATAAAAAGACTAAGGAAAAAAAAAGCAGGGCAATAGAACTTGCAATAAGCAAACAAATGTTAAAATCTGATTTGCTGGAGTCAAAGAAAACGTTCTTCAATAAAACGCTTACAAACTTCCTCAAATGCTCGCCACAAAAGTTTTGGCGATACTTCACAGATAGAAAGAATGCAATAGAACAGATAGTAAATGGCGACGTAGTCGTGACAGAAAAAAAAGATATTGCAAACGTACTTAATCATTTCTTCCAATCAGTTTTTACCAAGGATAGATGTGATGCAGACGATGATCCTTTAGACTGCGCAATACAATACCCAATGGAAGACCTAGGCATTAAAAGGGAGGGCGTGTTCCAGCATTTGCTTACGTTGGACGCAAAAAAATCGTGTGGCCCAGATGAAATACCGTCGGCATTTCTTCAACGGTACGCAGAATGGATGTCGTATTATTTGCAGCTTTTATTTGAAAAATCTTTGCGAGATCATTCAGTACCTCAGGACTGGTGCGCTGCCACCGTCATTCCGATATTTAAAGGTGGCAATAGGCTATGTGCAAAAAATTATAGACCAGTCTCGCTGACTTCTGTGTGCTGTAAAGTCCTAGAGCATGCAATAGCATAACATATTCTGTATTTTTTAGACAAAAACGATTTATTATGCCCAGTTCAGCACAGTTTCTGATCTGGCCTTACGACTGTGACACAGTTAATCGAAACTGTACATGACCTTTGTAAAGCTATAGATGAATGCCAACAGATAAATATTGTGTGTATAGACTTTGCGAAGGCATTCGATAAAGTTGTACATCGTAAATTACTTTCCAAATTGAGAAGCCTAGGAATTAGTGAAACTATAGTATTGTGGATTCAGGCATATTTATTGAATCGTTACCAAAAGGTTAGAATCGGTAACAGTGAGTCGGGGAAGTGTGCAGTTGTGTCAGGAGTGCCGCAGGGGTCCGTTTTAAGCCCGCTATTGTTTTTATTGTATATTAATGATATTCCTTCTAACGTTGTTCCACCCGTAAAAATTAAACTGTTAGCCGATGGCTGCTTAATTTACTCGCGTGTAGCCTGCGCTGAAGATCAGATTGAACTCAATAGATGCCTACAATCATTAAATTCGTGGTGCTAAAGTTGCGGCATGGTAATTAACTTCAAAAAATCCACATACACTCACGTAAGTTAAAAACAGAACCTTATCAGATTTGAATATAATATAGGAGAAAATGCCTTGGTCGAGATACAGAGTTTCCGATATTTAGGGGTTACAGTGACGCAAAATCTAGACTGGAGTTTTCACATCGATAATATCTATTCAAGAACTTACCAAAAGCTCTGATTTCTTAGGAGAAAACTACCAGATGCGACTAAAGAAATTAAATTGGTCGCCTATAAAACGTTTATACGACCAGTTCTGGAATATGCGAATGCTGTGTGGAGCCCACACCAAAAATGCTTAAACAAGAAGGCGGAAAGAATTCAGCGCATTTCAGCACGTTTTATATGCTCCAAGTATCGCCGTACTGACTCGGTTACAGAGATGATGCAGCAGTGTGAACTGGAAACGCTGGAAATTAGAAGGATAAAACATCGACTCAAACTTTTTTACCAGATAATGCAAGGAGCATTAAAAATAAATAAAGAACATTATGTGAAAGCGCCTCTAAAACGTGGTTCCCGAAAGAAACACAGCAGGGTACTACAACCGATTAACGCACGTGCGGATGTATACCGGTATTCCTTTTTTCCTAATGTTATCGAATTATGGAACAAACTGCCAAGTGATGTTGTGGAGACTGCGAACGTGACACAATCTGAGCTAGGTGTCGATATGTTTTTGAGAAATGGAGTACAAAGTTTGAATTCTGATTCGTGATTGCTTATTGAAGTGCTTATGAAATGTATTTCTTTTTGTCCCCTCCCTGTAACGACCAAATAAAATACATAAATAAATGTGATTAATTCGCAGAAGCCGGGTGGTCGGGACCTCTAGTCCAGGTCCGCTGTCGACAGCTGGCTTGCGGACTAGCTGGAATATCCAGGGTTGCTGGTCCAGGCTGTCGCTGGTGAGGGCCTACCCCGCTGCTCGTGCGTCGGGTGTGGCACTTTAAATTTTTCCTCCGGTTTGTCCTGGCATTCACAAGATGTATGGGAGAGAGTGGAACTTGCTCCACACCAAGGACAGTAACATGGGTATTTTGTGGGTCTGATGTTGCGTAAAATGTGCAGTGTTTAGTCTGTCACCATATGGTCCTAGGAGAGGGGTGGTGTAGGGATGGGGATCCGCCCGGTTTGTGTGAGCACGGATTAGATCATTCGCTTGTTGGTTTGCATAGCTTCCTTTCTTGCAGGTATCTGAATTAGGAACTTGCTCTCACTAGTTTGTATTGCCTGCCATAGTCCTAGTCTCGTCAGAATATCCCTACCCGCTTGTGTTGTGGTTCGGCGTTTTTTTTTGACCCTCCAGAAACGCCTCCCTGAGCTCCTCAAATGTGTTGCGTACTCCGCGTGCAAAAAGACGTTCCGTTGATATTGTTGGTCGCATTTTTAGGACAGTTTTATAGACTACCTTTATGACGGCATCAATGGCCCTTCTATCGACTATTCTAATCTCTTGATATGGGAGCCCTGAGATAATCCTGTTTACGAATAGGGCTTGGACTAGGCATAGGGTGTCTTCCTTCCTTATCCCTTTCAGATGCGAGGTTACCCCTCTAATGATTATTGATATTTGGTTGACCGTGGCCTTGATAGCTTTCATTGTAAAATCTGCTCTCAGATTACGTTATGATCAAAGCACCAAAGCGCTGATCTTCTCTGTTTCCTTTTATTGGTTTCCTAGGAAGATTTCAATCTCTCCTGGGGACATTTAATTTTTCCTGTGTAACCTGGTAAGTTCGGATTTCTCCGGAGAGTAATCAGGACCGCTCTCCCCGGCAAATAATTCGACCATACCTATTGCTGCTTGCAGAGCGTCTTCCTTCTGCACCAATAATCCGCGCGTAGTCCTTTTGGTGATGTCCGCGTAGAAAGTGAAGCCGATATCTTCGCGGGTTCATAGCTTTTTGGCTAAGATGAGCACTCCTGTATTGAACAGCATGGGAGACACTACAGAGCCCTGCGGAATGCCCTTGTTCGGCATGGGCACCGCGGGTGACCGGATCTCTTCATTTCCTATTGTGGCTGTGCGATCCGAGAGGAATGCCTTCACGTAGTAGATTTTTTTTCCGCAGTTGATATTTAATTCTTGTATTATGATGTAGTGGCCAATATTGTCGAATGCTCCTTACAAGTTTAGTGTGAGTAGGAGGTTTTCGCCGTGTTCGGGGATGGTATTTGTGAGTTTTTTAATACGGAGGAAGGCGTCTTGGGTGCAGAGTCCGTTGCGGAAGCCCAGCATTCAGGGAGGATAATAGGTTGTTTTCGTCTATGTAATTTTGAAGCCTAAGGTAGATTACTCGTTCGTAGAGCTTTCCCAAGCAAGAAGTCAGAGAGATTGGACGGAGACTCTCTACAGCTGGAGGCTTTCCTGCTTTAGGTATAGTGATGATGTCCACGTCTTTATAAGCCGACGGGAGCTGGCCCTTCTCCCACAGTTCTTTGTTGATGTACCCGGTTAGGTCCGTCAGGTGGTCAGTGCTCAGGTTCCAGTTTATACCGTTTGTAACCCTGTCACCTCCCGGGGAATTGTTTCTTGTGGACATACAGGCTGCTGCATAGACCTCTGCCAGTGTTATGGGGGAGTCGAGGGTGGAGTTTTTCTGGCCCTCATATGGAGTTTTCAAGCCGGGAACGGTTCCCGTGTGTATGTTTTCTGCACGAAATTTAATAAATCTGCATCCATGCTCGTGTATTTATGAGGTATGAAGTGGACTGTTCTGCTTGAGCCCGATTTTACTTTGAATGGGTCTATCAGGTATGGTAAGGTCGACCATGTTTTAGCCATACGTAGGGTACCTTTCAGCGAGTCACAAAACTCTACCCAGTTTTTCTTGCTGAGCTTTATACTATACTTCGAGGCTTCTTCTGTAACCTTCTCTATTTTTAGTTGTAGTTATCTATTTATTCTTTGCTGTTTCCACTGTTTTACTACACCTTTTCAGGCTCCCCAAAACTGGAGACGATGTCTGTCTACCTTAGGTGCCTCTGTTGTCGTTTGGATGCTTTGAGTCGTCTTTGCATGAACATATTTTATGCTTTCAAACAAGTTTTCAATTGTTGTGATTCCACCTTTTTGGCGGTTTAATAGTCCTGAATTTATCCCAGTCCATTATTTTTGTAGAGCCAATCGTCCGCCACATGTGGGCTGTCGTCAAGGGTAAGCTAAGAATTTCTTTATCGCTGCGCACGGTTCCTTCCAAATTGGTCCATGTGCAGTGGCTTATCTTTTGGGTGAAAGTTGGGTCTGGGATGATGTCCGTCATTAGGCAAATGCCCAGGTGTTCAGACGCACCCAACAGGTTGGTTCCCTTCGGGGTGTCCTTGTGGTAGTCCCATGCTGTGTGTACAGCGTTTAAGTGCCCCACTATAATTATAGGGTTCTTTCCTGCTACACATGTGCATTTGAGTAAATTTGGCTTGAAGTCTTATTACGTGTTGCTTGGAGGACGGCAGGTGATTAGGATGAGCACGCTCTGCCTTCTTCTTTTTTGAGAGACAATCTAGATGACGACTTTATCAATTTCCCGGAAGTGGAGATCGTGCGATATAACTGTTAGTGTGGGTGCCCCTAGGGTAGCTACTCTAGGTGCAGTACAGCGGGTGTATGTGAGGTATCCCTTGGCGTACGGTGCATTTATCGTTTCTTGGAGGCAAATGACGTCGGGGGCATTGGTTGATATTGAATAAACATCTGCAGGGAGCTGCTTTTCCTTTTTAGGGAGCGACAGTTTCACTGCCAGACTTCTAGAGGATCTGGCTGCCACTTAGGGGAGGAGGCCATCAGCGTTGCTTGTCGATGATTCGCAGTGGCTCAGATCTGTCTCCCCAGCGGATCTTCGTCGGGCATTTAGGTGTGAGATAAAGGAAATCTCTCAGTGCTTTCGCATCCCATGGGTTACTATTTGGAATTTCAAGGTGACTTCTTCTTGTATGCCACAAATTGAGCCAGCGTGGCTGTTTTTTGGGCTTTGAGTTGTTGAATTAGTTTTTGTGTCATTGCCTGCTGCATTTGAATAATATTCTGCTTAACCTGACTTATACTCCTGTCTCACGGGCATTTCAAGGCCCTCGTACCGATAGTCTACCGACTCAAAGGCGATCGAGCGCTGCTACACGGGCAGTTTCAATGGCCATCGAGTCAATAGTCTATCGAGTCAACGGAGCAGCGCGGAACTCCATGGAGATTTCAAGGGCCTTCGAGTGCTGTTCAAGATTGCTAGCGTTGCTTCGAGCGGCGCCAAGCGCACTTTCGTACACGATAAATTCTCGGTACAAAAGCATGAACAAACATTATTCCCGAAACTTTAATGCAAGCACTCTGTACAATTATTTTAAAATTGTATCAGTCTGGTTTTAAGCGCATTAAGCGCATTAATTTTTCGTTGTGGTCTTTGCGTTGCTTGCGTACTTAGCGTTGACAACATGGCGGCGCCCCACCCGCCCGCTTCACAGCGATAACTGCGTCGCTAATCCCTCAAAGCCATATCGTGCTCTAAATTGTTGTATTCGCCTTCGATTTGCTCATTATTACCCTTGCATAAAGTTTCAAGAGACAAATGGCTTTTGTTTTTCAGATATGAAGGCGATTTCCCAGGTGCTATGCCTGACAAAGCAGCGCTCTGACGCAGTTGGACTGGCTTGGTTTTGACTTGTTTTGTATTAGAGTGGCTACAGCAGTGTCTGCATCTTTCCGTCGCGTACGTGCAATTAAAATGGTTTTAAACGACATGCGCGTTTGCATGTATTTCATCATTTAGTATACATTTATCATATATTTTCGTTATTTTTGCAAAATCCAAAGCAGCGATTGTGGCGCCACACAAGCTTGGTGTGAGACACGAGAACGATTTGAATGGCCATTAAGATTTGACGTGTGGTAGCGGAACACTCCTTCGAGTTCGATGGCGATTGAGAATTTCGAAGGCCCTCGACTCGATGGCCATTGAAACTGGCCGTGTGACAGGGTATAAGAATGTTTTGTGTGTTTTCAAGAGTTAGAAGTGTAGGTTTTCATGTTGCCGGTTTCTGCTGTTGCGTTTGCATTACACTAGCCTGCTGTGGCGGGGTGGGAGGCGGGGGTGTTCAGGCGTTGTCTTTTGCCGATTTTGGCTTTAATGGCACTACCTTCTCCAAGGGTGCAGGGGCTGTCTCTTACTGGCCCACTTGCAAGAACAGTTGTAGTTTTTGCTGAACCCTGTTAAGACATTTCTGTTGTTCGGATAGGTTGATATTTCGTTGCGGATTTTCCTCCTCAATCCTTGCGCAATCCTGTCATGGGCAAAAACACTTTAAAGCAGCCGGAGTAACGACCTCAAACCAGCTTACCCTTTTGTGGCTTGGCGTCGACGCTCGGGAGGATGTTTGCCCGTTGTAAGCTTAATTTTTTTGTAGTATCTTCTGTTGAGGACGGATGGAGTCCGCCCCCATCCCTCCCTCGTGGACCTCTGGAGTTGGATCTTCTTCTGGATCCGGTCCTGGATCTTAACTGGGACTGTGGTCCGGGCGTCCATGTCAGCTGCCCCTTCTTTTCTTCCGTCGCGAGTCAGCGCTACTCCACAGGGTTGAACTGTTGGTCTTTCCTGCTGACGCGTTGCCGTGAAGACTTTTATTGTTGTTGGTTGCCCTATTTGATGGCTTTGTTGTTGTGGCTGTGTACACTGATGTCTTAGACGTTCCTTACAGGCCCTGTAACCCGTTGGATGGTTTGCCTGGCAGGCCACGCAATTGGCTTGTAATAATAATTTGTAATAATTGGTTTTGGGGGAAAGGAAATGGCGCAGTATCTGTCTCATATGTCGTTGGACACCTGTACCGCGCCGTAAGGGAAGGGATAAAGGAGGGAGCGAAATAAGAAAGGAAGAAGAGGTGCCGTAGTGGAGGGCTCCGGAATAATTTCGACCACCTGGGGATCTTTAACATGCACTGACGTCGCACAGCACACGGGCGCCTTAGCGTTTTTCCTCCATAAAAACGCAGCCGCGGTGGTCGGGTTAGAACCCGGGAACTCTGGATCAGTAGTCGAGCGCCCTAACCACTGATCCACCGCGGCGGGGCGCAATTGGCTTCGAAGGCGCGGTTTTCCCCCGGGTCCAGCGGTTTTCCCCCGGGTCACAAAATCCGCAGATGCGGCGCACTTTGATGTCCGGGGTTTCGGCACACGTCCACTCTGTGGTATGCTTTGAGACATACTTGAGAAATCTGCTAAGTCGGTCTGTATGGGGAGCACGCTGTCTCTCCTCCGTAGTAGATTACGTAACTGGGAGGACGGGGCCAAGGAATGATAGCACTGCCGTGCGAGACCTTCCTACACACTAAACACAAATCAACCCATATGGGTGTTTTTGGCTTGTCCTCGACCGTCCTCCCAAATCGAAGTTCGATATACACCGTTAGACTTGGAGTAGATTTCAGCACCAAAAAATACGGAGGACTTAAGGTTGGCGAAGGGAGCAGATTGGGTGTAAATTTTTACACCAGAAAATACAAAGCACTTGCGGTTGACAATGGGAGTAAATTTGGTGTAGATTTTTACGCCAAAAATTACGATGCACTTTCGGTTTGCAATGGGAGGCTTCAACCACGGCGATACGGTGAGCGGTGGCTGGGGTGTCGTGTTTATGCAGGCGCCGATTTTGCAACGCCGGCATCTAGGAGCAGGTGATGACAGCGGTCTGTTTTTCTATATTGCATTTTTGCTCTTTCCTACAGGGCTACTAGAACTGCTAACTATATAGGCGGAAAGGTGCTAGGTAGTTAATCACAATAATCAGGTTCGAATGCGCTTTGTAATCATGAACAAAGCCCAATCGAACTTCAATTTTCAGATATTACGAGCCCCGTTCCGTCCATGCCGTTGCGAAGTAGTACTCTAAGGAACAGGGCAAGAACGCTGGATACAAAGTGCATCGGACCCGCTGTCTTCACCTCCTCCTGGATGCCTGCGTTGCATGATCGTGGCGCCATGCATGCACACAACGTCCCAGTCACGTCGCAGCGTACTGCCGTACATCGCGGAAAAAAAACGAGACAAGCGGTGGCGGCAAGGAAACGTCTTTAATCTGACTCCGCTGAGTATACGGCACTTCTGTAAAAAATATACAAACCATGGCTCCGGCGCTAGCCGAAAGTGTCGTGACGGCGTGGTTCGCAAAGGGCAAGAAAACCAGAGTTGGGGAGACGACAAGTAATGAAACTGAAAACAAGACCGTGGTAACGGATCCACGTGCCAAACTCCTCCAACACATTTTTCTTCTCGTAAAAGTAAACCATCTCTTCACTGTGGTCCAAAAACCGAATCCCATAAGTTAAAGAACCTGAATGGTGCACAACCACTTGCGGGCAGCTCCACATTAGACAAATAATGTTTGCCATCTCTCTGCCTGTAGAAGTTTTCAAAAAGAATGCATTTGTATATTGTAGCCTTAAAATCTGTTCATTACTGTAACTTATTTTTGCAGCCCATAATGGACCTTTTTAAAGAAAATTTTGAATTCCGTGCTCCACTCGCGCATTGAAAATATTTTTCGAGCACTATTTTCATCAAGTCTATAAGTCCTCAAAGTCGATAAAACCAGGATTCGCAGTAAGGATTACACAAAAACTTTGCATATAGATTGTGCTCCGTGGTTTTATTTTCGAACAAAAATATAGTTCTTGGATTTTACCTTCATAGTGCAAGGTAGCTGTGTAAGTTTGTTAGACATTTTTTTTCGAGACTGCAGTTTTAAGCACTTTACAGAACATTGTCACTAGCACGTCCTCAAAACACTGTTCGCAATTTAACTTCTGCATGCGACTTACATTCATTTCATTGGATGTTCGAAAATACTGAATTACCAAGAGCACTGCTACAAATAGCACTGGATTATCACAAATGTCAGTTACTAACCTACACACATATCTGAAATATTAACACCAGCAGCATTAAAAGGCTGCTTAACCTGTTACGCTTATTCAATTGAAAAGAAATTGAAGAGCCAGCGATAAGTAAAGAAAAGGTCACAAAGACCTGTAAATTACAATTTTATTTTTTTAAATGGAGGACAATAAACAACATTTGAAACCACAATTCTTGGACAAGTATTAGAAATAAGGACTAACTTGAAATCAGCCCCTAAAATTAATCAAAACGATACAATAGCAAATCTTCAAAAACAATGCAGAGTTGACTTGAAAACTTCTTCGCTACACTTCAGGCTAACTGGTGCTGTTAGATAAGATTAGCTAACAAATGTTATGCACCAGACAATTCCCAGTGGCTAATTCCAAGTGGCTAACTCCAAGATGCAGATTGCAAACTAGAGTAAAAGAAATACTAAACAGCCATCCTAAAGCAGCCCACTAAATCTACAGTAAAATATCACAGATATCCAACCTCTAATGTTTGTGTTTGTTCTTGAGAAACACATAAGATTAACATATCCTTAGAAAACGTATACAATACATTCAATTTAACACAATCACATAGAAAGAACACAAAACAAAACTTTACACTCAATATATGGAGGCCTATGCTCTAGAGAAAGTTTATGTGCCCCGAAAGATATGTTAGCCACCTATTTGAAGGAGCCTGTCGGAAATAAAATGCAGCACTCATAACTTATATGGAAAAAATGAGAATACAGAAACACATGCACACATGCTTTTCAATCTAGCTAACAAGTAATGATTAATGCTGAAACACAAGGAATTAGTCAACCTGTTATTACGTGACTGTGCGCACTACAAGCAAAGCAAAACACGTGGGCTAAGGTCAAAGCGCTCAGGACACAGGCATTCTCTTTGATCGCGAGAAAGGCATTCATCACCTTCAATTTAGGACGAAGTGAAGAAAAATTCCAGAAATGTTCCCATGGCAACTGATCAGACAGAAGGCTAGTAACTTTGTGATGAAGTAAGTAATTGAATTTCTGAAGACCTGTGTCTAAGCACATATTTGCTTGAAAACTTAATTGTTCACCAAATTCATTATCACCATTATTTTTTTGTAATTAAAGGAAATGTATAAATGCTAGCAAATGGGTCGTGTGGCAGAACGGGAAGTCTATTAAATTACAAAAAAATTACAAAATGCTGACAGTGCTCCCAGGAAGCTGTCCGAGCTAGATGCAGAAAAGATAAAAACCATGACCAGCTCATGCAGGGACAAGAAACCAGTGGGGTGATGATTCTTAGGGTGAACCAAAAGTTGCTGTTCCTGTTTGTCATGTCTTTCCATGCTGTCACATAATGCGAGTACAGCATTTGTCGAAGTTTAGAGCCCAAGGAATTCGCTTCTGAGCCTTGTTGTGCATCGCTAGCATTCCAGATCTCTTGATGGTACAGAAAACCTTGCCCTGACCACCGTGAATGTTGGACATCCATGGATGCTCAGAGGCCTTATTACACGGCTTAGAAGCCAAACCCTTTGGCTCTGTACTTTTTGACAAAGGCTGTACATCAGTTTTCTCACAGATTCATGCTGAAATTTTCCTTTTTCTTTGCTCTGGCCAACTGTATCATGTAAACATTGATAAGTTATAGCAACACAGATTGTGTTCCACTACCAGTATTCCAAACAGTACTAAAAAACTAGACATGTAAAACATGTGCAGGAAGATAGAAAAGGCAGCTGGGAAGGAAAGATGAAGTGCGTTTAAAAACTGACGAGCTCAAACCCATCAAAGCGTGGTTTATTTTGAGCCAAATATATAAAAGCACTCTCAAGAAAGGCCAGCAGACAGAGTGCCTTCTTTAGATTTTCCAAACGGAACACCCACAAGGCTGCAAACAGCAGAATCCCCACAGAAGCGATGAGGTTTTCACTACAGGGTGATGGCCAATGAACAGGAAAACTGCGCCTCGATAGGTAAGGAGGCATGCTGTAAGTGTTTGGTCCTGCAAAATTAAAAACAAAATATCACTGACATTTCTAACCCTTGTAGAAGTGCAAAAAAATACTGTCGCATTTCAGTATAATGCACATTATGACTCCACTATCCTAGGCATGAATTCATGAGGGGGTGGTCTCCCCTCCTCAAAGTGAGAAATTTTACATAGAAAAACCATTCTCAACCCAATTTTTTCAGGAATAAAGCCAAAGAAATGCGAGGTTCAAACATGTCACTGACCGATTTTTAAAGATAATGGTAACCAGGCTAATGTACTTGGAGCTATCAATACTGTCTAGCTTCAACATCATTGCCCACCAATATGTGCAGGAGACCTTGGTGACAAGTTTCGTATCAAAACTTTTTCATTCATGATTCGTTAGTATGGATGAATCACTTTGCGAGAATTTTGCTCGGAAACCAAAGTGTCCATGTTACAGAGGTGCAACTGTACATATGATTTGTCCATTAGAGCCATGATCACATTTAGTGGGCCACCACAACTATGCAAAAGTTAAACAAAATGCTACAATGGCCTCCCTGCCAAAGATTTGAAAACCATATTCTAGCTATAAGACAACTCAGCTGCTCAATCTCATTTAATTGCAACCAGTGCAGCAACAGCCTAACTGTAATCGAACTAGAGGCTAAAGAAACAATGGTGAGCCACTGTTCATAAGGGAGTGTGATACAAAGTGCGTATTAGAAAGGCACAGCTGCACACGAAATCTACCACTCTTTCTTTATCCGTGACATTTGATACATATGGCGACTACAGGAATTTTTGCTCAGCATCGAAGAAGCAAATGTTCTCTAGGGAATCACATCTTGAGCACCTATAACAGCCCGGGATGCAATAATTAGTACTCCCCATGAATCATATTTGCGTGTGTATAATGAAGACTTAAAAATACAAAACTGGTATGGTGTTGTTCAAAGTGTATATCGCCATTACACACAGCTTTTGAAGTAGCACTACACAATGATTTGATGCCATCGAAGACTACAACACAAACCCCTCGTTTACAACTTAAAATAAAAAATAGCTGCACCGTATCCAGTTCTCATTACCATTTGTCAATAAATTGAAAAACCACAGTCGCAAAAGCAAATAATGGTGATCGCCTCTCCATAATTTCGTGCAAGTCTAAAGAAATCATAACCATCTCAACATTGCATTATTGGTAATTTGAAAAGAGTGGTAGTGAATACGCGTGAAAATGAGACAGTAGCAATGGAAATTCCAAAATAGCAGCGTGTCAGCACGCTGTATCTGGTTTAGTCATGAAAGTGCTCTGTTTTCAGAACTGAGCATCGTTGCAGCAGTTACACTGGCTCCTTATTTCTACTATTGTCTTTTTTTAATTGCATAAGTAACTATGCGTGAATTTTAATGAAAATCCCTTGGGGGTCAGCAGCTCCTTAATGTCACTGCTTGCATCCCGCCTCTTTGCAAGATAGCGAAACACCAGGGCTTTGTGCCAGCCCCATTCTAAAAAAATAAAAAAACCCAAGCTTTGCTAAGGCTCGTGACTTCAATGCCTAAATTTGAGTAAATTCTGTGCCTAAAAGGTAGTCATCAGATGCTCAGATAAATACTGAGCTGCTATTTTCATAGAAAAATTTCAGTTCCTGCCTATGTCCACCAATATTTTGGACAAAAATACCTACAAGTGTTGCAGGGGTCATCTTTCTTTGCGGCTTAACTCTGAACTGTATGGTACTGCTTGTAGATTAAACTGATGCAACCTTGGAGTTCTTCATAGATTAGAACCTGTATAGAACAATGTCCAGTAATGATAGGTGAGCAAGGCAAAGAAGTATGTGATGCTTTGAAATTAAAGCAGCTGTTATATTTTCACAAATAGTGAGAGCACGTTTATACTGCACCCATCGAA
Organism: Amblyomma americanum; assembly: GCF_052857255.1. Classification (NCBI taxonomy): domain Eukaryota; kingdom Metazoa; phylum Arthropoda; class Arachnida; order Ixodida; family Ixodidae; genus Amblyomma; species Amblyomma americanum. The sequence goes on from NC_135497.1 coordinate 277,248,216, forward strand.
GTTGTGCCGCAACGAACCGCAGAACATAAAGCAAGAACTGACAGCCCTTGCTTTCTCGCTTTCACTCGTGTTCCAGTGACAAAGAGATTGCGCCATTGACTGAAAGCAATAAATAATCAGATTGGAATTTTAAATTTGGCGGCCGAATCTATGACGGCAGAATACAAGTATGCACTTCAGAAGCTTTGAGCATATTCATTTGCTGCGACGCGCACGATAAGCAACATTATGGTTTTTGTGGGGAACCATGGCATTTTAGAAAAAGCGACCTGATTTTTTTTACGTTAATAGCGATGCCGCATACCTCGTTCTGCGAACATGCATGAAAGTAAGAGTGGCCAAAAATGCTGCACATACTCAAACTAAAATGACACAAATGCTTCGGAGGGCACTAAAATAACAATGGCGAAACATACAGCCGCTTGCAAGGTGTACTTCAGTGCAGACGCAAGCAGACTTGTACTACAGAGCGCTCGTGCGGTGCTTTGCGGAATGAAGGCGAACTTATAACGCAGGCAGTGGGATTGACTGACAATGCAGGTGCTCAAGTGCTGGCGCATAATCATATAAAACAACCCATACAATGGCAGCGCGTCGTTAATAAAACTGCGCTAATGTTTTGCTCTATTTCGCAGCGCAGTGCTTCAGCGCTCCACACAAGCCTGCTCACGTCTTTATCGTACAACGATATTTAAGACGCAAAATCACTTACCATGACGGCGAGACGGAAGTGAGACGGCAGGTATTCCAAAATGTCCTTCCGGGCAGCAGTGTCGACTTGCTGCTTCGTTCCGGAACTAAGCGAAACAGATAAAAGTACACAGTTCCACTGGCGCGTTCTTTTAACAGCAGCAGGAATTCGAGCTCGCTCCGTCTCAGTTGCCGTACGGTGTTTTTTCTACACCGTTCGGAAGGTTCCGAATGGCGACAACTACTCCGTTAGAGACGGCTGATGAACGATTGCGGACCTCGTTAGCACACCGTCAGTTCTAGCTGGTGTTGCTTCGGTGTTTATGATATCATGTGCGCCGTTTTACCGGTGTTCTCGTCAGGCGATGCGGTGTTTTAAAGCGGACGAACACGGATAAACCTCCCATCTCGTGTCATTCGTGTTTAGTGTGTAGCATGCGTGTTTGAACGATCTCTACCCACTGGGTGCGCAGTCGAAGGCTGCCTACGAGTTCTTTTGATGGAGTGTTTGGGTTCACTCCATGAATAACTCCTCTAATGACGTCATCAGGCACTGCAAGGAGAAGTTGACTCCATAAGTATTCCCTTCCAAGCACAGACTCGTGACGTGCCGTACGGCATTCACGGTCTCTTCATAGAGAGTACTAACTATGATGATGTTTGATCCTTTGCGTGGTCTCCCAATAAAGTGGTCGCATGACATTATGTTGCTGCGGGCTGTCAGGATGGCTTTTTAAAACTGGGATGGAATGAATAGCTTTACTTCCATGCCCTTTTTTGGTCTTAAAATTATCTTGCAGCCATTTTTAGGAAGCGGCGGTAGTTTCCCCTTCTTCTGAGTCTTCTGATGAATTGCCGGCTGGCCTAGTGATGCTCTCGTCTCCTGAGGTTTTACGACAGTCTGAAGTGGGTGCGTCGGGGGAGCATAAATCTTTCCTGCTATCACGACTTGCTCACCTTTTGCTAACCTTTGACGATTCTTGCATATGTTTACGCGCCAGTTGTAGTGAAGGTCGTCCGGCGTCAATTAACTGCCTTTTTCCAAATCTTGATGACTTTGGATTTGTGCGTCTAACTTCATTTCGTGGGATTCCTGGGGATTATTACAGTTCGCTAGTTCAGTGGTTGGTAAGCACAGACCACAAGGACCCGCCCTGTTTTCGTTTGATGCATCCATGTCAATTGGGTCGCCTTCACAGGGCCTCGCCATGCCCAGCGTGTCAGCCACCGCCTCGAAGCCTCACAGGTCCGTAGAAATGACGTAAAAAAAAACTCACGAGATTGAGAAAGGCATAGATGAATACCTGATGATGTCGAAAAGCTCCTCGAAAGAAAATTTCCGAGAGTGAAGGGTGATGATCCATAGCGCACAGATTTCAAGGGACAGAACACGAATCCTAAATTCCACTAAACGATCTTTATTTGGCGCTGAGAGCCTTCTAAAATTACATATTGTATAGGTATAGACGATTAAGAACGATTATTGTGTCAAGGTGATGATGTGTCAAGGAATGAGAACAAAAAGCACAATAAAAACCACCAATCAGTAAACATGTTTGACACTATCGCCCGGTGCCTTGAATCTGAGAAAGCTTAGTGTTTTCTTGATAAAGGCACCGAAGGATCATTGACACAATTTTCCAATCCCTCTTTTTGCACTGCCACAGCTTCAATTATCTCCCTCGCTTTTCGATAGCTATTTTTTCCTAACACTGAACACTCCTCGAACTTAGCCGCGAACTGGTGACCTCGGCAGTGACGAGCCAAATTACCTGGCCCCTCATCTGTAACATTTCTGTGGTGCTCGCTGAGTTGCTTATTCAGGCACCGGCCTGTCTGCCCGATATACAACTTGCCACATGAAAGCGTCAACCTGTATACAACGTTATCTTTGCAAGTGTCAAAGAGGTTCTGATGCCTTAAAGAGAAGGCCTTTCTATCCTGCTCGCACGGACATGTGCCCTTACACATGCAGGAGAAGTTTTGTGGGGCTTACATGCAAATTTTAACTCCAGTTTTCTCTCCAATCTTTTTGAGGCCGTCGAAAAGACTGTGAATATAAGGCATTACTTCAATTTTATCGAAATCTTCTTTTTTATCGGTCAAGCTGTGCTTTTTCTTTGCCTACGCATGCTTTCTGTTACTGCTATTGCGGGGTAACTCGAGTTACCCGCTTCTTGAAGGCGATCAACCTGATTACTGAAACATGTTGCCATTAGGCAGGTGGATGACTTATAGACTGCATTAGACAGGCATGCGTTTACTACTACTCTTTTAACCAACTTCGTATGTGCCGAGGTATAAACTAAGAGAGCCTTATTCTATCTAGGCTCATATATCAAGCAAATTCAACTCGATGGAACTAGTTTTAAATAAAGAAAACGGATCATTCTCTCAACAGGAAGCACGTGAGCAATTGACGTTGCCTCAAGACACGTCGCGAAGGTAGATATTGCACTTTCTGCTATCTGAAGAAGGCTTCGATTGCTCTTCCGAAGAACAACCAAGTAGTATTCATCTACAAACCGGAACATTTTTATCACCACTCTACTGTCTAGAATACTCTGGATGCTCCTATCTGCGCTCGCAACAAAGAAGTCACTAAGAGCAAGTGCTATGCACGAACCAATACACACTACCTTTTTTTGCAGATAGACTTCCCCATTCCATGTAACAAAGGTTGAAGAGAGGTAAAAAGACACTAAATTCTAGAACCCATCACAAGAAATAACACTTCATTTTGAAACAATACGGTGCCAAATTTATGAATACAGTCTTAAATGCTTTCTAAAAGCTCCTGATGAGGGAAAGAGTAGTACAGGTTATTTATAACCATTGAAATAAATCTCTAGATCTGCACTATGAATCATTCTCATGCAGTCAACAACTTGTTCTGAGCTTTTGATTAAAAATGGCGCCCGTGTGGGCGGTTTGTTTACAAAAGAAGGAAGTGGGGTGGGGGTGCATGCTAGGCCAGAGCACGAATGAATACAGCATGCACTGATTGCGTGTTGCAGTTTTAGGCCAAAGTCTTGCGCATTCATAAAACCTTGGGCCTCTTTATTATTCTGAGAATTTCGTTTATATTGTTCTTCGCGTGGTGAAACGCATTCCACGCCATATTCTTGCGCAGGCGCGGCGTGGCGCCCACTTCAAATTCCTGAAAGGGTTTTTCAGAGAATTGAGGACTACAGTTCTTTTCGTATTTTTGGCACCTGGACCATTGACAATGATTGACTAGGCACACAACACCCAAACTTGTGATAAGGGGGTACATAATTGGGGCAAACTGTCTGCCGACGTTGGATCACCGTTTATTTTTCTCTTTGCGTACCAGCTGCAAAACATCATCATTTTAGACTTGTATTTTCTTTTCTGCAAGCACTAGGGATGTGTTGACTACCTGTATTTTGTTCCCTCTGTTAATGCTTTCAGATTTGCTTTTATTAAGGAACGCATTTATCTTTTTATCGAGCCTTTCAGTACGATGCTGGTCTTGGTTTGAGTCTAGTCTTTATGTGCTCATTATTTATGGTGCCCGGTAAAAAAGTTTGTCAACACTCAGTCTGTTTATTAAATACTGCATGCTGAATAACCACTTGCTCCGGATAGAAGACAAGCGCGCCAAACAGGAAGAACCTTTGTTGATTTATGAATCCATGCCTGTCTGCAGTACACACACGTTATTTCTAAGCAACTTACATTGAATAATTTTGGTACGACCAAATTTGCAGAAGGAATTAAACGAGACATTGTCCACCTCCGGCCAGAGGCAAGCTTTGGTAAGCGCAAGCCATTCGAAATTTGCGCCAGTGAAGCCGAAGGAAGAATTTTGTGCCACTAGGTTTTACCAACCGCTGGGTGTGCTAAAATCTATTCGGCGGTGCGTAAACAATTCGAAATTCTCTCCAGTGAAACCGAAACAAGAAGCGTGTGCCAGCTGCTTCATCAACCGCTAGGTGTATTAAAATTGATTTGAGCGACACGCGACCAAACAGAAATTCGCAATAGTGAAACCGAAACAGGTAGTGTGGGGTTGCACTCACGAACCGTTAGGTGGGCTAGAATCGATTGGGCCGCTTGGGTCTATAGGAGTGTCCTCTCTTATTCAATCTTTCTCTATGGTACTGGCTAAGAGAGTCCGCGTCGCTGTCCATGTTGCGGTGCTCCTCAGGCAATCCAAACGAACACGATCCCACTTCTAAGGCAGTGCACGGTGCACGGTAATTTTTTTCGTCTATCGGCCTAGTATTGGAGCGCTCCCCGTGACATGAGGTGCTTTCCGTTCACTTTGTGAGACATGTACAGCTTGGTACAGACGCAACATCCGGATGCCTCTTGCCGGGTAATCACTTCATTGTCACAACTTATTCCCTATCACGCTGCTTGTTACTGATATTAGTTTCTGCATTTCGTTTGGTATGCTATGCGCCCATTCACGCTCTTATACGGTTGGTTCCTTTTTTACATTTTCTGCCTCTTTCAGCCGCCTGAAAGTTATTCTTGGTGTGCTCGCCCTTCTGTCGTTGGTAGGATGCTCAATAGCAACATGGCAAGTCACCGGTAGCACAAAGACACCTTTCATCGTGTTAGTCACCGAGCCCTCATCGTAAGTACATCTCCATTGCATATTTTACCCTTAAGTACTCAAAACCTTACCAGCTTTCGCGATGCCTCTTTGGGTAGCCAAGTTTGAGATACTCCAGTAAAACTCGTCTCATGGAAACAGCCACATTAGTAAGTCGCAAAACTTTTACATCTGAAATAACCTTGAAAGTTAACTAGTCATATTCAATCAATTTGCTCGGTTTTTCAGTCGATTCAATAGAGATTGCAGACGACGCAATGTTTCTCATGACACAGAGCCAGAAAACAATTTCAAGCATGCGCGTGTACATGGAACCTGTCTCCTACGTCCTGTAGGTCACAGGTGGATGAAATGTACTAACTAGCAACGCGGGTCCTTGATCTTCAAAACTCTGGAAATGCACCGCGCTAAGAGAATCTCAAATGGCATCTGTTTTTTGCAATTGATATATAGAGCCCTGCACTCAGGCTCTTATAGCTTTATGTGGTACGCAGTTCTTCTGGCAGAAAAGAAACCGCTGTCGAAGAATGTAGCCAATTGGTGACAACCTTCATTCGATCGTGCACGTGCCGTCGCATGTGCAGTGACCATCTTGCGAGGTGGTGTGTCTGCTGCGCATATCTTGACGAAGCACGGTTCATAGCTGCATGGAAGCAGAAACCACGAAACTAGAGCTCGATGTTTACGAAATTCATTCCAGCACTCTGCTTTCCGATGTGATACGTTTTACCGATTCATAATTCCTGATATAATGATGACCCAATCCGCCAGCGCAGACGTTCTTGAGCCATACCATTGTGTCACCTCCACGAAGAAGGCCAGTGAAATTGCTGTCTCACTTTTCATGAAATGCAAAATGCTGTGTAATCTTTCCGCGAGTATGTTCATTATATGAATATGCGTGTTCAAGTGAAGATAATGGCCATGTAGTTTTGCTTACTACGCTAGATCTATCCTTTGAAAGTTCAACAGGGTGGCTAATATCTTTTTATCAAATAAGAATCGTTACCAACACTCCTAACTTGCAGTCCTTCTTCTGTGTTTTCAATAAAAAACTGCTATAAAGGAGAGATCGAATCCATTGACGGGCAATATTAGCTCGGGGCACCATATTGGAGTGAGTTACTCTGTGTTTAGTGCGGCTTGAATGGATACAGGGCTCCAAGAGAAAACAAACAAATAAATCAACTAGGACCTTGTGCCTATTCAATACGAGAGGAGGCAACGAGTATGATCTGTGTGCCAGACAGAATTTCATGATTTCCTTCTTCATAATCAATGCGCAAAATCACAATTGTAGTTTTTGGACGACGTGCTCGACAACAACCACCTTGTGCTCTCTGAAATCACTACGGGAGCCGTTTATACTTAAACAACCCTGCCTCGCGGTCCTCGTAGTCCTAGGAAAAGGCTCTTAAACAAATTGAACGGCAAACCAAGGACAACAGGCAAAAATATAGAAAGCTCATCGCATGCTTAACTTATATCGAAAGCACGGCCGGCAAGAAGAACTGGAGCAGGTCACTTTGATCGAATTTTGCTTCATAATGCTGCTACGGCGGCGAGGACGGGAATGGCGTTGCTGATGGGTGGACAGCAGGATGCGACTAAAAAGCATGGTCTCTACTAGGGGCTCACGCCTGATCCATAACAAGGTTCTGCGTCGTTGGCTACCCTTTTCAGTCGTTCCCTCCCGTCAGAGTCTAGGACCGGCTTGCACTAAGCAAATTAGACTGTCTAGTTCGGAGTTTACCCTTATTCGCAGTTTAGTCTGTGGTCCTAGAATTGGCCTAAATATTCTGCTCGTTCTGAGCAAACGACAGACGCGTAAGATGCTCCCGTTGCTTGTGGACACTTCAATCGCGCTGTGAGAGAAATACATGAACTCAAGATGGAAACAAGCTTTAAGCCGGCGTTCCTATCTTCCTCTCAAGGCGCTGCTGTGGTGTCTACCAGCAAAGAGCAAAGTGAGCAAGTTATGCGTCCTCCCTTTCTTCAATTCCAGCGGAGGTTTTAGACTGCAATATTCGCGGTCAAAGCGTTGTCTTGTTTTTGAGGAAAGGGAAGGCGCATATATAGCTTACTTTGAACGCGGACACTTGGACGACGCAGCGAGAAACAATACCGCCGGCTCGACTGCGTTACGTGTGTGATGCTGATGCACTTCCTGCTTGCCGTTGTGCCTCTTACTTATTGCGCTCGGCTTGAGGTGCTCTTCACTGCTACCGCCGGTAAGATCGCGTTACGCGTGTGATGCTGAAGCATTACAAGACTTCCGTTGTCCCTCCTTATTGTGCATGAATTGATATTCTCTCCATTGCTACCACCGACTAGGTCGCTTTACGCGTGTGATGCCGATGCATTACAAGACTTCCGTTGTACTTCCTAACTTAATATGCTTGGCTCGAGGTCCTCTCCACTGCAACCGCCAAATAGATAGCGTTACGCATGTGATACTGGTGCATTCCACGACTTCCGTTGCACCTCTCAACTTATTGTGCTTGGCTCGAGGTCCTCTCCACTCCTACCGCCGACTAGATCGCGTTACATGCATGATGCTAATGCATTCCACGACTTCCGTTGTACGTCTTAACTCATTGTGCTTGGCTTGAGGTCCTCTCTACTGCTACCGCCCACTAGATCGTGTTACATATAAGATATTGGGCCATTACACGACTCCCGTTACCTCTCAACTTATTGTGCTTGGCTCGAGATCCTCTCCATTGCTACAGCCGACTAGATCGCATTATGTGCATGATGCAAATGGATTCCACGACATCCGTTGTACCTCTTAACTTATTGTGCATGGCTCGAGGTCCTCTCCACTGCTACGCCGAATAGATAGCGTTACGCATGTGATACTGGTGCACTCCGCAACTTCCATTGTACCTCGCAACTTATTGTGCTTGGCTCGAGGTCCTCTCCGCTCCTACCTCCCACTAGACCGCGTTACGTGCATGATGCTGATGTATTCCACGACTTCCGTTGTACCTCTTAACTTTTTGCGCTTGCCTTGAGGTCCTCTCTACTGCTACCGCCCACTATATCGTGTTACGTATGCGATATTGAGGCGTATCACGACTCCCGTTGTACCTCTCAACTTATAGTGCTTGGCTCGAGATCCACTCCACTGCTACCGCCGAATAGATGGCGTTAAGCGTGTGATTCTGGTGCATTCCACGACTTCCGTTGTACGTCTTAACTTATTTTGCTTGGCTCGAGGTCCTCTCCACTGCGACCTACGACTAGATCGAGTTATGTGCATGATGCTAATGCATTCCACGACTTCCTTTGTACCTCTTGATTTATTGTGCTTGGTTCGAGGTCCTCTCCACTCTTACCACCGACTAGATCGCGTTACGTGAATGACGCTGACGCATTTCACGACTTCCGTTGTACCTCTTAACTTAATGCACTTGGCTCGAGGTCCTCTCCACTGCTACCGCCGAATAGATAGCGTTACTCGTGTGATTCTGGTGCATTCCACGACTTCCGTTGTACGTCTCAACTTATTGTGCTTGGCTCGAGGTCCGCTCCACTCCTACCGCCGTCTAGGTCGCGTTATGTGCATGATCATAATGCATTCCACGACTTCCGTTGTACGTCTTAACTTATTTTGCTTGGCTCGAGGTCCTCTCCACTGCTACCGCCGAAAAGATAGCGTTACGCATGCAATACTGGTGCATTCCACGACTTCCATTGGACCTCTCAACTTATTGTGCTTGGCTCCAGGTCCTCTCCACTGCTACCACCGAATAGATAGTGTTACGCATGTGATACTGGTGCGCTCCACAACTTCCATTGTACCTCGCAACTTATTGTGCTTGGCTCGAGGTCCTGTCCACTGCTACCGCCGAATAGATATCGTTACGCGTGTGATTTTGGTGCATTCCACGACTTCCGTTGTACGTCTCAACTTAGTGTGCTTGGCTCGAGGTCCGCTCCACTCCTACCGCCGACTAGATCGCGTTATGTGCATGATCATAATGCCTTCTACGACTTCCGTTGTACCTCTTAACTTATTGTGCTTGGCTCGAGGTCCTCTCCACTGTTACCGCCGAATAAATAACGTTACGCGTGTGATACTGGTGCATTCCACGACTTCCGTTGTACCTCTCAACTTATTGTGTTTGGCTCGAGGTCCTCTCCCCTCCTACCGCCGACTAGATCCCGTTACGTACATAATGGTAATGAATTACACGACTTCCGTTGTACCTGTTAACTTGTTGTGCTTGGCTCGAGGTCCTCTCCAGTGCTACCGCCGAGTAGATCGCGTTGCGTGCATGATGCTTATGCATTCCACGACTTCCGTTGTACCTCTTAATTTATTGTGCTTGGCTTGAGGTCCTCTCTCCTGCTAACGCCCACTAGATTGTGATACGTATGTGATATTGAGGCATATCACGACTCCCGTTGTACCTCTCAACTTATTGTGCTTGGCTCGAGATTCTCGCAACTGCTACCGCCGAATAGATTCCGTTACGCCTGTGATACTGGTGCATTCCACGACTTCCGTTGCACCTCTCAACTTATTGTGCTTGGCTCGAGGTCCTCTCCACTCCTACCGCCGACTAGATCGCGTATTGTGCATAATGCTAATGCATTCTACGACTTCCGTTGTACCTCTTAACTTATTGTGCTTGGCTCGAGTTCCTCTCCACTCCTACCGCGGACTAGATCTCGTTACGTGCATAATGCTAATGCATTCCACGACTTCCGTTGTACCTCTTAATTTATTGTGCTTGGCTCGAGGTCCTCTCCACTGCTACCGCCGAATAGGTAGCGTTACGCGTGATACTGGTGCATTCCACGACTTCCGTTGCACCTCTCAACTTATTGTGCTTGGCTCGAGGTCCTCTCCACTCCTACCGCCGACTAGATCGCGTATTGTGCATAATGCTAATGCATTCTACGACATCCGTTGTACCTCTTAACTTATTGTGCTTGGCTCGAGTTCCTCTCCACTCCTACCGCGGACTAGATCTCGTTACGTGCATAATGCTAATGCATTCCACGACTTCCGTTGTACCTCTTAATTTATTGTGCTTGGCTCGAGGTCCTATCCACTGCTACCGCCGAATAGGTAGCGTTACGCGTGATACTGGTGCATTCCACGACTTACGTTGTACCTCTCAACTTATTGTGCTTGGCTCGAGGTCCTCTCCACTGCGACCTACGACTAGATCGCGTTATGTGCATGATGCTAATGCATTCCACGACTTCCGTTGTACCTGTTAACTTATTGTACATTGCTCGAGATCCTCTCCACTCTTACCGCCGACTAGATCGCGTTTCGTGAATGACGCTAACGCATTTCACGACTTCCGTTGTACCTATTAATTTGATGCACTTGGCTCGAGGTCCTCTCTACTGCTATCGCCGAATAGATAGCGTTACGCGTGTGATATTGGTGCATTCCACGACTTCCGTTGTACCTCTCATCTTATTGTGCTCGGCTCGAGGTAATCTCCACTCCTACCGCCGACCAGGTCGTGTTACGTATGTGATATTGAGGAATTACACGATTCCGGTTGTACCTCTCAACTTATTGTGTTTGGCTCGAGGTCCTCTCTCCTCCTACCGCCGACTAGATCCTGTTACGTACATAGTGGTAATGAATTCCACGACTTCCGTTGTACCTGTTAAATTATTGTCATAGGCTCGAGGTCCTCTCCAGTGCTACCGCCGAGTAGATCGCGTTGCGTGCATGATGCTAATGCATTCCACGACTTCCGTTGTACCTACTAGCTTATTGTGCTTGGCTTGAGGTCCTCTCTACTGCTACCGCCGAATAGATAGCGTTACGTGTGTGATACTGCTGCATTCCACGACTTCCGATGTATCTGTTAACTTATTGTTCATTGCTCGAGGTCCTATCCGCTCCTACCGCCGACTAGATCGCGTTACGTGCATGAAGCTAATGCATTCCACGACTTCCTTTGTACCTCTTGACTTATTGTGCTTGGCTCGAGGTCCTCTCCACTCTTACCGCCGACTAGATCGCGTTACGTGAATGACGCTAACGCATTTCACGACTTCCGTTGTACCTCTTAACTTAATGCACTTGGCTCGAGATCCTCTCCACTGCTATCGCCGAATAGATAGCGTTACGCGTGTGATATTGGTGCATTCCATGTCTTCCTTTGTACCTCTCATCTTATTGTGCTTGGCCCGAGGTCCTCTCCACTCCTACCGCCGACCAGCTCGTGTTACATATGTGATATTGAGGAATTACACGACTGCGGTTGTACCTCTTAACTTATTGTGCTTTGCTTTGCTTGAGGTCCTCTCCACTGCTATCGCCGAATAGATAGCGTTACTCGTGTGATACTGGTGCATTCCACGACTTCCGTTGTACTTCTCATCTTAATGTGCTTGTCTTGAGGTCCTCTCCACTCCTACCGCTGACCAGGTCGTGTTAAATATGAGATATTGAGGCATTACACGACTCCGGTTGTACTTAACTTATTGTGCTTTGCTTTGCTTCAGGTCGTCTTCACAGCTACCGCCGACTAGATGGCGGTTTGTGTATGATGCTGATACATTACACGACTTTCATTGTACCTCTGAGCTTATTTTGCTTGGCTTGAGGTCCTCTCCACTGATCCCGCCGACTAAATCGCAGTATGCGTAGGGTATTGATGCATTACTCGACTTCCATAGTACCTCTTATCTTATTTTGCTTGGCTTGAGGTCTTCTCCACTGCTACCGCGGACTAGATTGCGTTACGTGCGTGATGCTGATACATTGCAAGACTTCGGTTGTACCTCTTAACTTAACGTGCTTGAGTCGAGGACCTCTCCACTGCTACCACCGACTCGATCGCGTTACGTGTATAATGCTAATGCAATCCAGGACTTAGATTGTACCTCTTGACTTACTGTGCTTGGCTCTAGGTCCTCTCCACTCCTACCGCCGACTAGATCGCGTATTGTGCATAATGCTAATGCATTCTACGACTTCCGTTGTACCTTTTAACTTATTGTGCTTGGCTCGAGGTCCTCTACCCTCCTACCGCGGACTAGATCTCTTTACGTGCATAATGCTAGTGCATTCCACGACTTCCGTTGTACCTCTTAACTTATTGTGCTTGGCTCGAGGTCCTCTCAGCTGCTAACGCCGAATAGAGTTACGTGTGTGATACTGGTGCATTCCACGACTTCCGCTGTACGTCTTTACTTATTGTGCTTGGCTCGAGGTCCTCTCCACTGCGACCTACGACTAGATCGCGTTACGTGCATGATGCTAATGCATTCCACGACTTCCGTTGAACCTGTTAACTTATTACGCATTGCTCGAGGTCCTCTCCACTCCCACCGGCGACTACATCTCGTTAAGTGCATAATGCTTATGCATTTCACGACTTCCGTTGTACCTCTTAACTTAATGCACTTGGCTCGAGGTCCTCTCCACTGCTATAGCCGAATAGATAGCGGTACGCGTGTGATACTGGTGCATTCCACGACTTCCGTTGTACCTCTCACCTTAATGTGCTTGGCTCGAGGTCCTCTCCACTCCTACCGCCGACTAGGTCGTGTTAAATATGTTATATTGAGGCATTACACGACTCCAGTTGTACCTCTTAACTTATTGTGCTTTGCTTTGCTTGAGGTCGTCTTCACTGCTACCTCCGACTAGATGGCGGTTTGTGTGTGATGCTGATGCATTACACGACTTCCATTGTACCTGTGAGCTTATTGTGCTTGGCTTGAGGTCCTCTCCACTGATACCGCCGACTAAATCGCATTATGTGTAGGGTATTGATGCATTACACGACTTCCATAGTACCTCTTAACTTATTGTGCTTGGCTTGAGGTCCTGTCCACTGCTACCGCCCACTAGATTGCGGTATGTGTGTGATATTGATGCATTGCACGACTTCCATTGTACCTCTTAACTTATTTTGTTTGTTAGAGGTCCTCTCCACTGCTACCACCGACTAAATCATGGTATATATGTGATGCAGATGCATTACACGACTTACGATGCTTGGCTTGATGTCCTCTCCACTGCTACCGCCGACTAGATCGCGTTACGTGTGTGATGCTGATACATTGCACGACTTCGGTTGTACCTCTTAACTTAATGTGCTTGGCTCGAGGACCTCTCCACTGCTACCGCCGACTAGATCGCGTTACGTGCATAATGCTAATGCATTCCAGGACTTTAGTTGTACATCTTGACTTACTGTGCTTGGCACTAGGTACTCTACACTCCTACCGCCGAATAGATCGCTTTATGTGCATGATGCTAATGAATTCCATGACTTCGGTTGTACCTCAACTTATTGTGCTTGGCTGAGGTCCTCTCCACTGCTACCGCCGAATAGATAGCGTTACGCGTGTGATACTGGTGCATTCCACGACTTCCGTTGTACCTCTTAACTTATTGTGTTTGGCTCGAGGTCCTCTCTCTTCCTACCGCCGACTAGATCCTGTTACGTACATAATGGTAATGAATTCCACGACTTCCGTTGTACCTGTTAAATTATTGTCCTTGGCTCGAGGTCCTCTCCAGTGCTACCGCCGAGTAGATCGCGTTGCGTGCATGATGCTAATTCATTCCACGACTTCCGTTGTACCTACTAGCTTATTGTGCTTGGCTTGAGGTCCTCTCTACTGCTACCGCCCACTAGATTGTGATACGTATGTAATATTGAAGCATACCACGACTACCCGTTGTACCTCTCAACTTATTGTGCTTGGCTCGAGATTCTCGCAACTGCTACCGCCGAATAGATTCCGTTACGCCTGTGATACTGGTGCATTCCACGCCTTCCGTTGCACCTCTCAACTTATTGTGCTTGGCTCGAGGTCCTCTCCACTCCTACCACGAACTAGATCTCGTTACGTACATAATGCTAATGCATTCCACGACTTCCGTTGTACCTCTTAACTTATTGTGCTTGGCTCGAGGTCCTCTCCACTGCTACCGCCGAATAGATAGCGTTAGGTGTGTGATACTGGTGCATTCCACGACTTCCGATGTATCTGTTAACTTATTGTGCATTGCTCGAGGTCCTCTCCGCTCCTACCGCCGACTACATCTCGTTAAGTGCATAATGCTAATGCATTCCACGACTTCTGTTGTACCTCTTTACTTATTGTGCTTGGCTCGAGGTCCTCTCCACTGCTACCGCCAAATAGGTAGCGTTACGCCTGTGATACTGGCGCATTCCTCGACTTCCGATGTACCTCTCAACTTGTGCTTGGCTCGAGGTCCTCTCCACTGTGACCTACGACTAGATCGCGTTACGTGCATGATGCTAATGCATTCCACGACTTCCGTTGTACCTGTTAACTTATTGCGCATTGCTCGAGGTCCTCTCCACTCCTACCGCCGACTAGATCGCGTTACGTGAATGACGCTAACGCATTTCACGACTTCAGTTGTAGCTCTTAACTTAATGCACTTGGCTCGAGGTCCTCTCCACTGCTATCGAAGTATAGATAGCGTTACGCGTGTGATACTGGTGCATTCTACGACTTCCGTTGTACCTCTCATCTTATTGTGCTTGGCTCGAAGTCCTCTCCACTCCTACAGCCGACCAGGTCGTGTTAAATATGTGATATTGAGGCATTACACGACCCCAGTTGTACCTCTTAACTTATTGTGCTTTGCTTTGCTTGAGGTCGTCTTCACTGCTACCGCCGACTAGATGGCGGTTTTTGTGTGCTGCTGATGCATTACACGACTTCCATTGTACCTCTGAGCTTATTGTGCTTGGCTTGAGGTCCTCTCCACTGATACCGCCGACTAAATCGCATTATGTGTAGGCTATTGATGAATTACACGACTTCCATAGTACCTCTTAACATATTTTGCCTGGCTTGAGGTCCTCTACACTGCTACCGCCGACTAGATTGCGGTATGTGCGTGATATTGATGCATTGCACGACTTCCATTGTACCTCTTAACTTATTTTGTTTGTTGGAGGTCCTCTCCACTGCTACCATTGACTAGATCAAGGTATATATGTGATGCAGATGCATTAAACGACTTACAATACTTGGCTTGAGGTTCTCTCCACTGCTACCGCCGTCTAGATCGCGGTATGCGTCTGACAATGATGCATTGCATGACATCAATTGTACCTCTTAACTTATTGTGCTTTTCTTGAGGTCCTCTCCACTGCTACCGCCTAATAGACAGCGTTACGCGTGTGGTACTGGTGCATTCCACGACTTCCGTTGTACCTCTCAACTTATAGTGCATGGCTCGATGTCCTCTCCACTCCTACCGTCGACTAGATCGCATTATATGCATGATGCTAATGGCTTCCACAACTTCCGTTGTACCTCTTTACTTATTGTGCATGGCTCCAGGTCCTCTCTACTGCTACCGCCGAATAGATAGCGTTACGCATGTGATTCTGGTGCATTCCACGACTTCCGTTGGACCTCTCAACTTATTTTGCTTGGCTCAAGGTCCTCTCAACTGCTACCGCCGAATAGATAGCGTTACGCTTGTGATACTGGTGCACTCCACAACTTCCATTGTACCTCGCAACTTATTGTGCTTGGCTCGAGGTCCTCTCCGCTCCTACCACCGACTAGACCGCGTTCCGTGCATGATGCTAATGTATTCCACGACTTCCGTTGTACCTCTTAACTTATTGCGCTTGCCTTGAGGTCCTCTATACTGCTACCGCCCACTATATCGTGTTACGTATGCGATATTGAGGCCTATCACGACTCCCGTTGTACCTCTCAACTTATAGTGCTTGGCTCGAGATCCTCTCCAATGCTACTGCCGAAAAGATATCGTTACGCGTGTGATTCTGGTGCATTCCACGACTTCCGTTGTACGTCTCAACTTATTGTGCTTGGATCGAGGTCCGCTCCACTCCTACCGCCGACTAGATCGCGATATGTGCATGATCATAATGCATTCTACGACTTCCTTTGTACCTGTTAAATTATTGTGCTTGGCTTGAGGTCCTCTCTACTGCTACCGCCCACTAGATTGTGATACGTATGTGATATTGAGGCATATCACGACGACCGTTGTTCCTCTCAACTTTTTGTGCTTGGCTCGAGATTCTCGCAACTGCTACCGCCGAATAGATAGCGTTACGCCTGTGATACTGGTGCCTTCCACGACTTCCGTTGCACCTCTCAACTTATTGTGCTTGGCTCGAGGTCCTATCCACTCCTACCGCCGACTAGATCGCGTATTGTGCATAATGCTATTGCATTCTACGACTTCCGTTGTACCTCTTAACTTATTGTGCTTTGCTTTGCTTGAGGTCCTCTCCACTGCTACCACCGACTAGATCGTGGTGTGTATGTGATGCAGATGCATTACACGACTTACACTGTACCTCTTGACTTATTATGCTTGGCTTGAAGTCCTCTTCACTGCTACCGCCGAATAGATTACGTTACGCGTGTGATACTGGTGCATTCCACGACTTCCGTTGCACCTCTCAACTTATTGTGTTCGGCTCGAGGTCCTCTCCCCTCCTACCGCCGACTAGATCCCGTTATGTACATAATGCTAATGAATTCCACGACTTTCGTTGTACCTCTTAACTTATTGTGCTTGGCTCGAGGTCCTCTCCACTGCGACCTACGACTAGATCGCGTTACGTGCATTATGCTAATGCATTCCACGACTTCCGTTGTACCAGTTAACTAATTGCGCTTTGCTCGAGGTCCTCTCCACTCCTACCGCCGACTACATCTCGTTAAGTGCATAATGCTAATGCATTCCACGACTTCTGTTGTACCTCTTTACTTATTGTGCTTGGCTCGAGGTCCTCTCCACTGCTACCGCCAAATAGGTAGCGTTACGCCTGTGATACTGGCGCATTCCTCGACTTCCGTTGTACCTCTCAACTTGTGCTTGGCTCGAGGTCCTCTCCACTGTGACCTACGACTAGATCACGTTACGTGCATGATGCTAATGCATTCCACGACTTCCGTTGTACCTGTTAACTTATTGCGCATTGCTCGAGGTCCTCTCCACTCCTACCGCCGACTAGATCGCGTTACGTGAATGACGCTAACGCATTTCACGACTTCAGTTGTACCTCTTAACTTAATGCACTTGGCTCGAGGTCCTCTCCACTGCTATCGAAGTATAGATAGCGTTACGCGTGTGATACTGGTGCATTCTACGACTTCCGTTGTACCTCTCATCTTAATGTGCTTGGCTCAAGGTCCTCTCCACTCCTACCGCCGACCAGGACGTGTTTCGGATGTGATCTTGAGGCATTACACGACTCCGGTTGTACCTCTTAACTTATTGTGCTTTGCTTTGCTTGAGGTCGTCTTCACTGCTACCGCCGAATAGATTGCGGTATGTGTGTGATGCTGATGCATTACACGACTTCCATTGTATCTTTGAGCTTATTGTGCTTGGCTTGAGGTCCTCTCCACTGATACCGCCGACTAAATCGCATTATGTGTAGGGTATTGATGCATTACACGAATTCCATAGTACCTCTTAACTTATTGTGCTTGGCTTGAGGTCCTCTCCACTGCTACCACCGACTAGATCATGGAATTTATGTGATGCATATGCATTACACGTCTTATAATGCTTGGCTTGAGGTCCTCTCCGCTGCTACCGCCGTCTAGATCGCGGTATGTGTCTGACAATGATGCATTGCATGACTTCAATTGTACCTCTTAACTTATTGTGCTTTTATTGAGGTCCTCTTCACTGCGACCGCCGACTAGATCGCGTTACGTGTGTGAGGCTGATACATTGCACGACTTCGGTTGTACCTCTTAACTTAATGATCTTGGCTCGAGCACCTCTCCACTGCTACCGCCGATCAGATCGCGTTACGTGCATAATGCTAATGCATTCAAGGACATAGGTTGTACCTCAAATTATTGTGCTTGGCTCGCGGTCCTCTCCACTGCTACCGCCGAATAGATAGCGTTACGCGTGTGATACTGGTGCATTCCACGACTTCCGTTGTACCTCTCAACTTATTGTGCTTGGCTCGAGGTCCTCTCCACTCCTCCCGCCGACTAGATCGCATTATGTGCATGATGCCAATGGATTCCACAACTTCCGTTGTACCTCTTAACTTATTTTGCATGGCTCCAGGTCCTCTCCACTGCTACCGCCGAATAGATAGCGTTACGCATGTGATACTGGTGCATTCCACGACATCCAGTGGACCTCTCAACTTATTGTGCTTGGCTCAAGGTCCTCTCAACTGCTACCGCCAAATAGATAGCGTTACGCCTGTGATACTGGTGCCTTCCACGACTTCCGTTGCACCTCTCAACTTATTGTGCTTGGCTCGAGGTCCTCTCCACTCCTACCGACGACTAGATCACGTATTCTGCATAATGCTATTGCATTCTACGACTTCCGTTGTACCTCTTAACTTATTGTGCTTGGC
The DNA here is from genome assembly GCF_052857255.1 of Amblyomma americanum. Classification (NCBI taxonomy): domain Eukaryota; kingdom Metazoa; phylum Arthropoda; class Arachnida; order Ixodida; family Ixodidae; genus Amblyomma; species Amblyomma americanum. Next base: position 277,266,861 of record NC_135497.1, read on the forward strand.
TCGAGGTCCTCTCCACTGCTACCGCCAAATAGGTAGCGTTAGGCGTGATACTGGTGCATTCCACGACTTCCGTTGTACCTGTTAACTTATTGCGCATTGCTCGAGGTCCTCTCCACTCCTACCGCCGACTACATCTCGTTAAGTGCATAATGCTAATGCATTTCACGACTTCCATTGTACCTCTTAACTTATTGTGCTTGGATCGAGATCCTCGCAACTGCTACCGCCGAATAGATAGCGTTACGCGTGTGATACTGGTGCATTCCACGACTTCCGTTGTACCTCTCATCTTAATGTGCTTGGCTCGAGGTCCTCTCCACTCCTACCGCCGACCAGGTTGTGTTAAATATGTGATATTGAGGCATTACACGACTCCAGTTGTACCTCTTAACTTATTGTGCTTTGCTTTGCTTGAGGTCGTCTTCACTGCTACCGCCAACTAGATGGCGGTTTGTGTGTGATGCTGATGCATTACACCACTTCCATTGTACCTCTGAGCTTATTGTGCTTGGCTTGAGGTCCTCTATACTGATACCGCCGAATAAATCGCATTATGTGTAGGGTATTGATGCATTACACGACTTCCATAGTACCTCTTAACTTATTGTGCTTGGCTTGAGGTCCTCTCCACTGCTACCGCCGACTAGATTGCGGTATGTGTGTGATATTGATGCATTGCACGACATCCAATGTACCTCTTAACTTATTTTGTTTGTTAGAGGTCCTCTCCCCTGCTACCATTGACTAGATCATGGTATATATGTGATGCAGATGCATTAAACGACTTACAATACTTGGCTTGAGGTTCTCTCCACTGCTACCGCCGTCTAGATCGCGTTAGGTGTGTGATGCTAATGCATTGCACGACATCGGTTGTACCTCTTAACTTAATGTGCTTGGCTCGAGGACCTCTCCACTGCTACCGCCGACAGGATCGCGTTACGTGCATAATCATAATGCATTCCAGGACTTTTGTTGTACCTCTTAACTTATTGTGCATGGCTCCAGGTCCTCTCCACTGCTACCGCGGAATAGATAGCGTTACGCATGTGATACTGGTGTATTCCACAACTTCCGTTGGACCTCTCAACTTATTGTGCTTGGCTCAAGGTCCTCTCAACTGCTACCGCCGAATAGATAGCGTTACGCATGTGATACTGGTGCACTCCACAACTTCCATTGTACCTCGCAACTTATTGTGCTTGGCTCGAGGTCCTCTCCGCTCCTACCGCCGACTAGACCGCGTTACGTGCATGATGCTAATGTATTCCACGACTTCCGTTGTACCTCTTAACTTATTGCGCTTGCCTTGAGGTCCACTCTACTGCTACTGCCCACTATATTGTGTTACGTATGCGATATTAAGGCGTATCACGACTCCCGTTGTACCTCTCAACTTATAGTGCTTGGCTCGAGATCCTCTCCACTGCTACCGCCGAATAGGTATCGTTACCCGTGTGATACTGGTGCATTCCACGACTTCCGTTGTACCTCTCAACTTATTGTGTTTGGCTCGAGGTCCTCTCCCCTCCTACCGCCGACTAGAAACCGTTACGTGCATAATGCTAATGCATTCCACGACTTCCGTTGTACGTCTCAACTTATTGTGCTCGGCTCGAGGTCCGCTCCACTCCTACCGCCGACTAGATCGCGTTATGTGCATGATCATAATGCATTCTACGACTTCCGTTGTACCTCTTAACTTATTGTGCTTGGCTCGAGGTCCTCTCCACTGTTACCGCCGAATAGATAACGTTACGCGTGTGATACTGGTGCATTCCACGACTTCCGTTGTACCTCTCAACTTATTGTGCTTGGCTCGAGATTCTCGCAACTGCTACCGCCGAATAGATAGCGTTACGCCTGTGATACTGGTGCATTCCACGACTTCCGTTGCACCTCTCAAATTATTGTGCTTGGCTCGAGGTCCTTTACACTCCTACCACCGACTAGATCGTGTATTGTGCATAATGCTAATGCTTTCTACGACATCCGTTGAACCTCTTAACTTATTGTGCTTGGCTCTAGGTCCTCTCCACTGCTACCGCCGAATAGGTAGCGTTACGCTTGATACTGGTGCATTCCACGACTTACGTTGTAAATCTCAACTTATTGTGCTTGGCTCGAGGTCCTCTCCACTGCGACCTACTACTAGATCGCCTTATCTGCATGATGCTAATGCATTCCACGACTTCCGTTGTACCTGTTAACTTATTGTGCATTGCTCGAGATCCTCTCCACTCCTACCGCCGACTAGATTGCGTTACGTGCGTGATGCTAATGCATTGCACGGCTTCCTCTGTACCTCTTGACTTATTGTGCTTGGCTCGAGGTCCTCTCCACTCTTTCCGCCGACTAGATCGCGTTACCTGAATGACGCTAACGCATTTCACGACTTCCGTTTGTACCTCTTAACTTAATGCTCTTGGCTCGAGGTCCTCTCCACTCCTAGCGCCGAATAGAGTTACGTGTGTGATACTGGTGCATTCCACGACTTCCGCTGTACGTCTTAACTTATTGTGCTTAGCTCGAGGTCCTCTCCACTCCTACCGCCGACTAGATCGCATTATGTGCATGATGCTAATGGATTCCACAACTTCCGTTGTACCTCTTAACTTATTGTGCATGGCTCCAGGTCCTCTCCACTGCTACCGCCAAATAGGTAGCGTTACGCGTGATACCGGTGCATTCCACAACTTCCGTTGTACCTCTCAACTTATTGTGCTTGGTTCGAGGTCCTCTCAACTGCTAACGCCGAATAGATAGTTACGTGTGTGATACTGGTGCATTCCACGACATCCAGTGGACCTCTCAACTTATTGTGCTTGGCTCTAGGTCATCTCCACTGCTACCGCCGAATAGGTAGCGTTACGCTTGATATTGGTGCATTCCACGACTTACGTTGTACCTCTCAACTTATTGTGCTTGGCTCGAGGTCCTCTCCACTGCGACCTACGAGTAGTTCGCGTTATGTGCATGATGCTAATGCATTCCACGACTTCCGTTGTACCTGTTAACTTATTGCGCACTGCTCGAGGTCCTCTCCACTCCTGCCGCCGACTACAACTCGTTAAGTGCATAATGCTAATGCATTTCACGACTTCCTTTGTACCTCTTAACTTAATGCGCTTAGCTCGAGGTCCTCTCCACTGCTATTGCCGAATAGATTGCGTTACGCGTGTGATACTGGTGCATTCCACGACTTCCGTTGTACCGCTCATCTTAATGTGCTTGGCTCGAGGTCCTCTCCACTCCTACCGCCGACCAGGTCGGGTTAAATATGTGATATTGAGGCATTACACGACTCCAGTTGTACCTCTTAACTTATTGTGCTTTGCTTTGCTTGAGGCCGTCTTCACTGCTACCGCCGACTAGATGGCGGTTTGTGTGTGATGCTGATGCATTACTCGACTTCCATTGTACCTCTGAGCTTATTGTGCTTGGCTTGAGGTCCTCTCCACTGATACCGCCAACTAAATCGCATTATGTGTAGGGTATTGATGCGTTACACGACTTCCATAGTACCTCTTAACTTATTGTGCTTGGCTTGAGGTCCTCTCCACTGCTACCACCGACTAGATCATGGAATTTATGTGATGCATATGCATTACACGTCTTATAATGCTTGGCTTGAGGTCCTCTCCGCTGCTACCGCCGTCTAGATCGCGGTATGTGTCTGACAATGATGCATTGCATGACTTCAATTGTACCTCTTAACTTATTGTGCTTTTATTGAGGTCCTCTCCACTGCGACCGCCGACTAGATCGCGTTACGTGTGTGAGGCTGATACATTGCACGACTTCGGTTGTACCTCTTAACTTAATGATCTTGGCTCGAGCACCTCTCCACTGCTACCGCCGATCAGATCGCGTTACGTGCATAATGCTAATGCATTCAAGGACATAGGTTGTACCTCAAATTATTGTGCTTGGCTCGCGGTCCTCTCCACTGCTACCGCCGAATAGATAGCGTTACGCGTGTGATACTGGTGCATTCCACGACTTCCGTTGTACCTCTCAACTTATTGTGCTTGGCTCGAGGTCCTCTCAACTGCTACCGCCAAATAGATAGCGTTACGCCTGTGATACTGGTGCCTTCCACGACTTCCGTTGCACCTCTCAACTTATTGTGCTTGGCTCGAGGTCCTCTCCACTCCTACCGACGACTAGATCACGTATTCTGCATAATGCTATTGCATTCTACGACTTCCGTTGTACCTCTTAACTTATTGTGCTTGGCTCGAGGTCCTCTCCACTGCTACCGCCAAATAGGTAGCGTTAGGCGTGATACTGGTGCATTCCACGACTTCCGTTGTACCTGTTGACTTATTGCGCATTGCTCAAGGTCCTCTCCACTCCTACCGCCGACTACATCTCGTTAAGTGCATAATGCTAATGCAATTCACGACTTCCATTGTACCTCTTAACTTATTGTGCTTGGATCGAGATCCTCGCAACTGCTACCGCCGAATAGATAGCGTTACGCGTGTGATACTGGTGCATTCCACGACTTCCGTTGTACCTCTCATCTTAATGTGCTTGGCTCGAGGTCCTCTCCACTCCTACCGCCGACCAGGTTGTGTTAAATATGTGATATTGAGGCATTACACGACTCCAGTTGTACCTCTTAACTTATTGTGCTTTGCTTTGCTTGAGGTCGTCTTCACTGCTACCGCCAACTAGGTGGCGGTTTGTGTGTGATGCTGATGCATTACACCACTTCCATTGTACCTCTGAGCTTATTGTGCTTGGCTTGAGGTCCTCTATACTGATACCGCCGAATAAATCGCATTATGTGTAGGGTATTGATGCATTACACGACTTCCATAGTACCTCTTAACTTATTGTGCTCGGCTCGAGGTCCGCTCCACTCCTACCGCCGACTAGATCGCGTTATGTGCATGATCATAATGCATTCTACGACTTCCGTTGTACCTCTTAACTTATTGTGCTTGGCTCGAGGTCCTCTCCACTGTTACCGCCGAATAGATAACGTTACGCGTGTGATACTGGTGCATTCCACGACTTCCGTTGTACCTCTCAACTTATTGTGCTTGGCTCGAGATTCTCGCAACTGCTACCGCCGAATAGATAGCGTTACGCCTGTGATACTGGTGCATTCCACGACTTCCGTTGCACCTCTCAAATTATTGTGCTTGGCTCGAGGTCCTTTACACTCCTACCACCGACTAGATCGTGTATTGTGCATAATGCTAATGCTTTCTACGACATCCGTTGAACCTCTTAACTTATTGTGCTTGGCTCTAGGTCCTCTCCACTGCTACCGCCGAATAGGTAGCGTTACGCTTGATACTGGTGCATTCCACGACTTACGTTGTAAATCTCAACTTATTGTGCTTGGCTCGAGGTCCTCTCCACTGCGACCTACTACTAGATCGCCTTATCTGCATGATGCTAATGCATTCCACGACTTCCGTTGTACCTGTTAACTTATTGTGCATTGCTCGAGATCCTCTCCACTCCTACCGCCGACTAGATTGCGTTACGTGCGTGATGCTAATGCATTCCACGGCTTCCTCTGTACCTCTTGACTTATTGTGCTTGGCTCGAGGTCCTCTCCACTCTTTCCGCCGACTAGATCGCGTTACCTTAATGACGCTAACGCATTTCACGACTTCCGTTTGTACCTCTTAACTTAATGCGCTTGGCTCGAGGTCCTCTCCACTGCTAGCGCCGAATAGAGTTACGTGTGTGATACTGGTGCATTCCACGACTTCCGCTGTACGTCTTAACTTATTGTGCTTAGCTCGAGGTCCTCTCCACTCCTACCGCCGACTAGATCGCATTATGTGCATGATGCTAATGGATTCCACAACTTCCGTTGTACCTCTTAACTTATTGTGCATGGCTCCAGGTCCTCTCCACTGCTACCGCCAAATAGGTAGCGTTACGCGTGATACCGGTGCATTCCACAACTTCCGTTGTACCTCTCAACTTATTGTGCTTGGCTCGAGGTCCTCTCAACTGCTAACGCCGAATAGATAGTTAGGTGTGTGATACTGGTGCATTCCACGACATCCAGTGGACCTCTCAACTTATTGTGCTTGGCTCAAGGTCCTCTCAACTGCTACCGCCGAATAGATAGCGTTACGCCTGTGATACTGGTGCCTTCCACGACTTCCGTTGCACCTCTCAACTTATTGTCCTTGGCTCGAGGTCCTCTCCACTCTTACCGCCGACTAGATCGCGTATTGTGCATAATGCTATTGCATTCTACGACTTCCGTTGTACCTATTAACTTATTGTGCTTGGCTCGAGGTCCTCTCCACTGCTAACGCCGAATAGATAGTTACGTGTGTGATACTGGTGCATTCCACGACTTCCGCTGTCCGTCTTAACTTATTGTGCTTGGCTCGAGGTCCTCTCCACTGCGACATACGACTAGATCGCGTTACGTGCATGATGCTAATGCATTCCACGACTTCCGTTGTACCTGTTAACTTATTGCGCATTGCTCGAGGTCCTCTCCACTCCTACCGCCGACTACATCTCGTTAAGTGCATAATGCTAATGCATTTCACGACTTCCATTGTACCTCTTAAATTTATGCACTTGGCTCGAGGTCCTCTCCACTGCTATAGCCGAATAGATAGCGTTACGCGTGTGATACTGGTGCATTCCACGACTTCCGTTGTACTTCTCATCTTAATGTGGTTGGCTGGAGGTCCTCTCCACTCCTACCGCCGACCAGGTCGTGTTAAATATGTGATATTGAGGCATTACACGACTCCAGTTGTACCTCTTAACTTATTGTGCTTTGCTTTGCTTGAGGTCGTCTTCACTGCTACCGCCGACTAGATGGCGGTTTGTGTGTGATGCTGATGCATTACACGACTTCCATTGTACCTCTGAGTTTATTGTGCCTGGCTTGAGGTCCTCTCCACTGCTACCGCCGAATAGATTGCGGTATGTGCGTGATATTGATGCATTGCACGACTTCCATTGTACCTCTTAACTTATTTTGTTTGTTAGAGGTCCTCTCCACTGCTACCATTGACTAGATCAAGGTATATATGTGATGCAGATGCATTAAACGACTTACAATACTTGGCTTGAGGTTCTCTCCACTGCTACCGCCGTCTAGATCGCGGTATGTGTCTGACAATGATGCATTGCATGACATCAATTGTACCTCTTTACTTATTGTGCATGGCTCCAGGTCCTCTCTACTGCTACCGCCGAATAGATAGCGTTACGCATGTGATTCTGGTGCATTCCACGACTTCCGTTGTACCTCTCAACTTATTGTGCTTGGCTCGATGTCCTCTCCACTCCTACCGTCGACTAGATCGCATTATATGCATGATGCTAATGGCTTCCACAACTTCCGTTGTACCTCTTTACTTATTGTGCATGGCTCCAGGTCCTCTCTACTGCTACCGCCGAATAGATAGCGTTACGCATGTGATACTGGTGTATTCCACGACTTCCGTTGGACCTCTCAACTTATTGTGCTTGGCTCAAGGTCCTCTCAACTGCTACCGCCGACTAGATCCCGTTACGTACATAAGCGTTACGCATGTGATACTGGTGTATTCCACGACTTCCGTTGGACCTCTCAACTTACTGTGCTTGGCTCAAGGTCCTCTCAACTGCTACCGCCGACTAGATCCCGTTACGTACATAATGCTAATGAATTCCACGACTATCGTTGTACCTCTTAACTTATTGTGCTTGGCTCGAGGTCCTCTCCACTGCGACCTACGACTAGATCGCGTTACGTGCATTATGCTAATGCATTCCATGACTTCCGTTGTACCAGTTAACTAATTGCGCTTTGTTCGAGGTCCTCTCCACTCCTACCGCCGACTACATCTCGTTAAGTGCATAATGCTAATGCATTCCACGTCTTCTGTTGTACCTCTTTAATATATACAATTCCATTTGTATTCGCTTTGTACCTTCTTACTATGTGCCCATCCTGTAAAAATCCCAATGGGATTGACAGTATCTGAAATAAATAAAAAATATTGTGCTTGGCTCGTGGTCCTCTCCACTGCGACCTACGACTAGATCACGTTACGTGCATGATGCTAATGCATTCCACGACTTCCGTTGTACCTGTTAACTTATTGCGCATTGCTCTAGGTCCTCTCCACTAGATCTCGTTACGTGAATGACGCTAACGCATTTCACGACTTCATTTGTACCTCTTAACTTAATGCACTTGGCTCGAGGTCCTCTCCACTGCTATCGAAGAATAGATAGCGTTACGCGTGTGATACTGGTGCATTCTACGACCTCCGTTGTACCTCTCATCTTAATGTGCTTGGCTCGAGGTCCTCTCCACTCCTACCGCCGACCAGGACGTGTTTCGGACGTGATCTTGAGGCATTACACGACTCCGGTTGTACCTCTTAACTTATTCTGCTTTGCTTTGCTTGAGGTCGTCTTCACTGCTACCGCCGAATAGATTGCGGTATGTGTGTGATGCTGATGCATTACACGACTTCCATTGTATCTTTGAGCTTATTGTACTTGGCTTGAGGTCCTCTCCACTGATACCGCCGACTAAATCGCATTATGTGTAGGGTATTGATGCATTACACGAATTCCATAGTACCTCTTAACTTATTGTGCTTGGCTTGAGGTCCTCTCCACTGCTACCGCCGACTAGATTGCGGTATGTGTGTGATGTAATGCATTGCACGACTTCCATTGTACCTCTTAACTTATTTTGTTTGTTATAGGTCCTCTCCACTGCTACCACCGACTAGATCATGGTATGTATGTGATGCAGATGCATAACACGACTTACAATGCTTGGCTTGAGATCGTCTTCACTGCTACCGCCGTCTAGATCGCGGTATGTGTCTGACAATGATGCATTGCTTGACTTCAATTGTACCTCTTAACTTATTGTGCTTTTCTTGAGATCCTCTCCACTGCTACCGCCGACTGGATCGCGTTATGTGCATAATGCTAATGCATTCCAGGTCTTCCGTTGTACCTCTTAACTTATTGTGCATGGCTCCAGGTCCTCTCCACTGCTACCGCGGAATAGATAGCGTTACGCATGTGATACTGGTGCACTCCACAACTTCCATTGTACCTCGCAACTTATTGTGCTTGGCTCGAGGTCCTCTCTACTGCTACCGTCCACTAGATTGTGATACGTATGTGATATTGAGGCATATCACGACTCCCGTTGTACCACTCAACTTACTGTGCTTGGCTCGAGATTCTCGCAACTGCTACCGCCGAATAGATAGCGTTACGCCTGTGATACTGGTGCATTCCACGACTTCCGTTGCACCTCTCAAATTATTGTGCTTGGCTCGAGGTCCTTTACACTCCTACCACCGACTAGATCGTGTATTGTGCATAATGCTAATGCATTCTACGACATCCGTTGAACCTCTTAACTTATTGTGCTTGGCTCTAGGTCCTCTCCACTGCTACCGCCGAATAGGTAGCGTTACGCTTGATACTGGTGCATTCCACGACTTACGTTGTACCTCTCAACTTATTGCGCTTGGCTCGAGGTCCTCTCCACTGCGACCTACTACTAGATCGCCTTATCTGCATGATGCTAATGCATTCCACGACTTCCGTTGTACCTGTTAACTTATTGTGCATTGCTCGAGATCCTCTCCACTCCTACCGCCGACTAGATCGCGTTACGTGCGTGATGCTAATGCATTCCACGGCTTCCTCTGTACCTCTTGACTTATTGTGTTTGGCTCGAGGTCCTCTCCACTCTTTCCGCCGACTAGATCGCGTTACGTGAATGACGCTAACGCATTTCACGACTTCCGTTGTACCTCTTAACTTAATGCGCTTGGCGCGAGGTCCTCTCCACTGCTAGCGCCGAATAGATAGAGTTACGTGTGTGATACTGGTGCATTCCACGACTTCCGCTGTACGTCTTAACTTATTGTGCTTGGCTGGAGGTCCTCTCCACTGCTACCTACGACTACATCGGGTTACGTGCATGATGCTAATGCATTCCCCGACTTCCGTTGTACCTGTTAACTTATTGCGCATTGCTCGAGGTCCTCTCCACTTCTACCGCCGACTACATCTCGTTAAGTGCATAATGCTAATGCATTTCACGACTTCCGTTGTACCTCTTAACTTTATGCACTTGGCTCGAGGTCCCCTCCACTGCTATAGCCGAATAGATAGCGTTACGCGTGTGATACTGGTGCATTCCACGACTTCCGTTGTACCTCTCATCTTAATGTGCTTGGCTCGAGGTCCTCTCCACTCCTACCGCCGACCAGGTCGTGTTAAATATGTGATATTGAGGCATTACACGACTCCAGTTGTACCTCTTAACTTATTGTGCTTTGCTTTGCTTGAGGTCGTCTTCACTGCTACCGCCGACTAGATGGCGGTTTGTGTGTGATGCTGATGCATTACACGACTTCCATTGTACCTCTGAGCTTATTGTACTTATCTTGAGGCCCTCTCCACTGATACCAATGACTAAATCGCATTATGTGTAGGGTATTGATGCCTTACACGACTTCCATAGTACCTCTTAACTTATTGTGCTTGGCTTGAGGTCCTCTCCACTGCTACCGCCGACTAGATTGCGGTATGTGTGTGATATTGATGCATTGTACGACTTCCATTGTACCTCTTAAATTATTTTGTTTGTTAGAGGTCCTCTCCACTGCTACTATTGACTAGATCAAGGTATATATGTGATGCAGATGCATTAAACGACTTACAATACTTGGCTTGAGGTTATCTCCACTGCTACCACCGTCTAGATCGCGGTATGTGTCTGACAATGATGCATTGCATGACATCAGTTGTACCTCTTAACTTATTGTGCTTTTCTTGAGGTCCTCTCCACTGCTACCGCCGACTAGATCGCGTTACGTGTGTGATGCTGATACATTGCACGACTTCGGTTGTACCTCTTAACTTATTGTGCTTGACTCGAGGACCTCTCCACTGCTACCGCCGACTCGATCGCGTTACGTGTATAATGCTAATGTATTCCAGGACTTAGGTTGTACCTCTTGACTTACTGTGCTTGGCTCTAGGTCCTCTACACTCCTACCGCCGACTAGGTCGCGTTATGTGCATGATGCTAATGAATTCCACGACTTCGGTTGTACCTCAACTTATTGTGCTTGGCTCGAGGACCTCTCCACTGCTACCGCCTAATAGACAGCGTTACGCGTGTGATACTGGTGCATTCCACGACTTCCGTTGTACCTCTCAACTTATTGTGCTTGGCTCGATGTCCTCTCCACTCCTACCGTCGACTAGATCGCATTATGTGCATGATGCTAATGGCTTCCACAACTTCCGTTGTACCTCTTAACTTATTGTGCATGGCTCCAGGTCCTCTCTACTGCTACCGCCGAATAGATAGCGTTACGCATGTGATGCTGGTGCATTCCACGACTTCCGTTGGACCTCTCAACTTATTGTGCTTGGCTCAAGGTCCTCTCAACCGCTACCGCCGAATAGATAGCGTTACGCTTGTGATACTGGTGCACTCCACAACTTCCATTGTACCTCGCAACTTATTGTGCTTGGCTCGAGGTCCTCTCCGCTCCTACCGCCGACTAGACCGCGTTACGTGCATGATGTAATGTATTCCATGACTTCCGTTGTACCTCTTAACTTATTGCGCTTGGCTTGAGGTCCTCTCTACTGCTACCGCCCACTATATCGTGTTACGTATGCGATATTGAGGCCTCTCACGACTCCCGTTGTACCTCTCAACTTATAGTGCTTGGCTCGAGATCCTATCCACTGCTACCGCCGAAAAGATATCGTTACGCGTATGATTCTGGTGCATTCCACGACTTCCGTTGTACGTCTCAAGTTATTGTGCTTGGATCGAGGTCCGCTCCACTCCTACCGCCGACTAGATCTGCGATATGTGCATGATGATAATGCATTATACGACTTCCTTTGTACCTTTTAAATTATTTTGCTTGGCTTGAGGTCCTCTCTACTGCTACCGCCCACTAGATTGTGATACGTATGTGATATTGAGGCATATCACGACTACCGTTATACCTCTCAACTTATTGTGCTTGGCTCGAGATTCTCGCAACTGCTACCACCGAATAGATAGCGTTACGCCTGTGATACTGGTGCCTTCCACGACTTCCGTTGCACCTCTCAACTTATTGAAATTCAAGCTGATGGGCGAGTTGGTTATTCATAGTTTGATTTGAAGCAGCGCAAGGCCGAAAGCCAAAGAAGAGAGCCGATAAAGAAACGGACGACACAGCGCTGAACTAACAACTGACATTTATTTGGCACGCTGCACGTATAAATACATTCAGGCACCAAAAAGGAAAACAAAGCAAAGAGCTCATTCATGCACAGGGATTCTGCAAGCCAACACAAGCTAAAATGTGCGATTCAGGAAGCGAAGTTCTTTTTGAGATAAAGACACTGATGGAGCGCTTACACATGTGTCACCATACGTCTTGATGTTCGAAGCCTCGATTATTTCGCGGCACAGCTTATCTCTGTTCCTATCCACAACTCTGCAAAATTCGAACTGTGGGGTGCACTCGCACTCACGACAGTGCATGCTGAGGTTAGGGGACTCTTTATTATCTACATTGTTGCGGTGCTGCCTGAGTCTATCATTTAAGCACTGTCCTGTCTGGCCAATATAAAACCTATTACAAGTCAAAGGATTAGAAAACACGACATTTTTTTGACACTGCCCGAATTTGCGCTCATGATTTTTCGTGCAAACGGGGATAGTTTTCTCTGGATTGTTGACACGCATGCACAAACTTGATAACTTAATGGGAGCCGAAAAAACAACATCCACTCCGACTCTTTTACCAACACTTTTCAAATTATGTGATATCTTGTGGATGTAGGGAATAGCTGCTACTGGCTTACTTGTTTGACATTCAGGAACTTATTGTGCTTGGCTCGAGGTCCTCTCCACTCCTACCGCCGACTAGATCGCGTATTGTGCATAATGCTATTGCATTCTACGACTTCCGTTGTACCTCTTAACTTATTGTGCTTGGCTCGAGGTCCTCTCCACTGCTACCGCCAAATAGGTAGCGTTACGCGTGATACTGGTGCATTCCACGACTTTCGTTGTACCTCTCAACTTATTGTGCTTGGCTCGAGGTCCTCTCAACTGCTAACGACGAATAGATAGAGTTACGTGTGTGATACTGGTGCATTCCACGACTTCCGCTGTCCGTCTTAACTTATTGTGCTTGGCTCGAGGTCCTCTCCACTGCGACCTACGACTAGATCGCGTTACGTGCATGATGTTAATGCATTCCACCACTTCCGTTGTACCTGTTAACTTATTGCGCATTGCTCGAGGTCCTCTCCACTCCTACCGCCGACTACATCTCGTTAAGTGCATAATGCTAATGCATTTCACGACTTTTTTTTTTTATTTATTGATCTTTGTTGCTTTACAATTGTACGCAAACACTGCTCGGACCCATAGCCAACGGCTAGTAACGGGTCCAATAGAGAAAATGTATACAAGCATGCAGGCAACAATATGCCAAAATAAAGTATGCAAGTTAGTAAAAAAAAGGTTATACATCACTCTCAACACTTGTAAGAGTATCAACAAAAGAAACACATATATTACAGATTATATAAACTAAAAACTTACAGATCAAACAAAACGCATAGAACTTACACAAAAATTAAGGCATCACAAAAAGCTAGAGGAAAATAGTTGTTAACTATTTACAAAACATCACAAGGGTACAACACACGAGAGGAGGATAAAATGATTTCAGTGCACACTTTTTAATCACACACACTTTTAGAATAGACGCAAATTTATAAATCTATAAATAAATCAAGGTATCAGGTTTCTGCTACATGCAAATAATATCAGACGACTAGAAAAAAAAAGAATGAAAGTATGAATTCAAAGTGTGTCATTCTTTATAAGGTAATAATTTTTTATTCCAATGGAAAAGTTGAGGCAGTCTTTAGGTCATGTGGTAGATTATTCCAAATTTTTGCGCCCGTGAACTCTAGGAGACGCTCTCCATATACATTTCTTTTCACTGGCAAATTAAAATTGCCGTACGTGCGGCTCCGTGTTGAAAGTGGCGGGATATTAAAGATTGATATATCAAACGGAAGGTTGTTTGTTACTATTTTATAAACACATTCAGCAGTTCTTTTCTCACGAATTAAATTGAGTGGTAAGACGCGTAGTTTAGTAAATAGTGCCTTACTGTGTGCAGTGTAACTAGAAAATGAAAGTATTCTAAGTGCTCTCTTTTGTAACTTTTTAATAGGCTCTAGGAATGTACTATACGTCCAGCCCCACGACTCGATGCAATATGAAAGGTGAGTATGTATTAATGTGAAGTATAGGACGCGCAGAATATTGGTATCAAAGTATTCGCGCGTCTGGAGAAGAGCATAACAACCGGATGCCATCTTAGTGCAAGTCGCCTCAATATGATGTTGCCAGTGTAAATGTTTACCCAGTGTGACTCCAAGGTAAGTAAAAGTATTTGTTGACTCAAGCTGGGTCTGGTTAATAGTTAATGTAATATCACTTGAAAGAATTGATTTTTTCTTTGCGTGGAACAGTATGTATTTAGTTTTCTTAGCATTGATTGTTAATTTGTTTGTGAGAAACCAGTCGGAGATTTTTTCCAGTTCTGTATTTGCTATGTTTTCAAGTTCGACCGTATGATGAGCAGTAACAACAATGGCAGTGTCATCAGCATACATGATGGCTTTGGATGAAGTTAATACTTTGGGCAGATCATTTACGTACAGTAAAAAGAGCAGCGGACCAAGAGTAGACCCCTGTGGTACCCCTGTGAGTAGGCGCTGAATGGATGACGATAAAGATTTCATTGAAACAATTTGTTGGCGGTTTGTGAGGTAGCTAGAGAAAAAGTCAAGCACCTTATCGCGAAGTCCATATATTTTTAGTTTATTTAGCATAATGTCATGGTTAACTGTGTCGAAGGCTTTTTTAATGTCCAGAAATATAACTGCTGCGAGTCTATTATTGTGTAAAGCATCATTAATTGCCTGGGTAAGAGTCATGACTGCTGAGCTGGTGGAGTACTGAGGGCGAAATCCGTGCTGCTCTGGGCATATAATGTTATATTTCTGAAGAAACTGATGAATACGTTTGTTAAGAATTTTTTCGAATATGGTATTAATAACACTAAGTACAGAGATAGGTCTGTAACTGGAAGGGTCAGAGGAGTCGCCGTCCTTGAATACAGGAGTAACACGTGCTATCTTTAGGGATGATGGGTATGTGCTGTTGAGTATTGAATGGTTGAATAAATCGCATAATATGGGTCCTAGAACATCAATATTTTCTTTAATTACCTTCACAAGAATGCCATCGTAGCCTGCCGCCTTGTTTGTAACTAAATCCATAACAACACACATCACTTCAGTTAATTCGATTTCGTGCAGAAAGAGTTTAAAACTGGCCGCGGAAGATCACTGCTAGTACTTATATCAGGAAGTTTCGATGCTAGATCAGGGCCAACTTTGGTGAAAAATCTATTAAAGTCTTCTACTGTCTGCTCAGTTATATTGGAGGGAAGTACAGAACGTTTTTTAAAATTATGTGTCGCCTCATTTACAATTTGCCACATTTCCTTTGAATTCCCAGTGGCGGCTTTAATTCGGCGTGCAAAATATTCCTTTTTGCGGGCTCTCATTAACGACACTGATTTATTACGTGCGCATTTGAACTGGTACAAGTAGTACTGGTTACTTCTATGATGTAGCCATTTGTGATACCAATAGTCCTTCTTCTTTAATACGTTAAAAATTTCTTCTGTCATCCACGGACAAATTGGCTTGTAACGCCTCGAGGCTGTTGTACTTCGGCTACTGTTTTTTTATTAGATCCACAAGGGTTGTAATCAGGTTAGAGAATTCTATATTAACATCTTCATGATAGATTAGGTCGGTATTGAGTAATAACAACTTTTTGCGGAATGATTCATAATCTAGCTTAATGTCAGTTCTCGATTTATTCTCTTTTATTGCAGGAGGTGTGTCTACGTTAACGAAAATCGGCAGGTGATCCGAAATTGGGGTTTGATATACACCTGCGTGTGCGCCTGTGTCAATATTTGTCAGTGCATGATCGATAGATGTTGCCGAAAAAGTGGTTATACGCGTCGGAGAATTAATCAAACTGCGAAAGTTGTATGACTGAAGTAGATATGTATAATCCATGGTGTTCCTAGAAAGTGTGTCAATATTAACGTCCCCAACGATTATAACTTCATTTTTGTAGTTCTTGGCTAAAGATGACAAGATTATTTCCAATTTGTCAAAAAACATGGTAAGACTTGAGCTCGGGGGTCGGTAAACTACGCCCACTACTAGTCCCCATTCAAGTTTCAGAAATAGTGCTTCAAGTTCGGGCGAACACGATGAAACTGATGATAAGATAGTGTAATGCAGGCTATCTGTAACAAACATCGCCACACCGCCACCACGAAACTGCGATTTCCGTGGTTGTGATAATGTCGTGTAACCAGGAATTGTTATATTTTCGTGCTTTTTCAGCCACGTTTCCGTGGTCGCTATGATTTCAAAAGACTTCCCCTGCTCAACGATAAACGAAAGTAGGGGGCTCAGGTTTTTGTTCAGAGTGCGAACATTACTATGAAGTATGGATATGTTTGTTCTGGAAGCCATTATGAGCTCAAGTCAGGGTTATTATCGCTTTGTGCTTGTGTCCCTTGGGCCCGGGTTATTCTTTCTAGATCTGCTTCGCAGGTCACATAAACCACCTTCGATTTTTCTGCTTTCCTCATTAATATTTTTCCTTCAGACACCCAAGCAAACTTCCAGCCGACATCGCGTTTGGCTTGGATTGCTTTCCCCAAAAGTATCTTATTTTCTGGGCACAAGTGTTCATTGACGAATATAGGATCAGTTCCTTCAAACCCAAGCATTGATACGTTTAGTCGTGACTTTTTCGCAGCAGCAAGGAATTTGTCTCGGTTGGTCCTTGAGGCAAACCGTACAATCACATTTGGTGGTCCTTTAGCCTTAGTAGCTACACGATGTGCAACCTCGATGGCATGGCTGGGTAGTTCTGTAGCCAAGCATGAAGCGACTGTTTCAACAACCTTGTTAAGGTCCTCACTGTCAGCAACAGGTATGCCCTTCAGTTCGAGGTTGTTATTCCTACTGTACTGCTTTAGTTCAATTAGTTGCTTCTTGGTTTCAGCGAGTTCCTTACTTAGAATCCGGTTCTCTTTCTGACACTCAAGGCCCAGTTTTTTCGCATCGTCAAGTTCTTTACGGAGAGTCTGAACTTCAGTTTTGAATTCTTCGAAGTTTTCATTCATGAAGTCCATTCCTGTTCTGACCGAGGTAAGTTCCGTCTGAATGGCAGTATTTGATGACTGCAACTGTTTTACTTCATCCTTTAGTTCAGTCATGACTTCCACGAACCTAGAAGTCATATCTGTTAGAACTCTGACTATTTCTTTTATACTGTTTGGTGTTTTTTCAGCGAAAGTGTTGGCAAATTCGGCTAAAGGATCACTTTTGCCTTCCATTATGACAGGGTGTATCTCTCCCGGCCAATTCAAACAAGGGCAATAACACTTGGAATTTCAGAGCAGCCCGGCAGCCATAGAAACATAACAGATAATAGATTTGTGCGCCCACCTGCAACAAGTGAAGACAGCGATTTAGCAGAAGTGGTAGCCACGGCTGCCGGAACCGCTCTGAATGTCCCTTGACTGGCGCTCAGTCCCTTTATATTGGCGAAGATGACGCCCCCAGTCGCTGAACTGCCGTAGCACAATGACACCTTCCGTTGCGATGGTGTCCGATGCGCATGCGCATAGCTCCTGATGATTGGGCTGCTGCAGACGACCGCTTTTTATCACATGCCTGCAACAAGTGAAGACAGCGATTTAGCAGAAGTGGTAGCCACGGCTGCCGGAACCGCTCTGAATGTCCCTTGACTGGCGCTCAGTCCCTTTATATTGGCGAAGATGACGCCCCCAGTCGCTGAACTGCCGTAGCACAATGACACCTTCCGTTGCGATGGTGTCCGATGCGCATGCGCATAGCTCCTGATGATTGGGCTGCTGCAGACGACCGCTTTTTATCACATGCCTGCAACAAGTGAAGACAGCGATTTAGCAGAAGTGGTAGCCACGGCTGCCGGAACCGCTCTGAATGTCCCTTGACTGGCGCTCAGTCCCTTTATATTGGCGAAGATGACGCCCCCAGTCGCTGAACTGCCGTAGCACAATGACACCTTCCGTTGCGATGGTGTCCGATGCGCATGCGCATAGCTCCTGATGATTGGGCTGCTGCAGACGACCGCTTTTTATCACATGCCTGCAACAAGTGAAGACAGCGATTTAGCAGAAGTGGTAGCCACGGCTGCCGGAACCGCTCTGAATGTCCCTTGACTGGCGCTCAGTCCCTTTATATTGGCGAAGATGACGCCCCCAGTCGCTGAACTGCCGTAGCACAATGACACCTTCCGTTGCGATGGTGTCCGATGCGCATGCGCATAGCTCCTGATGATTGGGCTGCTGCAGACGACCGCTTTTTATCACATGCCTGCAACAAGTGAAGACAGCGATTTAGCAGAAGTGGTAGCCACGGCTCGAGGTCCTCTCCACTGCTATAGCCGAATAGATAGCGTTACGCGTGTGATACTGGTGCATTCCACGACTTCCGTTGTACCTCTCAACTTGTGCTTGGCTCGAGGTCCTCTCCACTGTGACTTACGACTAGATCACGTTACGTGCATGATGCTAATGCATTCCACGACTTCCGTTGTACCTGTTAACTTATTCCGCATTGCTCGAGGTCCTCTCCACTCCTACCGCCGACTAGATCGCGTTACGTGAATGACGCTAACGCATTTCACGACTTCAGTTGTACCTCTTAACTTAATGCACTTGGCTCGAGGTCCTCTCCACTGCTATCGAAGAATAGATAGCGTTACCCGTGTGATACTGGTGCATTCTACGACTTCCGTTGTACCTCTCATCATAATGTGCTTGGCTCGAGGTCCTCTCCACTCCTACCGCCGACCAGGACGTGTTTCGGATGTGATCTTGAGGCATTACACGACTCCGGTTGTACCTCTTAACTTATTGTGCTTTGCTTTGCTTGAGGTCGTCTTCACTGCTACCGCCGACTAGATGGCGGTTTGTGTGTGATGCTGATGCATTACTCGACTTCCATTGTACCTCTGAGCTTATTGTGCTTGGCTTGAGGTCCTCTCCACTGATACCGCCGACTAAATCGCATTATGTGTAGGGTATTGATGCGTTACACGACTTCTATAGTACCTCTTAACTTATTGTGCTTGGCTTGAGGTCCTCTCCACTGCTACCACCGACTAGTTCATGGAATGTATGTGATGCATATGCATTACACGTCTTATAATGCTTGGCTTGAGGTCCTCTCCGCTGCTACCGCCGTCTAGATCGCGGTATGTGTCTGACAATGATGCATTGCATGACTTCAATTGTACCTCTTAACTTATTGTGCTTTTATTGAGGTCCTCTCCACTGCTACCACCGACTAGATCGCGTTACGAGTGTGAGGCTGATACATTGCACGACTTCGGTTGTACCTCTTAACTTAATGTGCTTGGCTCGAGGACCTCTCCACTGCTACCGCCGACCAGATCGCGTAACGTGCATAATGCTAATGCATTCAAGGACATAGGTTGTACCTCAACTTATTGTGCTTGGCTCGCGGTCCTCTCCACTGCTACCGCGGAATAGATAGCGTTACGCGTGTGATACTGGTGCATTCCACGACTTCCGTTGTACCTCTCAACTTATTGTGCTTAGCTCCAGGTCCTCTCCACTCCTACCGCCGACTAGATCGCATTATGTGCATGATGCTAATGGATTCTACAACTTCCGTTGTTCCTCTTAACTTATTGTGCATGGCTCGAGGTCCTCTCCACTGCTACCGCCAAATAGGTAGCGTTACGCGTGATACCGGTGCATTCCACGACTTCCGTTGTACCTCTCAACTTATTGTGCTTGGCTCGAGGTCCTCTCAACTGCTAACGCCGAATAGATAGCGTTACGCCTGTGATACTGGTGCCTTCCACGACTTCCGTTGCACCTCTCAACTTATTGTGCTTGGCTCGAGGTCCTCTCCACTCCTACCGCCGACTAGATCGCGTATTGTGCATAATGCTATTGCATTCTACGACTTCCGTTGTACCTCTTAACTTATTGTGCTTGGCTCGAGGTCCTCTCCACTGCTACCGCCAAATAGGTAGCGTTACGCGTGATACCGGTGCATTCCACGACTTCCGTTGTACCTCTCAACTTATTGTGCTTGGCTCGATGTCCTCTCAACTGCTAACGCCGAATAGATAGTTACGTGTGTGATACTGGTTGATTCCACGACTTCCGCTGTCCGTCTTAACTTATTGTGCTTGGCTCGAGGTCCTCTCCACTGCGACCTACGACTAGATCGCATTACGTGCATGATGCTAATGCATTCCACGACTTCTGTTGTACCTGTTAACTTATTGCGCATTGCTCGAGGTCCTCTCCACTCCTACCGCCGACTACATCTCGTTAAGTGCATGATGCTAATGCATTCCACGGCTTCCTCTGTACCTCTTGACTTATTGTGCTTGGCTCGAGGTCCTCTCCACTCTTTCCGCCGACTAGATCGCGTTACGTGAATGACGCTAACGCATTTCACGACTTCCGTTGTACCTCTTAACTTAATGCGCTTAGCTCGAGGTCCTCTCCACTGCTATCGCCGAATAGATTGCGTTACGCGTGTGATACTGGTGCATTCCACGACTTCCGTTGTACCTCTCATCTTAATGTGCTTGGCTCGAGGTCCTCTCCACTCCTACCGCCGACCAAGTCGTGTTAAATATGTGATATTGAGGCATTACACGACTCCATTTGTACCTCAACTTATTGAGCTTTGCCTTGCTTGAGGTCGTCTTCACTGCTACCGCCGACTAGATGGCGGTTTGTGTGTGATGCTGATGCATTACACGACTTCCATTGTACCTCTGAGCTTATTGTGCTTGGCTTGAGGTCCTCTATACTGATACCGCCGACTAAATCTCATAATGTGTAGGGTATTGATGCATTACACGACTTCCATAGTACCGCTTAACTTATTGTGCTTGGCTTGAGGTCCTCTCCACTGCTACCGCCGACAAGATTGCGGTGTGTGTGTGATATTGATGCATTGCACGACTTCCATTGTATCTCATAACTTATTCTGTTTGTTAGAGGTCCTCTCCACTGCCACCATTGACTAGATCATGGTATATATGTGATGTAGATGCATTAAACGACTTACAATACTTGGCTTGAGGTTCTCTCCACTGCTACCGCCGTCTAGATCGCGTTAGGTGTGTGATGCTAATGCATTGCACGACTTCGGTTGTACCTCTTAACTTAATGTGCTTGGCTCGAGGACCTCTCCACTGCTACCGCCGACTGGATCGCGTTACGTGCATAATGCTAATGCATTCCTGGACTTCCGTTGTACCTCTTAACTTAATGTGCACGGCTCCAGGTCCTCTCCACTGCTACCGCGGAATAGATAGCGTTACGCATGTGATACTGGTGTATTCCACGACTTCCGTTGGACCTCTCAACTTATTGTGCTTGGCTCAAGGTCCTCTCAACTGCTACCGCCGAATAGATAGCGTTACGCATGTGATACTGGTGCACTCCACAACTTCCATTGTATCTCGCAACTTATTGTGCTTGGCTCGAGGTCCTCTCCGCTCCTACCGCCGACTAGACCGCGTTACGTGCATGATGCTAATGTATTCCACGACTTCCGTTGTACCTCTTAACTTATTGCGCTTGCCTTGAGGTCCTCTCTACTGCTACTGCCCACTATATCGTGTTACGTATGCGATATTGAGGCCTATCACGACTCCCGTTGTACCTCTCAACTTATAGTGCTTGGCTCGAGATCCTATCCACTGCTACTGCCGAAAAGATATCGTTACGCGTGTGATTCTGGTGCATTCCACGACTTCCGTTGTACGTCTCAACTTATTTATCTTGGATCGAGGTCCGCTCCACTCCTACCGCCGACTAGATCTGCGATATGTGCATGATGATAATGCATTCTACGACTTCCTTTGTACCTGTTAAATTATTGTGCTTGGCTTGAGGTCCTCTCTACTGCTACCGCCCACTAGATTGTGATACGTATGTGATATTGAGGCATATCACGACTACCGTTATACCTCTCAACTTATTGTGCTTGGCTCGAGATTCTCGCAAATGCTACCGCCGAATAGATAGCGTTACGCCTGTGATACTGGTGCCTTCCACGACTTCCGTTGCACCTCTCAACTTATTGTGCTTGGCTCGAGGTCCTCTCCACTTCTACCGCCGACCAGGTCGTGTTAAATATGTGATATTGAGGCATTACACGACTCCAGTTGTACCTCTTAACTTACTGTGCTTTGCTTTGCTTGAGGTCGTCTTCGCTGCTACCGCCGACTAGATGGCGGTTTGTGTGTGATGCTGATGCATTACACGACTTCCATTGTACCTCTGAGCTTATTGTGCTTGGCTTGAGGTCCTCTATACTGATACCGCCGACTAAATCGCATTATGTGTAGGGTATTGATGCATTGCACGACTTCCATAGTACCTCTCAACTTATTGTGCTTGGCTCGAGGTCCTATCCACTCCTACCGCCGACTAGATCGCGTATTGTGCATAATGCTATTGCATTCTACGACTTCCGTTGTACCTCTTAACTTATTGTGCTTTGCTTTGCTTGAGGTCCTCTCCACTGCTACCACCGACTAGATCGTGGTGTGTATGTGGTGCAGATGCATTACACGACTTACACTGTACCTCTTGACTTATTATGCTTGGCTTGAAGTCCTCCTCACTGCTACCGCCGAATAGATTACGTTACGCGTGTGATACTGGTGCATTCCACGACTTCCGTTGCACCTCTCAACTTATTGTGTTCGGCTCGAGGTCCTCTCCCCTCCTACCGCCGACTAGATCCCGTTACGTACATAATGCTAATGAATTCCACGACTTTCGTTGTACCTCTTAACTTATTGTGCTTGGCTCGAGGTCCTCTCCACTGCGACCTACGACTAGATCGCGTTACGTGCATTATGCTAATGCATTCCACGACTTCCGTTGTACCAGTTAACTAATTGCGCTTTGCTCGAGGTCCTCTCCACTCCTACCGCCGACTACATCTCGTTAAGTGCATAATGCTAATGCATTCCACGACTTCTGTTGTACCTCTTTACTTATTGTGCTTGGCTCGAGGTCCTCTCCACTGCTACCGCCAAATAGGTAGGGTTACGCCTGTGATACTGGCGCATTCCTCGACTTCCGTTGTACCTCTCAACTTGTGCTTGGCTCGAGGTCCTCTCCACTGTGACCTACGACTAGATCACGTTACGTGCATGATGCTAATGCATTCCACGACTTCCGTTGTACCTGTTAACTTATTGCGCATTGCTCGAGGTCCTCTCCACTCCTACCGCCGACTAGGTCGCGTTACGTGAATGACGCTAACGCATTTCACGACTTCAGTTGTACCTCTTAACTAAATGCACTTGGCTCGAGGTCCTCTCCACTGCTATCGAAGTATAGATAGCGTTACGCGTGTGATACTGGTGCATTCTACGACTTCCGTTGTACCTCTCATCATAATGTGCTTGGCTCGAGGTCCTCTCCACTCCTACCGCCGACCAGGACGTGTTTCGGATGTGATCTTGAGGCATTACACGACTCCGGTTGTACCTCTTAACTTATTGTGCTTTGCTTTGCTTGAGGTCGTCTTCACTGCTACCGCCGAATAGATTGCGATATGTGTGTGATGCTGATGCATTACACGACTTCCATTGTATCTTTGAGCTTATTGTGGTTGGCTTGAGGTCCTCTCCACTGCTACCGCCGACTAGATTGCGGTATGTGTGTGATATTGATGCATTGCACGACTTCCATTGTACCTCTTAACTTATTTTGTTTGTTATAGGTCCTCTCCACTGCTACCACCGACTAGATCATGGTATGTATGTGATGCAGATGCATACCACGACTTACAATGCTTGGCTTGAGATCCTCTTCACTGCTACCGCCGTCTAGATCGCGGTATGTGTCTGACAATGATGCATTGCATGACTTCAATTGTACCTCTTAACTTATTGTGCTTTTCTTGAGATCCTCTCCACTGCTACCGCCGACTAGATCGCGTTAGGTGTGTGATGCTAATGCATTGCTCGACTTCGGTTGTACCTCTTAACTTAATGTGCTTGGCTCGAGGACCTCTCCACTTCTACCGCCGACTGGATCGCGTTACGTGCATAATGCTAATGCATTCCAGGAGTTCCGTTGTACCTCTTAACTTATTGTGCATGGCTCCAGGTCCTCTCCACTGCTACCGCGGAATAGATAGCGTTACGCATGTGATACTGGTGTATTCCACGACTTCCGTTGGACCTCTCAACTTATTGTGCTTGGCTCAAGGTCCTCTCAACTGCTACCGCCGACTAGATCCCGTTACGTACATAAGCGTTACGCATGTGATACTGGTGTATTCCACGACTTCCGTTGGACCTCTCAACTTATTGTGCTTGGCTCAAGGTCCTCTCAACTGCTACCGCCGACTAGATCCCGTTACGTACATAATGCTAATGAATTCCACGACTATCGTTGTACCTCTTAACTTATTGTGCTTGGCTCGAGGTCCTCTCCACTGCGACCTACGACTAGATCGCGTTACGTGCATTATGCTAATGCATTCCATGACTTCCGTTGTACCAGTTAACTAATTGCGCTTTGTTCGAGGTCCTCTCCACTCCTACCGCCGACTACATCTCGTTAAGTGCATAATGCTAATGCATTCCACGACTTCTGTTGTACCTCTTTAATATATACCATTCCATTTGTATTCGCTTTGTACCTTCTTACTATGTGCCCATCCTGTAAAAATCCCAATGGGATTGACAGTATCTGAAATAAATAAAAAAATATTGTGCTTGGCTCGAGGTCCTCTCCACTGCTACCGCCAAATAGGTAGCGTTACGCGTGTGATACTGGTGCATTCCTCGACTTCTGTTGTACCCCTCAACTTGTGCTTGGCTCGTGGTCCTCTCCACTGCGACCTACGACTAGATCACGTTACGTGCATGATGCTAATGCATTCCACGACTTCCGTTGTACCTGTTAACTTATTGCGCATTGCTCGAGGTCCTCTCCACTAGATCGCGTTACGTGAATGACGCTAACGCATTTCACGACTTCAGTTGTACCTCTTAACTTATTGCACTTGGCTCGAGGTCCTCTCCACTGCTATCGAAGAATAGATAGCGTTACGCGATTGATACTGGTGCATTCTACGACCTCCGTTGTACCTCTCATCTTAATGTGCTTGGCTCGAGGTCCTCTCCACTCCTACCGACGACCAGGACGTGTTTCGGACGTGATCTTGAGGCATTACACGAGTCCGGTTGTACCTCTTAACTTATTGTGCTTTGCTTTGCTTGAGGTCGTCTTCACTGCTACCGCCGAATAGATTGCGGTATGTGTGTGATGCTGATGCATTACACGACTTCCATTGTATCTTTGAGCTTATTGTGCTTGGCTTGAGGTCCTCTCCACTGATACCGCCGACTAAATCGCATTATGTGTAGGGTATTGATGCATTACACGAATTCCATAGTACCTCTTAACTTATTGTGCTTGGCTTGAGGTGCTCTCCACTGCTACCGCCGACTAGATTGCGGTATGTGTGTGATATTGATGCATTGCACGACTTCCATTGTACCTCTTAACTTATTGTGCTTTTCTTGAGATCCTCTCCACTGCACCCGCGACTGGATCGCGTTACGTGCATAATGCTAATGCATTCCAGGACTTCCGTTGTACCTCTTAACTTATTGTGCATGGCTCCAGGTCCTCTCCACTGCTACCGCGGAATAGATAGCGTTACGCATGTGATACTGGTGCACTCCACAACTTCCATTGTACCTCGCAACTTATTTTGCTTGGCTTGAGGTCCTCTCTACTGCTACCGCCCACTAGATTGTGATACGTATGTGATATTGAGGCATATCACGACTCCCGTTGTACCTCTCAAATTATAGTGCTTGGCTCGAGATCCTCTCCACTGCTACCGCCGAATAGATATCGTTACGCGTGTGATTCTGGTGCATTCCACGACTTCCGTTGTACGTCTCAACTTATTGTGCTCGGCTAGAGGTCCGCTCCACTCCTACCGCCGACTAGATCACGTTATGTGCATGATCATAATGCATTCCACGACTTCCGTTGTACCTCTCAACTTATTGTGTTTGGCTCGAGGTCCTCTCCCCTCCTACCGCCGACTAGAAACCGTTACGTACATAATGGTAATAAATTCCACGACTTCCGTCGTACCTGTTAACTTATTGTGCTTGGCTCGAGGTCCTCTCCAGTGCTACCGCCGAGTAGATCGCGTTGCGTGCATGATGCTAATGCATTCCACGACTTCCGTTGTACCTACTAACTTATATTGCTTGGCTTGAGGTCCTCTCTACTGCTACCGCCCACTAGATTGTGATACGTATGTGATACTGGTGCATTCCACGACTTCCGTTGCACCTCTCAAATTATTGTGCTTGGCTCGAGGTCCTTTACACTCCTTCCGCCGACTAGATCGTGTATTGTGCATAATGCTAATGCATTCAACGACATCCGTTGAACCTCTTAACTTATTGTGCTTGCCTCTAGGTCCTCTCCACTGCTACCGCCGAATAGGTAGCGTTACGCTTGATACTGGTGCATTCCACGACTTACGTTGTACCTCTCAACTTATTGTGCTTGGCCCGAGGTCCTCTCCACTGCGACCTACGACTAGATCCCCTTATCTGCATGATGCTAATGCATTCCACGACTTCCGTTGTACCTGTTAACTTATTGTGCATTGCTCGAGATCCTCTCTACTCCTACCGCCGACTAGATCGCGTTACGTGCATGATGCTAATGCATTCCACGGCTTCCTCTGTACCTCTTGACTTATTGTGCTTGGCTCGAGGTCCTCTCCACTCTTTCCGCCGACTAGATCGCGTTACGTGAATGACGCTAACGCATTTCACGACTTCCGTTCTACCTCTTAACTTAATGCACTTGGCTCGAGGTCCTCTCCACTGCTAGCGCCGAATAGATAGAGTTACGTGTGTGATACTGCTGCATTCCACGACTTCCGCTGTACGTCTTAACTTATTGCGCATTGCTCGAGGTCCTCTCCACTCCTACCGCCGACAACATCTCGTTAAGTGCATAATGCTAATGCATTTCACGACTTCCGTTGTACCTCTTAACTTTATGCACTTGGCTCGAGGTCCTCTCCACTGCTATAGCCGAATAGATAGCGTTACGCGTGTGATACTGGTGCATTCCACGACTTCCGTTGTACCTTTCATCTTAATGTGCTTGGCTCGAGGTCCTCTCCACTCCTACCGCCGACCAGGTCGTGTTACGTATGTGATATTGAGGAATTACACGACTGCGGTTGTACCTCTTAACTTAATGTGCTTTGCTTTGCTTGAGGTCCTCTCCACTGCTACCGCCGAATAGATTACGTTTCGTGTGTGATACTGGTGCATTCCACGACTTCCGTTGCACCTCTCAACTTATTGTGTTTGGCTCGAGGTACTCTCCCCTCCTACCGCCGACTAGATCCCGTTACGTACATAATGCTAATGAATTCCACGACTTTCGTTGTACCTCTTAACTTATTGTGCTTGGCTCGAGGTCCTCTCCACTGCGACCTCCGACTAAATCGCGTTACGTGCATTATGCTAATGCATTCCACGACTTCCGTTGTACCAGTTAACTAATTGCGCTTTGCTCGAGGTCCTCTCCACTCCTACCGCCGACTACATCTCGTTAAGTGCATAATGCTAATGCATTCCACGACTTCTGTTGTACCCCTTTACTTATTGTGCTTGGCTCGAGGTCCTCTCCACTGCTACCGCCAAATAGGTAGCGTTACGCGTGTGATACTGGCGCATTCCTCGACTTCCGTTGTACCTCTCAACTTGTTGTGCTTGGCTCGAGGTCCTCTCCACTGCGACCTACGACTAGATCGCGTTACGTGCATGATGCTAATGCATTCCACGACTTCCGTTGAACCTGTTAACTTATTGCGCATTGCGCGAGATCCTCTCCACTCCTACCGCTGACTACATCTCGTTAAGTGCATAATGCTAATGCATTCCACGACTTCTGTTGTACCCCTTTACTTAATGCACTTGGCTCGAGGTCCTCTCCACTGCTATCGCCGAATAGATAGCGTTACGCGTGTGATACTGGTGCATTCCACGACTTCCGTTGTACCTCTCATCTTAATGTGCTTGGCTCGAGGTCCTCTCCACTCCTACCGCCGACCAGGACGTGTTACGGATGTGATCTTGAGGCATTACACGACTCCGGTTGTACCTCTTAACTTATTGTGCTTTGCTTTGCTTGAGGTCGTCTTCACTGCTACCGCCGAATAGATTGCGGTATGTGTGTGATGCTGATGCATTACACGACTTCCATTGTATATCTGAGCTTATTGTGCTTGGCTTGAGGTCCCCTCCACTGATACCGCCGACTAAATCGCATTATGTGTAGGGTATTGATGCATTACACGACTTCCTTAGTACCTCTTAACCTATTGTGCTTGGCTTGAGGTCCTCTCCACTGCTACCGCCGACTAGATTGCGGTATGTGTGTGATATTGATGTATTGCACGACTTCCATTGTACCTCTTAACTTATTTTGTTTGTTAGAGGTCCTCTCCACTGCTACCATTGACTAGATCATGGTATATATGTGATGCAGATGCATTAAACGACTTACAATACTTGGCTTGAGGTTCTCTCCACTGCTACCGCCGTCTAGATCGCGTTAGGTGTGTGATGCTAATGCATTGCACGACTTCGGTTGTACCTCTTAACTTAATGTGCTTGGCTCGAGGACCTCTCCACTGCTACCGCCGACTGGATCGCGTTACGTGCATAATGCTAATGCATTCCAGGACTTCCGTTGTACCTCTTAACTTATTGTGCATGGCTCCAGGTCCTCTCCACTGCTACCGC
Organism: Amblyomma americanum; assembly: GCF_052857255.1. Taxonomy (NCBI): domain Eukaryota; kingdom Metazoa; phylum Arthropoda; class Arachnida; order Ixodida; family Ixodidae; genus Amblyomma; species Amblyomma americanum. Next base: position 277,295,923 of record NC_135497.1, read on the forward strand.
GGAATAGATAGCGTTACGCATGGGATACTGGTGTATTCCACGACTTCCGTTGGACCTCTCAACTTTTTGTGCTTGGCTCAAGGTCCTCTCAACTGCTACCGCCGAATAGATAGCGTTACGCGTGTGATATTGGTGCATTCCACGACTTCCGTTGTACCTCTCAACTTATTGTGTTTGGCTCGAGGTCCTCTCCGCTCCTACCGCCGACTAGACCACGTTACGTGCATGATGCTAATATATTCCACGACTTCCGTTGTACCTCTTAACTTATTGCGCTTGCCTTGAGGTCCTCTCTACTGCTACCGCCCACTATATCGTCTTACGTATGCGATATTGAGGCGTATCACGACTCCCGTTGTACCTCTCAACTTATAGTGCTTTGCTCGAGATCCTCTCCACTGCTACCGCCGAATAGATATCGTTACGCGTGTGACTCTGGTGCCTTCCACGACTTCCGTTGTACGTCTCAACTTATGGTGCTTGGCTCGAGGTCCGCTCCACTCCTACCGCCGACTAGATCGCGATATATGCATGATCATCATGCATTCTGCGACTTCCGTTGTACCTCTTAACTTATTGTGCTTGGCTCGAGGTCCTCTCCACTGTTACCGCCGAATAGATAACGTTACGTACATAATGGTAATAAATTCCACGACTTCCGTTGTACCTGTTAAATTATTGCTTGAGGTCGTCTTCACTGCTACCGCCGACTAGATTGCGGTATGTGTGTGATGCTGATGCATTACACGACTTCCATTGTATCTCTGAGCTTATTGTGCTTGGCTTGAGGTCCTCTCCACTGATACCGCCGACTAAATCGCATTATGTGTAGGGTATTGATGCATTACACGACTTCCATAGTGCCTCTTAACTTATTGTGCTTCGCTTGAGGTTCTTTCCACTGCTACCGCCGACTAGATTGCGGTATGTGTTTGATATAATGCATTGCGCGACTTCCATTGTACCTCTTAACTTATTGTGTTTGTTAGAGGTCCTCTCCACTGCTACCACCGACTAGATCGTGGTATGTATGTGATGCAGATGCATTACACGACTTACACTGTACCTCTTGATTTATTATGCTTGGCTTGAGGTCCTCTCCACTGCTACCGCCGACTAGATCGCGTTGCGTGTGTGATGCTGATACATTGCACGACTTCGGTTGTACCTCTTAACTTAATGTGCTTGGCTTGAGGTACTCTCCACTGCTACAGCGGCTAGACAACGTACGTTACGTGCGTAATGCTGACGCATTACACGAGTGCCCTTTTACCTCTTATTGTGCTTGACTTGAGGTCCTCGCCACTATTACCGCAGGTTAGACGGCGTTGCGTGTGTGATGCTGGTGCATTCCACAACTTCCTTTGTACCTTTCAACTTATTGTGCTTGGCTTGAGGTCTTCTCCCTCTGTAGCGCCGTCTAGACCGCGTTACATGTGTGATGCTGATGCATTAGATGACTGCCGTTGTACCTCGTAATGTGTTTGGCGTGAGGTCCTCTTGACCATCACCACCGGTTAGACCGCGTTACGTGTGTAGTTCGGTGACATTACACAATTTTCTCGGTACCCCTTAATTTGTTGTGCTTGGCGTGAGATCCTCTTCACTGCTGCTGCCGGTTAGCCCGCGTTACGTGTGGTGCATTACAAGATTTTGTTCTACCTCTTTACTTATACTCTTTGGCTTGAGATCCTGCACTGCTACTGCCGAATGAATCGCGTTATGCGTGTGATGTTGATGCATTACACGACTTGCGTTGTTCCTCTTATCTTATTGTGCTTGGGCTGAAGTCCTCTCCACTGCTACAGACCGCGTTGCGCATGTGAAGCTGATTCGTTGGCTTCCGTTATTTATTCAGCTTCAGCTAACCTCTTACAGCTTTCGCGGTAAAACAGGTGCTAGTCGGTTGTTCACTGGGAAAGAGCCATGCTTGAATGCTTACCACGAGGTGGAAACAGACAAGGAACAAATAAAGAGACGAAGCTCATGCTCACAACTGCTTCAATTGGAAGCAAAAGAGCTCGAGCTCGATTTTGTACAGAAACATCAATCTGATAGCGGGATACAAGGTTAAAGTACGAGCCGGAAACGCCGCAAGCAAAAGAGTCTAAGTGTGCCCTTGTCATGTAATCTGCACAATATGCTGGGGCAATGAATCTCGCGGTCGAAAAGATCAAGGGATTCATGCTGACACATTTTTTTGGGGCTGTCCTAATCCTGTACTCATCAATAAGTTCAATTTATATTTTAATTTTGGCATGATATAGAGTGTTACAATCTTACCTCATCCAAAGACGAAAGTCGAAAGGAGGACGTTTGCTTGAATTTGCCTAGAATGAAAGTAAAAATCAGTCTCTGCCCGAGAACTTTTTAGGCGAAAAAAGAGGGAAATTTTTGAAAAGTAGTAGAGCTTGTCTTGATTTGAAAGCAGTCCCGGCTACCTAGAACGGGGAAGTAAAGCATCACTGCTTTGAGAAAACTACGAAAAGAACGGGGAAATATAAATAAATTCGACGGTATAAAGTTGATGTGTACTTTCAGCGTCCTATTGTCTTGTTTGCATACTTCTCTGACACGAAAGATGTTCTATTTGTTTTAGTCTCTTTTTATCCTTTTTATTATTTACTTATTTACCGTAAGCCACACAAAGCCTCCTTTTAACCAAGTCGAACGAACTTTCCTCAGTGGTTGAGGGGTGGCCCGCCCGACTCACAACCCAAGGGGCAGCGGCTTGGGTCCCGGGTCAGTCATTTTTGTTTACAGCGCAATTGCTTGTCTTCAGAGGAACTACATAGTGGTGCTGGAATGACTGCACGACTCTGTAGACCAATGAGGAACTGCGTAGTGGCGTCATCAATGCTTTATATGTGATTGTTTGTTTGTCTCAATTACCTGTGCTAGGTCATGTCGTTTTGACGCCGGGACATTCTCGACAAACCCCGATCTTCTCAACACAACAGCACCAACCACGGCCGTTCCTCCGCAGAACGGGCCCTTAAACACTATCGTGTTAAAAGGCGCAAGCAGTAAACGAAACGATTAAGCCTTGTATTCTGGCCCTGGGTTTCCCCGCACTACCTGCAAAAATGTTTTATTGTTGGAGAGGACGCTGGTTTCGCCATTATACTGCCTTGTTGGAAGGAGTAGCCTGTTTAATGACGGCAATCTTGACCACCGCCAGGTGGCACGACTGGACGATGTTCCGGTATCCTGAGCATGACAGCATACCGTCATCATCGACCGGAGTTAGCAGCGGTTCTTAAGGGTGCTTTTTCGAGCCTTTCACCACAACTGAAAGCCCTAAACCCTTGCATGTGGCGACACATTCAAAAGAATTAAACTGTCCTTTTTTGTTTATTGCCCGGAGCTCTGGTCCCTCGTACTGCTACAGAATTCTCAGTGTTCTTGTCTCCTTGCAGGACCTTTTTGGAAACTGGTCACTACTACTACTTCTACCTGTTCTACCTCGCTGCGTGCTACTTCACGGGGTGCATAACACTTTTCCTCGTTTGGAGGTTTAAGACAAGAAAGATATTATTCGTGAGCAGGTTACGAAGTTTTCCTTGCATAATACACGCTCAGAAGTGTGGCAACCTGATGGGTCAGATTGTGCTCTTCTAACTTTATGCAAACCAAAAGGCGCTAAAATGATATTCAGGTACTTTGTTTGCTTCGTGCTATAGGCCGTGAAACACCATTACAAAAAAGCGCGTTTGGTATTTGGTGCTGAGGGTCAATGTTGCGCTACCGCAGTTCGTTCGTACAGCCTAGTTTATTTATTTATTGTACCCTCAGGGCCAAAGGCATTACAGAGGGGAGTGGGTTTAGGATAAACAACAATGAAGTAGAATACAGTGAAAATAGGTATTACAAAGAAATTTCCTCCAGAATAAAACAAAGAACAACATCCAGAAAACTTAAATAGTATAGAAACAATGTATACAATAGAGTGAAACAGATAAAACACACAACCAACTTATTTCAGAATAAACAATATTAGCTACAGCGTTATGAAAGATTTTATTATCAGGAATGGCCGTTATATCGGGGGGAAGGCGGTTCCATTCCACAGATGTGCGGCGAGGATAAGACTGAAAAGAAGATTTGGTGTGGCATGTTGGGATGCCAACCTTGTGGCGATGATCGATGCGACGTGAAATGTATTCGGGGGGTGACATGAAATAGTTGTGAAGCCCAACGTGATGATATAGCTTGTTAAAAAGCGTTAGGCGACCAATTTTGCGGCGATATTGTAACGGTGGGAGTGAGACGTTAGATTTCATGGCTGTGATGCTTGCCATACGGTTGTAATTTGAAAGAATGAAGCGAACTGAGTTATTTTGGACTAATTCGAAGGAATATGTGAGGTTTTCATGCGTAGGGTCCCATATTGATGCTGCGTAATCTAGTTTAGGACGTATGAGTGTTTTATAGAGTAGAAGTTTAAGGAAAGAGGGAGCGGAAGCATGCGAAAGCATGGAGCATGCGAAACTTCGCTCAGAACTAAATAAACCAAAATGAAATGAGTTCGTCATTGGTTGAAAGAATACCTAAGTACCTGTTGTAATTTTAACGATACTTGTATGACAGCGACCTTCAGTATTAGAACAGTGAATTCATAATTTCAAAGATCTGCAGATTTTTATTTAGTTTATGAGTATTCGAAGTTAGGCGGTGCGCCTTGTCTGTGTAACCTCCTCATATGTTTTGTTGTTTTTCCCCGCACAGCGGAAGAGCCCAATGTAAAGACATTTTGGGCAATGCGGGATGCTCGGCTTCGGTCTTGGCGTAGTGAGACATATTGGCCTTTCTGGGGAAGTAAAGCTTAGCTTACTTGCTTAGGGATTAAAACCCCGTGCGAGGTTCGTAAGGACGGCGGCAAGGAGCCACGGTCGTACACCATTGCGTTTAGCTTTCTCACTACTGGAACTACGGCAGGCCTAAAGGTTTTATTAAAATAAGTCATCTGCCCGTTGCGACAAGAATACTTCCCTGGATTCCGATATTCGCTTCATTTTGTTACTTTCTCGGATGAAAACACTGCGCTCCTCTTCTCCAGCTCCACTGGTTGAAAACGAAAAGCACCCGCTAATAGTGAAAGCATACTAGTGAAAGGAACATGCAACAGGTGGCGGCAGCTGTCAGGCAATAACTTGCCACTTCGCAGACCTATTTGGCTCCTCATTCGCGCGCAATGATCGTGGTGCTGTCAACCGTGGTTTGAACGAGCGAAAGAGCGAAATCACCTGCGGCCATCCCTCTACGGCCCCGTTGCAGCGGTGGACCGATGTCTTTGCGATGGTTTCTGCGCCAGCGTCAGCCAGCTGGCGCGCCTGATGGTGCAAGTTGCAGCGAACACACCGCGCTTTTCAGATGAGGATACATTCCCAAAGCGACGCGATATAAGGTGGCGAAGTTGCTTTGTCATGCATGACATTTGTTCATGGCAGAGCTGTCGCTTCCTAAAAAGGAAGCAGCGGTTTGGAGCAGTTTTCAGGCACAGTTTGTGATATGCTTTTGTGATGCCAGTCATAAGTGAAATGAAAGCTTTTTAGCATAACAAACATGTCGTTCACGAACGAAGAGAAAGCACACCGGATTCTGGCTTTAGGAGCATCTCATGGGAACAGAAGGCGCGCTGCAAACCTTGGGCAACAATAGCGGCCAGGCAGGTGGCCAAGTCCAATGAAAATTCTGCATACCTGTACCTACGACAGAGGGGCAGTTTTAAGCGAACACGGCACAGACCACCTGTTTTAAGTTAGGGCGTCGATGCCAACATTTTGTCGCTATTATATCTCCAAGCAAGCGTACGCAGCAGAAGCCGGGATACCGGAGTGTCCGACTCTTTATAAAGGCAGCGCTGGCGGACAACAGACTAGGACAATAAGTGGAAAAACTGTGCAGAACTAATAAGTGTTATCCACCAATCTTAAGACCCCTTGTACCGACTGAAATGATCTTTTTCCATCCAGAAACAGGGCATCTCTATAGGGTCAAACATCGCTCCTGTCCTGAGCGTCCTCTACATGGTTATGCATGACATAGATTATATTGGGACTAAAAAACAGAAATAAGAAAAATATGTCCCAGCCCGCACCACTGAGTAAAACGGGCTTACGGCTATGCATGACAGCGGATTTGGCTAGGAACTTGAAAAATTTCCACTGCTTAAAAAATTTAGATACGTAGACGACTACCTAATCCTCCTAAACTGCAGCTACGATGCTTTTATGGCCGAAGTACTGTAATAGTTTCGGAGTGTCGTATCCTTTCCTGGCCGGAGAGGTGCACCGTGGAGACGCAGGAACGCGGACCATTTCCTCCTTCGCTACGGGCGAGTAGCCAGAGGGTCAACTCGAGAGCGCTGCTCCGCCTCCTTCCTCAAATCGGTCGCCAGCGTGCACCGCCAGACGCCGCAGGAGCGGTCGCTGATTGGCCAAAAGTGACAACGGGCATGTGCGCTGAGATCGGCGGGTACCAGCCGTGGCCGGGGCGATAAGACAGCGAGCCGCGACAGCGAGAGGACGTAAGGTAGATACCTCCCTTCTTCCCTCATTGTTGCCGCCGTCTTGCCCCGTCAGCCGTAAGACCAAGTCAGACAGCAAGTGCCGCAGATCAAGCAGCCAGCGATTTTGGGAGAGCCCAATAAACAATGGGTGGGCGCACCGGGCAAAGAGCCCTGTTCCGTGTTGTGGTGTTATATCGCATTTCCGCTGCGCCGCAGGGAGAACGGCCGCGCGTGGTGTGCGATACCAGGAGCTCGGCGTTCACTGCCTAGAGCATAAAAGAGGCTGAACGGCCTAGTAAGAACCCGCAGAACAGGCGCCTCAACGTGGTTTTCACGCGCAGACGCGCTCGAGCAACTCGCTCCCGGCGAACATGGTGGATGCTCAGGGTTTACTGCCTGATCTGCTGTGGCTCACAGAGCTCGGCCAGGGGTCTAGAAAACGCCCTGCCCCAAGCACTCGAGCAGCGTAATCTCCTCAACGGACGGGACGTTACACCGCCGCAGGCGCGACGTACGCAACATCGTGGACGCCGCAAAGCTCTGCCAGACACCACGGTATCAGCACGCCAAGCGTTGCCGTTCATTCACCATCGCCGCGTGCCGCCTGGCCACAGGCGGGCACACCGCCCTTCGTTTCACAGCTGCCAAACGGGACAACCGAGACCGCGCCACATGGGACGAGTTCACCGTTCATCACAGCTCCTGACATCGAGGCACCAGCAATGTAATTGCTGCGTTTTCAGCTTTCCTGACGACTTTGAGGGCCGTTCTAAGATTTTGAGGTGTAGTTAGTGAGGCCCTGTCTAATGGCGGCGAGGCGCCGTTTCTCGAACATAGCTAGGACTCGCTACAGAGCCTTTCTTCGGGTAATTGGGGGAGAAGCGTCCGCCATATTCGATGGTAGTTGCTGCTACCGACTCCTGGACAATGGGCCAGGTGCCCACAGAAGCCGGCCAAGTCATTACGCAAGTTATGCGCAGTGACGAGGTATTACAGGTGATAAATAGATACGTATTAGATCCGAAACTAAACCGCATTATTGAGCTATGATAACACGTTTGTTTGGAATGTACGCAGGCGGGGATGAAGAAGGTTCCGCTCTGCCAGCCTTGTCAGTGGTCACCAACAAGAAACATGTAAAACTAAAGCGACATTAATTTTGAAATGCACTTCGGTGGCCGCATTTCGATCGAGGCGAAATTCAAAGGCGCCCATGTGTTGTGCGACGTTAGTGCACCTTAAGAATCCCAGATCGCCGAAATTATTGTAGAGCACTCCACTGCAGCACCTCTTTTTCTCATTCTTCCACTCCCACCTTCCCTTACGACGACGGGGTTCATGTCGAGGAGGACAATTATTGCACTATTTCCTTTCCTCCAAAACCGGTTTTCAGCGTCAATTTTCATTTACCCCGGCAGTGGCCTATAGCGATTTGATCATGCGCCTCGTATGTGCGAGATGCGAGACACGATCGGCATTCAACGTGTATCCAGAGTTTTCCAGTGTACAAACTTTTTTTTAATCCGGTCGAAAACTGCATTGCACTGAGATTCGAATCTCGGTCCTCTTGCACGTGAGGTGGATCCTCTAGCTCTATGCCATCACTCTAGATAGCCTTAACGCCCTAAGCGTAACGGACTGGATTGCTAGAGAATGCAAGTGTTGCATTCGTTGGCATAAAGTTAGGTGGCGGATGAGATTAAAAAGTTTGCTGTGATGTGGTGACCACGTATATAGGAGCAGCCTTTTCCCTGCAGTGGGTGAAGTCAAGCTTGTGATGATCATAACAAACCTTTTCCGGTGAAGCGCATATAAAAATCGGTCGTTGGTCGCACTCCGTGCAGGCCAATTAGGTTATCTTTGTCTCTTTGGCCAAGCTGCCAAAGCGAAATCATTGAAATCAACGTCACCAGCTCTGCTACGTTTATATAAAATACCCTGTTATTTAAAATTTATTATTCAATAAAACAAGTCACGGGGCTACTTTGTGATACATTTTTTCTAGAGAAGTAATTCAGCGTTCTTTAGTTGAGACGAGCACATAAACAGGCATGACAGGAGAGGCGCTGGTGGAAACTGTTCTCTACCTTGATCCTTGGTGTCATTACCTGCACTCAGCGGGAGCCTATCCTCTTGCGTTTCCATGTGCAGATGTCCCCTCCTGGACCTCATGAGGCCTCCGCTGTGTCTGGAAATGCAGCGCGTTCTGAAGCAGACCAGCTGGAAGACGCAGGAAGTTACGAAATGTTGATCAAATAGTTCGTCCGAGACCAGAGGGATCAGTTCATGATGGAGGAAGCTCTGCCGGGCCGCTCTAAGAGCTAAGGTTAGCCGACCACACCGCTGCACTAGCGTGGTTGCTGTGAGAAGTAGTATAGTGTAGCGTGCAACCTGCTTTAGGAAGGAAGCAGCGAGATTGTAATTGCGAGAGGATGATGAAAAGTTATCGACCATACCAAGAAGGAAATAATGAAAATTTTCTTTATTGAACATATTTAGCCCGACATTCCACACCCTTTGCACACCTCATCAGCTGTTTTGTTTAACCCTGCAACACACAGTTTTCTTCAAGTAACCGAAAATTGCGGCCGTGCCATCCACCGCTTTATTTTTAACCCTCCAAGGTCTTTTATGATGCTTGGAAACAGGAAGTAATCATAGCAGCATTTCAAAAGCAGCCTAAGTTAAAACGAGGAAAGCTGCGAAACTGTGTCTTCCTCTTGAGAAAATATGGACGATTAAACTCCTGTCAATTAAGTAGATGTTAAATTTGAGCCCCCGAGAAATGATGTTAGAGAAAAAAATGGTAGGATTTTAACGCCATGAAACCGACTAGGAGGTGCTGAAGCACTTGAGGCAGCAACACCTCAAACGCAACCGCAACCATTGCAAGATCGGGGGGAATGTCAATACCGCGCCTTGACGGAGCAGCTGCGCAGGGCCTCCGCCGCTGGCGCTCCGCCAAAGGGCAAATGTTGAACCTCCACACATACCTCTGGTCTTTCACTTTTGCTATTGAAGGAGTGCTTTCACTCCAAAAGGCCAGCTGAAACTCGCCCGCATTCACACCTGATGAAGGAACCGAGTGGGTTCCGAAACGTCATGTTATTTCATTGTTTATTTGGCGTTATTTTTTAAGTTCAAAAGCGTTGAAGTTCCATGCGCATTCCAACCATTGTGCATGTCTGACAGAAATCGCAAGTGCAAAGAACAGAGTCGATGGCGAGAAAGAAGGAGAACAAAGGGAGGAGGAGTTGCCGCAACGCCGCCGCCGCAAACAGCGCGCGATATTCAAGCGCTTGGGAAGCGTATTGAGGCCGCTTTACCGGGCCAAGGTAGTCAAAGAAAAGAACCCATTTGAATGTTACCGCTGCCACGGCAACTTCACATTCAAGCGCGAACTGGTGTACCGCTTTCGATTGGACACCGAAGCACCACCGCTTCCCTGCGACTTCTGCCCGCTGGAGTTCCCGACGGGCCGCATGCTGTCCAGCCACATCTCCAGGAAGCACGGGCGCCCATAGCTCTCGGGTTTGGCAGAATGCCTCCCTTAAAAATCGAAGTTGGAGTAAAGGGGTTTTGTGAAACAGGAACTTTTAACCGATCCCGTTTTAGTCAGGTCATGTTTAATATAGGCAGATTCCATTTGGGTGTGGACCAGTTTTGAGCAGGTTGTGCTTTGTCAAAGTGTATTCTATATACCACAGTTTCAACGGTGCGTTATTTAGAGCTCTTCTGTAATTAAACAAACACATGAGAGCAGTACTGAATAGAAGGCATTCAAGACCAAATTGCAGTGATGTGTTAACCGTTCTGTTTCTAGCGCTTTTACTCAATTGGCTTCAAAACATTTTTGGATATCTTGTAGGAGCTCACCGAGATAATGGTACGCTTTCTTTTATCCTTCAGCCACACAGACTTTGTGATGGATGATATGGCATGAAGTGCACAAACGCACCTGTAAAAATAAAGTGATTGCTCTGCCGATGTTTTTCTCGTGTTGGCACTGAATACTTTGTGTAGGTACAACAGAATTGCAATTGTTACTAGGCTACTCCAGAGAAAATATTCTTCCAAATGGAACAAAAAAGATCAGATTTCATTACAAAACCGCATGAGCTGCAATTTGAGAGGCTTACAAACTACCACATACCATGCAGTCCTGTGTTCCCGGTCATTGTCCAGCAAGTCATATGGTTAGTCGTCTGGACATTCCAATAAAGCGGCAACGCAAAACTAACTATTGGGGCAATGCAGCTATAAGTAATTTTAGGTCTAGCCTTGTCTATGGTATAAACGATAAAAAATGCTACAGGAGTATAAGTACAAGAAGAATTTTATTCCTGAAATCTGTCTGAAACCACGTTCACTCCTGGAAGGTACTTTCTATTCTTCAGTCGCGCCCTGCGCGGTCGCAGTCCGACAGTGGCTTTAGCAGCCGGGACACAACAAAAACCGAAGGTCTTAAGTGCGAGTTGACCGCTGGGAGCTCTGGACGCCACGCGACAATGATTCGTTCTGCACCTCAGCCGCGGTCTCCAACACATCAGCAGCACTTCAAAACATGAGTGCGAGGGAAGGGGGGGACTAACGGGTATGAAGGCTGCGTGCTCTCCTCGGTTCGGAAACACCCTTCGTTTCCTTTTTTTGCAGGCGCGCATTCTGCTGCATTCTTTTATGCGGTAGCAGTGCGTGCTTCTTTGTGGCCCACTGCGAGTTTCACTTCTTGTGCAAAATCTTCCGCAGTGTCGCCACAATGGGGCTGGTGACTTTCGCTTTGTCTGAAACCGTCTAGTCAGTCTGGTCTTCGTGAGATGACGATCGCATCCGGAGTGTTGTGGTGTTATTCTCGGACGATTACACTTTTGAGCGGATTTCACCTTTAGAATGTTTTGGGCCCGTCTTTTGACCTTTCTCTGCGGTCTCCTTTTTGGCTTGGCTCTCCTTGCACGCGGCCGCTTTCCAGAAACTGCCCTAGCTGCTCCGTCTTGCGCACCTCCCTTTCTCGTGGCGCCCTCATCCTTCAGATCTGTTCTTTGAGTCAGCACCGAGCCGCATTTCCCAATTGAATTTGAACTATCGGCTAATGCTTTCAATGAGTCACTGCACATCGCAGCCGCAAATTGTTCCGACTGCACTTTACTTACCGATGAGCCTACCAAATTGCTCTCTTGAGGCCCGCTATCCGACCCTACAACCTTAACTGTCTGGCCCGCAAAATCTACCCGAACCACACTCTGGTTAACGTTGCGTTCTTGCCTGGGGTTTCAGCCACGCACTCAGGTCACTAGCGGTGACTCTCTTTACAGCAAGGTGCCTCCAACACTTGGCTACTATTGCTATCCAGCCGCTTCAAAGGAGTGTCTATTTTGACTCGCTCACTGCGCTGGCCTGCGCTCTCTCCACTCTCTTCCTGAGGGAAAATATGAGCCTCTGAATCGGCAATTGCTGCCCCTGCAACTGCTGAACTGGCGTTGCTTACTGGGCTTAAATATTCCCTGTCGGTACTCCCCTGAGCAACGGCTTTGTCCTCAGCTGACCAAGCGGGGTCCCTAGGCTGGTCGCTGACACACTGACCGGAGCGCTGCCCCTTTCCATCGCTTCGTACGTTGGAGTCCTGTTCCCAGCGAATTCCAAAGTGCCCGTAAAGTGCACTCTTTGGTGTCCCATAGTTGTCGGCCTCCTCGTAGGACAGACTCGCTAGTACGCTGCCGACATCACATGGGAGTATGACCAACAACAACGTTGACCACTAGCTCTGGTCCAGCTCCTCCTTAGCGCAAATCGGCTCGAATTTTGCGAGGAAATTTCAGAAATTTTCTCCTCTTAAAATTTTTAAAACGGGTTCACGCTCTTTCATAATTCTGCACCTGAACTTTATGCGTGAGCTCTTGCAGATGTTGTTCGCGTACTTTCTTCAGTTCAGCCCGTATCGCGCTACTCTTCGCCTACTATTCTCTCTCTCGTTCCTCGAGAAGTTTTCGCCTTTCCTGTTCCTTCTCTTCGCGGTGCCTTCGCTCCAGAATAAATTCCCGTGTCTCGTCTGCCACCTCGACCGTTGCCACCTCCGCTCGCATAATGTCCAAAATCGCTTCTCTTGCTTTAGTGGTGCCTACTGAAATGCCCAGATTTTTTAGAATTTCAAGGAGGTCCTCTACCTTGAACTTGTCTATCGCGGATCACACATTGTGCCGCTAATCCTGACTTAATTACAAGCTCCACCTGAAAACAATAAAAAAAATGGATGGTAGTTTACGTCTGGTCAAACCTCGAGGGACGCGATCGCTACAGCTGGATGAGTGGAACTTGGTGACGTAACCAACCACGTGATCAGCCACGCCGCCATGCCGCCGGCAGCTGTTCCGCACCACGTGACCAACCATGGTACAGCGTGGTGGCGCAGCTACAGGGTGGCAGCGAAGGTACAGGGTAGTGGCGCCGCCACACTGAAGCCTCAAAATGCAACTGTAATGTAGCTGTCGCTAAAAAATGGCAAATTTTCATTACCCAGAAAACCAAAATCTACACCTAGCATCTGCCTGTGCAAGTGCGGTCTGATAAAATGAGTGGCAAACATCGGGCACTCACCCTGTCGAGTATGGCTGACGCCGACAGTCCCGTAGCCTCCATCCAGATGTTGTCGCTTCTAGCTTCGAATACCCATCGCTCATCCACAGTTGATGGGGCACCAAGACTTCGGATCCCGCCGCTGGCAAACAGTTATTACGGGTCGTGTAGCAGCATCCCACCACTGGCATCAGTTGCTAAGACGCCCAGGCTTCGGATCCCACCGCTACCACCAGTAGTTAGGGGTCGGCTAGAATGGCCCGTTGTCTTGATGCAGGGTAGCGTTGTTTGGCCGAAGAAGGGATGAGGAAGAATGGAAGCTGACATTTGGAACGATAAAAACGAACAGGCTTACTGGCACTTAGGGAATCTTATTTACAAATTTTCCGAAAGAAAGAACAAACAGTCAATAATTAAATGTACATAGCGTCGAGCGACCGGATAAACCTTGTTGCCAAGGCCCAGAGGGTTCGTTTCGGCTCAGGATGCTTGATAAATACACAAAAGCTCCGCCCCTTTCACCAGGCGGTAGCCCATTAAACACGAGGCACATGCAAATCGGGAGAGTCATCGCACATAGCACGCGAAGCCCCGTGGAAATGGGCGAGGAGGATTCGGAGGTCCGCTGCTTCTTCGTCTAAAGCTGCACGTCCGCGCAAACGCCGGCTCTTCTCAGTCACGGTTAATTTCGCGAAGGCGCCGTTGTCTTCTTCCCCTGTCGTCTGATCACCGTCGGTCGCGTCTCGCGAGGAAAATGACAAAGGGAAGGTCATCTCCGCCCCTTCCTGAAGAGCGTGGGAAAGATTCCCCACTCGGGTTCTCAGCACATCTTTTTTTCGTTGGTTCCTCGTCGGGTCAACGATCTGTCCAAATTACCGGCACCACCTAGTCATCCCGGACGATTAAGCTTCGCTTTAATCGCTGGTGTGGATCCCGTTCATAACACCATGTTTTGCGGGCTGGCGCCACCTTCTCGTCTTCGCCTCGTGGCTGCCGCTGGTAACGTGGGTCCCTAAGGCTGCTTTAACTGCCACCGCGTTCAGCGCCTTCTCCTTTTGTACTGGGCGGCACGGTCAACGTCCTTCGCTGCATTTGTGAGGTTCATTTAGCTGTTTGAAGTGCCTCAGTGCCCGCCCGTTCTTCAGTGGCTTTAGAAAAAATTAGATGCTTAGAATGGATAAATAAAATTCAGGGGAACTTTGTTGACCTAAAGTTCAGTGAGGCGAAAGCCTTTAGCGCGGTGTTGCTGCTTGTGTCACTTATGTGTGGTTAAGATGTTAATTAAGTACACCATTATTTGTGAATTTTAAATGCTGGAGACATTGGAGGGCGTTTGGGAGGCATCGGTCTGATTCGACGCTTTTCTCCAAAAACTCTCCAGCGTCGTAGACAAGGAGAACTACATATGCGTTGGCAGGATGTAGCGAAGTCGGTAGCAAGCTCAGCTGCGGAACGGAAGGATGCTGGTTCGAATCTCATCGTGCGCGGTTTTTTTTTCTTATCGAGTTCAAGAGTGTCACGGACGGACGGACAACGCGAGTATGAGCCATTAAAGGGGCCATGACATGGTCGTCCTTCATATTGCAGTTTTGTGCTTGAGTACCTAATACAAGAGCTTATGAATCAATTTCCGAAATTTGGCTGCCTTGTACGCGCTGTATATTCCAAAAATGCGATCGAAATTGAGACCCGCAGACTCCTCCCACCGGCAGCGACCGCCATATTGGACGCTCTCGTGATGTCTCTAGGGCATGCAGGGAGCAACGTCGTCTGCTCTCGTTGGCGCAATATGCGCTGCGAGGTCTCATTCCCCCCTGTACTTTCACGGGCAATCGACGTAGCTGTCGTCCCCCATATATGAGTGACTGGCGCCGCAAAAGCGCTAGTAACAGTAACGCAGTTTTTTTTTCAGTGTAGGTAGGGTCCGGTCGCACTAAAAGCTGATGCGACGGTGATCGAGGCCGGTGGGCTGATCGGTACGCAAATTCCGTCGCGGACGCACTCGTCTTTCACGCTAGACAGTCGACGACGCCAGCACACAATGAACGACCCCGTATCGTAGTAATGTTAATCAGTTTAGTGGGAACCAGAATAGTGTGGTAGGGGACTAGTTGCAATGGTATGACATTCTATAAACTTGAGAATTTAAAAACTCTTTGAGCCTCATGCATGTTAGCCTCGGTGATATAAGCGATGTGCATGCACCAGCGAAGATGTGCTTTCTATCAGTGCCTGCGCATAGAATTGATCGGCGAGGCAAGCGACACGGGCAGAAAACGCCGCACGATGGTGCCGCCCGTGGCTCGACACCGTCGCCTGGGCTGTGCGGCCGAGCGAGAGCTTCACGTCCGGTGAGGCGACGGCCGAAAAAACTGGGCTTGTTTACCATATACGTATCGAAAAAAGCGAAACGAGCAGCTACATAACATGTCTTCACACTTTCTTACTAATCAGTGAGGAACTTATGCCATATTCTTTAATTTCGATCAACGGTGGACCTCCGGCCCCATTCATGACGAGGTCTAGTGAGTACGCAGGATTCGTGTGTGCGGTTTCGACGATTGCGCAGAGCGAATTCGCAAGTTTTAGAGCCTGCAAATGGCTGTCAAGCGTAGTTTTGACTACAGTGCCCTCAAAGCCACGAGTGCCTACATCGCAGGACGCGAGTGCTATAAGGGGAAAGTGTCGATATGTGACCCGGTCTGCAATGCATTTGCAGAAGGCAGCCGGCAGCAGCCGTCAGCTTCGACTATGGACAACAAATCTGGTTGTTTTCATTAATTCAAGTAATCTCCGAACGTATTTTTACCCAAAGCGATCTAAAATTAAATTTTGGTAACATAAGAGAAAGCAGATACAATTAGCGGGAAGCGCCGGTATTCTATGCGAAGCGTTTCCCAAGCAGGCGATATAGCATCATCTGCGCTTAGTGCAGTGTTATGTAAATGAGTAAAAGTGCAAGTTGTGAGCAAGAGTGCGTAATATTTAAGATAAGAAGAACCTACCTTGCGTTTTATGGCACGCAAACCAGCAGTACTGTTTGCGCGCAGCCATGCATGTAAACTACCTCAATATATATATATATATATATATATATATATATATATATATATATATATATATATATATATAGAAAACGTTGCGGCTTTCACGGCAGTCATCGGTGAAGGCATGCACGGCACGTGCCGCTTTTCGCATACGGGAGCACTTTGCTGCTCATAAGAGACCACGCTCACAACATACGAACAGCCTGCTTCTAAGCGTAAATAATAAAGCAGGGGTACATCGATTTCTATTTCCTCAACAATGGGAAAACGGGCACCACGAGCAAGTCCGCTTTCGCAAGGATCACTCAGCTCGCGTACTAAGTTGATGGCTTCCCAAAAGAGAACACTGAGAATGCATTTCATTTCGCTAAGCTAAAAGAAAAATCTTTTCGATCGACCGCGGTCTACATTGTGCATTCAAGCACCTCAACAGCTCGCAGCAGACGACGCGGGGCGTGTATACCCTCGTGACGTCATCAATCAGAGTTTGCCAGACCAGCAAGCAGTTCGCCGAAGAAACGAAGCAAATTCGTTTTAAAATATTTACCGCGCAGAATCAACTGAAAAATTGTGGTATTGCAATATAACCTGTTGAATATTGAAGGCGATAAGCAGAGTATGCGTGAAAATAGGCTGTCATGGCCCCTTTAAAGGCTATCGCCTTAAAATGTGACGAAGACAGCGGCACCAAACGCTCGACACGAGAACATGCAAGTTTGAATAGACGATGGCCGAATGGTCGAAGGCGTCCAGAAACGAAGCTGCTCTTTTTGCGTTACCGCTTGTTCAATCTCGTTCAGAGCCCGTTTTTTTTCTTTTTCTGTTTGATACTATAGGAAAGGATTAACACCTTCGAGATATTCTTGATAAATACGGCTTTATCTAAGGCGCCATGATCGGCTCCAGGTTTGTTCTCGTGTTTGGCTTCATGTTCGTCGAGTTTTCTAGACGATGTCCGACGTAATTTTGGGAGAAAAAAATTGAAAGCGTTTCAGGCTTAACAGTGTGGAAAAATTATTTGTTTCTTGGCAGTAGCAAGCTCCGCCAACATTTTCAAACCTTACTGCGGCAGCCGTGTACTAGAGATTGGACTCCGAGGCATCGCGCTGTTCAATATCTGCCCCGTGGGTCTAAGCGGCCACTTTGGGTCGAGTTTTCCAGGGGCCACGCTGTGGCAAAAAAAATTGTTGTTGACAAGATCTGGTAAATGCTATAAAAGTAGTTGCGAAAGAGACAATACGCATCTTCTTAGTCTGTAGACATAGGCGTAGAATTCTTCGGCCAGGTTCTGGTCCCACGAGTCAGAATTTTTTTGTTCACTGATCTTCGGCGCGATCAAGTTCTGCTGGGGTGTTTACTGTCGCCTCGCAATTGACGATATCTGGAGGCACGTAATCAGGCCGGCCTCTTATTAACGCGACACTGTTAGAGCGGACGTTCGGACGAACAGCCATGCGTGTTGTGATGCTAATTGAGGACTGGTCGAGAGGATTGCGACGTCACTTGTTGAGCTGTGGAATGAAAATGATTACAACTAAAGTTAAATAGCGACTATGACCTTGAAAAATGACTGAAATGTCATTATGACATATAACGATTTATAGTAAATTATTTATTCGCAAGAAGAAACATCGTTAATCAATCTGGAATCGAACCCATGACCGTTAGGTTGCGAGTCCGACTCGAGAACTACATCTGCATGGAAACGTATCATCCTGCCGTCGTAAAGCCATTCACCCGACGTACCATTTCTCACGACGGGTAGCGTCTCTGTCCGTTTACGGAGCTTGTTATGCAATCATGCTTTTGCCTTGCCATCTCGGTCGGTGTGGCGTCGAGGGACATAAGTGATATCGTTCCCTGAATTTACAGTCCTCATCAGTAGAGTTCTACTCTAGAACCAGGGTAATGCCTCACGTGTATCCTCCTGCCCCCCCTCCACCCCCCACCCCCAACCGCGCAGACAGATTTCTTTGGAGACGCAGAAGTTCAGTGACTGCACTGACACCTTTCTGTGCAGTTTGCAATTGGTTCACGAGTTCGTTAAATTGTAACGCCGTTTAGGTGTTTCTGAGCTGTACGTAGTCGACCTGATCTCGCCGGTGAGGCATGGTATTGGGACAAGATTGAATGGTGTTCGATATATGACGAGACCAGCAGTACCTCGACTACATTCGCAAACATGGGATCGATCATTGTATTGACGCAGGCACTAGGTCTGCTGTCAGTTAGGATAGGTTAGTGTAGATAAGGGTTCATGTACACCTGCGCCTTGGTGCCCGCCTTCCACGGTTGCAGCACGCTGCACCCTGCCGAACACCTCCCTGAGTCGACGGCAATGCAATTGTTCCGACTCTCTGCTGCCTGCGAAACAATAATTATCTGGTCGTGGAGTAAGCAATTTGCGTTCCCCGCTAAGTTTGCTGCGGAAGCAAATTCACGATGCTGTTCCATTCTTGGTTTGTTCCATGAGCTACCACACATTTGAAAATTATCCCCATGGCAATGAGCACGTTGAGGTTTCATCATATTCTTCTCTAAGAACTGACAACTATTTAATCTTGGACTGCACCGGCAGCACCTTTAGAGTGTGTGATATCGTGTTTCTCTACAGAGTGCCTTTTTTTAAGATATAAAGGTTTCATTTTAAGGAGGTGGCTATTGCGAGCTAACCCACTTTTGTAATTGGGGTTCGCACCAGTTACCACTGACAACGCAGTTTGAATTTTATGTGTTGCATATTGCAATCACTCAGTTCAGCCCTTGGGCGCGGCCGGGCACCCACCAAACCACGTGACGTGACGTCACGACAGCCGGAGGAAAAGCTGGGCCCCAACTCGCGCGGTCCCGCGCGGCCGCAGCCACCACCTGACTCCCGCTCCTCCCGCTAGGGGCGCTGCGCCGGCGCGTGACGTCACGGAGGAAAAGCTGGGCCCCAACTTGCGCGGTCGCGCGCGGCCGCAGCCACCACCTGACTCCCGCTCCTCCCGCTAGGGGCGCTGCGCCGGCGCGTGACGTCACGGAGGAAACGCTGGGCCCCAACTGGCGCGGTCGCGCGCGGCCGCAGCCACCACCTGACTCCCGCTCCTCCCGCTAGGGGCGCTAAGCTATGATTGACGTCACGGCATATGTATAAAAGAGCTGCGCTCCTTCGCCGGGACAGTCTTATACCCCTGTCACACGGGCATTTCGAGGGCCCTCAAACCGATAGTCTATCGACTCAAAGGCGATCGAGCGCTGCTACACAGGCAGTTTCAATGGCGATCGAGTCAATAGCCTATCGAGTCAACGGAGCAGCACGGAACTCCATCGAGATATGCAACGCATTCTTGGCTTAACCAAGCTAAGCCTGGCCATTTTTTAGTCCCTGTTTCTCAAGCCTTCAGACTCATGGCGAGCAATGTATACCATTTTCACCACAAATGATACTGAAAAAGTTTGCAGTGCTTCAGGGAAACAATACCTGCAGGAAAAATTACTTCGAATGTAAACGCACGCATCTCTTGTATTTTCGAGTCAAAAGATTTTCTACTGTTGTACTCTACTGCCCTTTCAATTAGTCTTGACACTTATTTTTTGTCTTTCAGTTCCGCCTCCTTCTGCTGATGTCAGCATCAAAAATTGCCTCACAGCCATTAATTCTGCCTTCACTAAAGGTCAAGTTATTATAATGTGAGTACAGTACACGACACCTGAAGTGTTTTTTACTCAACTACAACCATAACGTAGAAAATACGAAATGAGCGTTAATTCTTTCAATTCGTGCCTCTATTTTTACTTGTTCTCGGCAGATCAATTAGGGGCGTCCTGGCTTTATTTGTCGTGATACCAACAGCAGTCGACATCTTCAGCTCACAAGAGGATCCAAAAAGGAGGAATCAAAGTGACTTTGTGCTCTGCGCAAAAAAAGGAGAAAAACATCATCGCTTACCATTGTAACCATACAATGCATATGGTGCTTTTGTGACGGATTATAAGAACTTTAACATAAAAAACTTCCACTGTTAACATTAATGCTCTGTCCCGAAAAGATAACGTGTCGGAGACTCATCATTTCGCCGAAATCTTTTTTAAACGCATATATGTACATTCAACATTGTCATTGCGTTCCGTTGGCGTTTCGTAACCATATTTTTGGTTATGGTTAACCAAAACATGGTCTCCTGACAGAACTTGATAGTATTCGGTCGAACCATCCTATCGCCTACTTCTACTGCCGACTCCCTAATTATACCTTCAATATTATAGTTCATTGCTTGAATACTAAGGTGGTCGTTTACGTTTGAAACCGAATATCGGTTCTAGCGGTCTTACCGCTAACTAGTTGATTGATTTCTTCCTTACTAGTTTCTTCTGTTGCCTCATCAAGTAAAGGCCAATTCGAGACATTACTGTCCCATCATCGCTGCACCGCACCTTTCCGAGCACCGCACGGTGCCATGGTGAGCCCGCAGTATGAAGTGTTTTTCGTTTGTAGTCTCACCATTGGGGCATTTCCGGGGACGCTTACTCTTCTCTCGTTTTCGGAAGAAGGTATCCATGATTCGCAAATTATTTCTCTGGGCGGACTACTAACACCTCCCCCTGCTATTCCTAAGACCTATGTTATAGTCACCTACTGTCTGGTCTCCAGCCTGCGTCTTGGCTACCTTGGCATTGAAGTCGTCCATCAGTGCTATGTTTTTACTTCCCACATTGCCGATTCCACGTCTTCGTAGAAGCTTTCGACGATCTGGGCGTCATGGCTGGATGTAGTCCTGTAGGCCTGTACCACCTTCAGTTTGTACCTCTTATTGAGCCTATTTATGATAACTCCCACATTGTCGCTTATAGTATAAAATTCCTCTATGCTGCCAGCTAAACCGTGATTGACGAGGAATCCCACACTTAGTTCTCGTCTGTGCGCTAATCCACGATAGGATAGCACGTACCCGCCCTTTAGCACTGCGCATGCCTCCTCTGTCTTCCTATCCGCACTAAGCCGTATATGACATCCCATTTATTGTCTGCTGGGTCCTCGAAAAGCACTGCTAGAAGAGGCTCACTGGATAAGGTTCTAGTGTTAAACGTTGCCGGCTTTAGCCTTCAATGGAGATTATGAGCATCCTCCGCAGCGTCACAGGTCTGACTGCCGCCTTGGTCAGTTGCTCCTCAGCAGTGGAGACTGAGGGCAGAGAGTTTATTAGATATATCATATAGTATGTTGTAGCTGAGTACATCACCAGGGTGGTAAAATCCTGCTCTGTTGAGGGAGTGCATTGTCTGTTCTGGTCACTGAGATCATGCAGCACCCCCGGCCTGGCTATGCAATTCCTTCGGCACCCGGAGTTTTTCTTATCCGGTACAGAATTGCTCGCCACTGGGATTCGAACCGAGGTCTTCTTGCCCGCCAGACGGATGCTCTACCTCTACACCATTCTGCTTTAGTTTACATCCTTATAAGTAATAATGTCATTTGCGTCATGATAATAAAGTTCAAGTTAAACTGTGACGACCTCGTAGTCAAAATTTAACTTGAATTTGAATCCTTTTCATTGTACAGCTCATCATTGGACATCACTGCCCTGTTGACCGATCTTTAGTTAGTGTCACAACGCGCACGGTTTTTCTCTAAACGACCATTGTATCGCTGTCGCATTGAAACCTGTTTGGAAGGAAAATGGCGAGAGGCGCCTGAAAGGTCAATGACCACCACAACTTCTTTACAGCACAGTTGAAACAAAACAAGCATTTGTCATTTCTGTGAAAATCATCTGCATGGTCATTCGAGTCTAAACTATGTTCTCTGCCGATAGTGTCATAATATGATCAATGGCTTAGCAAAAAAAACAGGATTAAAAGTTTTGCTCGATCAATAGATTCGCAGATAACACATTATTACATGCAGACTTGCAGTATACCGAACAGAAGTAAACCAGTGCACTGATATGAGCGATTCTCTACATTTAGGAATTGAACGTAGATTGAAGAATTTCAGTGTGGGAAGAGCGACGCACATTTAGAGTTTATTCTGGTCACAATTCAAGCAACCGCGAATAAGACGCACAAGAATCTGCTTACATGTTTCCTGCTACAGCACAGCTTCTCGTTTCTCTCATCAGAGAGCGTTCTCAGGCATTTGGCATTGTCTTTCAGCTCGCGATTTTAAGTATCCGTGGCAGTCGAATGTTTTTTTAAAGGTGCCCTTTCATGTCACATAATTCTGAGCTGACGGGCAACGACGACATAAATTTCAAGATATATTCGTATGCAGTCCATTATAAGGCGCTGAACACGGGAATGCTCTGGAAACGCGGAAACGAAGAGCCATGGATGATTTTTTTCCTTGAAATTTTGTTACCTCTGTTTTGCGCTTCTTTAGTGTCTTTCAAGCATATGTTCGCGAATCTTTGTGCTGTTTGTTTTCGTTCAGAGCCACCAAAACTTCAATTTATGATTTGCTTGTGACTCGAGATGCGACCAGACTTATGTGGAATAATCGCGGCCACACGCAACCGCTTCTACATCGACCAAAATTGTTGTGGTTGCTTAGGCAACTCACCTTGATGATTCTTAGCCAGCTTTAAATGTAGCGGGGCTGAAAGCAACCTGCATTTTGCTCGGCGACCACCGAACAAAGTTTTACTATCGCCGCTGCCGAGTAATTAAGTTTTTGTGGGTGCCGGTCTACACAATAAACATTTTCTTTAGAAAGAACTTTTCGCAGCCTTCGTGACAGCTGGACAGTCGTCACTACGTGACAACATAAATATGATTTTATGAGTTTTCCGCCGTAGGTCGCGTACTGTAAGAATGAATTTGTTCCAACTAAAAAAACAGGGCAATGTTAGGACTAGAGGTAAATGTGTTAAGGAATAATTTCGATTAACTACTAGCTGACGCCATTTACTCGCCTTAATCCACGAGAATCCCGCCTAACTAAATGATGGAGCAGAAAGCAATATACCTGGCTTGGGAGAGCGAGCCTGAGTGGATGTTGTCGTGAAGGATATTGAAGGCGGTAAAACTGGTAAAAAAGGCACAACACACGCAAAAAAACACGTGGTATAGGCAAGCTGGCCAGCGTATGTATCGTAGTTTACAAAATTAAGAGTGACGCGACGCTATAATATTTTTGTTTGCAGGTGCCTTGCTATCTGTTTTCAAATCCTTTTCTGTTGCTTCGAATACACGAATGATGCTTCACGTTGCACGGGACAAGAGCTCTGACGCCTGCAGCCCGAGGTTCCTGCATGGCATCCGCTTCTTCAGCATTGTCTGGATTGTGATGGGACACTTCTACTGTTCTCCGTCTGATCTATATTTCTCTGCATATTTCTCCTTGCAGCCCGAATGAAGAACATAGTAATATACGCTGATCATTGGCAAAGCATGATCCTTAAAGCTGGTTTCATTGGCGTTGACAGTTTCTTCTTCCTAGAGTGCGTAGCATTAATTCATCGATTCCCTCATCACCTTAAACGCTCACAAGCCCGAGGCTTGTGCGACACGAAAAGCCGACAGTAACATTATTACGGTTAAGTCATCGCAGTGATCACCATCACATAGAGGCTCAGTCGGGGCGTTGTTAGAGCGCCAAGCTGTGTAAACACTGTACTGACGTTCGCGTGAAAAAGAAACACGACGCACGGGATTCAGGAGGCTTGAGGCACCAGACGTGAGATGTGAAAAAAGTCACAAGAACCCAGTATGTATGAAAGATGTCCTTGGAAATAGATGTGACAAGATAGGTTTGAAAATCTGATACGGGTGGCAGTAGTGAAATGAAACAGGATTGTTGGCGATAGGGCCAAGGGCAGACAAGTAAGTATTCTACGGTCCGCGCGAGTAATTCAAAATATAAACTCTCTTATGCAGGTCAGAGGTGGTGAAGTTTCAATGAAAATGTTGTAGGCCACTCAAAATAGCCTCAGCAGACGCAGTGTCTATGGAAATTCCATCGTTCTGAACGGTCTTTCTCTCCCCGATGCGAACCTGTTGCGTAGAACAAGACTGCGGCCGCTCAAGCGACTACGCAGTTATTTCTTTTAAATTAAGCCTGTTTCATTTTCAGCACTTAGAGAGCTCAGGACAAATTTATCCAGTTAATCACATCGACCGGAATGAAATAATGCACTTCCCCTTTCGTGCACTTGAGCTGACATTCAAAATAAAGCCCGCTTGGTGGGCGTCCCCATACGAAAATATTGTATGGTCGGCTATAGAAAATTCCTTGTATAGTCGGCTATAGAAAATTCTTTCTATAGTCGGCTATAGAAAATTGGCCCAAATAGCTAAAGAATATTGTATGGCTGCTTTTAGCCTTTACTACAGTCACAGCTATGGGTGTCTTTAGCTTTTGGTATGGTTTTATGTCATTATGTGCCTAAAGCATTTTCTAATGCCAGTTATAGACTTCTCCGTTGTTCACCTTTTTATTCTCTATAGCTTATAGGCATAATTTTCAACGATTTTTATAGCACTTTTTACGCACTTTTACGTCTTGCTAAACACTTACCTACAGTTCAATCTATGCTTCCCTTTAGCAGCCAGGCTATAGCTTCTTATGGCTTTAATTTTCATTTTCTTTAGCAATCTTTAAGGTTTCCTAAAGGATTTTGTATAGATTATGTTGCCTACATATCAGTCTCAATTGCAGGCTAAAGATTTGTCTTTTGGTCTCTCTAGGTCTCTACATGCAGTTGTATGGCTTGTTATAGACTTATCTATAGCTCAGTCAATGCTTGTCTTTAGCAGCCACGCTATAGGCTCTTACGGCTTTAATTCTGCTTTTCTTTAGCAACCTGTATGGTTTGCTAAAGGCTTTTATATAGAAGATGTGGCCTATTGATTGCTCTCAATTGCAGGCTATAGCTTATTTTTCAGTTTCTATAGTTGTCTACAGGCAATTGTATGGCTTGCTAAAGACTTCTCTATGGCTCAACCTATGTACCTCTGTAGCAGCCAGGCTATAGCCTTTTATCTCCACTTCTTTAGCAATCTGTATGGTTTGCTAAACGCTTTTATATAGAAGATGTGGCCTATTGCTTGCTCTCAATTGCAGGCTATAGCTTATTTTTCAGTTTCTATAGTTGTCTACAGCCAATTGTATGGCTTGTTAAAGACTTCTATCGCTGAACCTATGCACCTCTGTAGCAGCCAGGCTATAACCTTTTGTCTCCACTTCTTCAGCAATCTATATGGTTTGCTAAAGGCTTTTATATAGAAGACGTGGCCTATTGCTTGCTCTCAATTGCAGGCTATAGCTTAGTTTTCAGTTTCTATAGCTGTCTACACGCAATTGTATGGCTTGCTAAAGCCTTCTCTATGGCTGAACCTATGCACCTCTGTAGCAGCCAGGCTATAACCTTTTGTCTCCACTTCTTTGGCAATCTGTATGGTTTGCTAAAGGTTTTTATATAGAAGATGTGGCCTATCGCTTGCTCTCAATTGCAGGCTATAGATTATTTTTCAGTTTCTATAGCTGTCTACACGCAATTGTATGACTTGCTAAAGCCTTCTCTATGGCAGAAATTATGCACCTCTGTAGCAGCCAGGCTACAGCCTTTTATCTCCACTTCTTTAGCAATCTGTATGGTTTGCTAAAGGTTTTTTATATAGAAGACGTGGCCTATTGTTCGCTGTCAATTGCAGGCTATAGCTTACTTTTCAGTTTCTATAGTGGCCTACAGGCAATTGTATGGCTTGCTAAAGACTAACCAATGCTTTTTTGCAGGCGGGCTATAGAATTCTATTTACCTCTCTTTTGCACTTCGTATGGTTTGGTAAAGAATTTCATGCTGCTTTTGCTACTGGTCTCTTTAGCAGGCATGCTATAGCTTCCTATAAAAATTCTTTATAAAGAAGTGCAAAGTGTGCTAAAGCCTTTACATGGCCTAACATTCTTACAGCTTTCAAAAGTGTGATGTCTTGCCTTTCCATGACAGCATTCGTGCTTTGTTAAAAGTATAACAGCTATTGGAAAGTGTAAATCACATACCTTTATTTGCCGCCATCTCCTGCTGCTCCTCCATTTAAGTCTTCCACTTCTGCCTTGTGCTTCTTCAGTATTAATGACAATGACTGGCGAATGGGCGCCTCTCTGATCAAGCCAAATTTCTTGCATGTGTACTCTGAAAACACAAAAAAACTTATAACTTGCATGGCAATATTAGGATTTGATAACTAATACGCATCTTTGCAGCATAACTGAGGGGCCCATTAAAGCACATCCACCTAACCTGAATGCCAAGTATACAGGTAGACAGATTTTACCTTCAGGCCTATCTAAACCCCACACCATCACATTCTGTTGCAAATGATCCAGTTGCGCTGTAATATGATGTTCAGATAAAACTGCCTGTTAGCTTGTACAGTGCCGGCTCTATTTAATATGGCTCATTAAACAAAACCGCGCCATCAGCACTGTCCACTTACCCCCTCCTGGCTACTGCAACACTGTCAACAAAAGGGATTCTACACTTTACCCCTGGCACCATTCTGAGCATAGCGGAATAGAGGCAACGCACATCCTTCACTCAGCTTGCATGCCCATAGCTACTAAACACTCCAGTTGGCATCACCATTTCACATTTAAGCTCTTGCTGAAATTCACATTGCCCGAAGGGTAAATCCCTGTAACATATTTTGTGGTAGAAAAATACGTGCTCTTTTCTACGAAATACTTGTTTTTTTCTATGCACTGTATCCACATTGCAAAATGTTCATGGCTTATTCCATAAGAGATCAAAACTACCTAAATATTTTGTATTTTTAATTTGCCTGGCTATTCTATATGCCAGGTGTTTCAGAGAAGGAGATCACTCGTTTTAAAAATAGGGTTTTTGAGGTAAAGGGAAGCTTTTTGCGGCATAGCAATATCAGTTTTGACGGAAGTCAAAAAATAAGCAAATCAAGTCAACTAGTAAAGTTTTTCACTAAATTCTGGTAGTTAACTTTTTTTATTAATTACTGACAGGCACCTGCTTGCAATTATTGATTTGTATCCGGCCATTAGTAATAACCATAGCAGGTTTTAAAATTTTGAAAATGCGATTACCCTCGCCGCTATGGCTCCACTATTTTGGGCCATTTCTGGCACCATTCGAAAACCGCGCACCGGCGGCAGAGCTAAAAGCGATGTCAATCAAATCGCGTAACTTTGTCACGTCTGCACTGTCCCGCCCAGGATGGAACACCGTGACAATTCACGTGTGTGCTGGCGCTGCGCCAATGAAAAGTGATAAGGTGCTCCGAAGGCACCCGCAGCGAACATATGCTTTGCCGATGCATGACAAGAGTGATAGCCACGTGACAGCCCCCTTGAGTGACACGAGCTTGTGGGTGGTGGTGGTGGTGGTAAAAACATTTATTAATTATAGAGAGAGGTGTTGGGGTCCGTGACCTGAAGGGTCACGCCTTTACAACCACTAGGTGGGGATGCCTAGTCAGGCACCCCATTGGCGGTTGCCGCAGCCCGGGCACGCTGCGTTAAGGCCCTTTGGGCCTGGAGGGTGCAGCAGCCGGACAGGGTCGCCTCCCAGTCCTCTCGGGTGGGGTTTGGGATAGGGGGTAGGGATGGGGTCTGCTGGCAGGCCCACACCATGTGGTAGCTGTCCGACACCTCCCCACAGTGTGAGCACCGCCCGTCGAATTGAGGACTGAAATGCTTTAAGGGGCGCTCACATTAGCGGGAAAACGCGCAACGCCGGGCGTTTCCCGCGTGCCGCTTCCCGCCCAAGCCGGTTTTTCTCCCGCGGACAGCCTGCTCTCCCGTCCCGCGGAGCGATGGGTTCGGTACCTATTTTTCCCGTGCCGGTGACAGAACAGCCAATGGGCGCCGACCGTGAACCGTGACGTCGGTCCCAGTTCAGTGACCCCGTCGGCGGAGGCGGAGGCTGCGCGCGTCCGGCCGGCCGGCCCCGGCCGGCCGGGGCACTCGGCGGCTGCTTTGCCAGGGCGACGGGAGGGGAGCTAGCAGGGTGCGCTTTCCAGTCTTCTCTAGTGTCACGTGACTATCCCCTTCTCTTTCTGCTCGTTCGGGTCCTCCCTCAGCGCCTCCTCTCTCCACATTCCAAGACAACCGCAGCGAGAAAACGCGCGTAGTGTGAGCGTCATTCCGAGGAGCTGCGAGGCAGCGTCGACGTTGACGCTGTGCCGGCGCGGGAAGCTTCCCGCTAGTGTGAGCGCGCCTTTAGAGTTGCCGGGCACAGCATCGTGTTAGTGAGCAGGCGCAGGAGTACCCGCTCGTTGGCCTTCCCCAGCCCTTTGCAAGGAGTGGGAAGAGTTTGGTGGGTGGATTTGTAGTAATCGCATATTTCCTTAAAAGTGTAAACCGGATTGAAATCGGAGTCCTGGTCATCGTCGGGTCCCGAGGGAAACGCCCGGAGAGAGAGCGCGCTGGCGGCGGCGTCGGCTGCTTCGTTTCCGTGGAGGCCTTGGTGACCTGGAGCTCGTGCAGCTGTATGCCTGCATCGGCCACGCGGTTTCGATTTCACGCGCCGCGAAAACCCAGAACATCTTGCCGCGTAGTGGAGGTCTCCGGTATAATTTCGACCACCTGGGGATCTTTAACGTGCGCTGACATCGCACAGCACACGGGCGCCTTAGCGTTTTTTTTTATGGAGGAAAAACGCTAAGGCGCCCGTGTGCTGTGCGATGTCAGCGCACGTTAAAGATCCCCAGGTGGTTGAAATTATACCGGAGACCTCCACTACGGCACCTCTTCTTCCTTTCTTCTTTCACACCCTCTTTTGTCCCTTCCCTTACGGCGCGGTTCAGTGTCCAACGATATATGAGACAGATACTGCGCCATTTCCTTTCCCCAAAAAACCAATTATTATTATTATTGCCGAGTAGCGACAAGCAAATTCGCATTTTCGATTTTTTAATTTTTTTAATTGTTTTTTGGGGAGAAAGAAAATGGCGCAGTATCTGTCTCATATATCGTTGAACACCTGAACCGCGCCGTAAGGGAAGGAATAAATGAGGGAGAGAAAGAAGAAAGGAAGAAGAGGTGCCGTAGTGGAGGGCTCCGGAATAATTTCGACCACCTGGGGATCTTTAACGTGCACTGACATCGCGCAGCACACGGGCGCCTTAGCGTTTTTCCTCCATAAAAACGCAGCCGCCGCGGTCAGGTTCGAACCCGGGAACTCCGCTCGACTACTGATCCGGAGTTCCCGGGTTCGAACCCGACCGCGGCGGCTCTGTTTTTATGGAGGAAAAACGATTTCCTTTGTAGCCGTATGGCTGCACTTTGGTGGATACTAATGAGTAACTATATCCTGCTTATAAATAACTCCATCTTGGGCTATTGCCCTAAACATTGGCCTTTGTAATGTATGGAATAACACCCTGAAGTCATTTTCGTGGTCGATTTACTTTTCCTGTCGATAATACATGTCACTGCACCCAACAGCACACACAGAATTATAGCCTCCAATTCCAAAACTGGGAATGCATGACTGCTGCCAAACAGACCCAATGCAGGCAGAAGCCGAAGCAATGCGTTCTATAATACATTGGGTCAGTGGTTAAAGCACTTGGCTGCAAACAGGATGCAATCCTGGCCACGGCAGCCACATTTAGATAAAGGCATAATGTAAGATGCCCTCGTACTGTGCAATCTCAGAACACGACAAGAACCCCAGGTGATTAAAACTGATCCAGGGCCCTCTACTACAGTGTCCCTGACATTCTTTAGGACACTGAACCCATGTAGCACCATACCAGGCTGTCACATTCCTTGACTACTTGTCCTGCTCATCATCACTGTTACAGAGTAAGTCACAGCAAAACCCAGCAACACTTGCCAACTTTTACGAGTGAGAAAATACTTTGGAGTCAAGTAAAAAATGGCATCAGTGGTACTGTTCTTGGCATTCCGTAACCGTCATTCCGCCAAATAGTTCGGCTGCACAATGGTGCAACTGACAGCCTGGCACACTGATTTCTCTCCACAGCTGCATCACTCTGTTTCCAGTGCATCATCTATAGAAGGCTCTTGCAACAAGATATGCCTAGCAAATTCACTGTAATCAAAGAAGCTTCTGTTCTCGACTTTATAACATTTATGGTTGACAGTTGTCTTCAAAATACACCTTTAATAATAAATTACGCTAACATACTATGCATCAGGACAAAACAAGTGACTGCAAAGAGAGGATATATTGCACTGTGTAGAAAGAGGGGGTATGTTTTGGCTGCGCAGCTTCCGCTCCACTTCCAAAAAATATCACGGAATATATACTCTGTGCTGGCAAAGGGGCACAGTACTGACAGCCAAACTTAAATGGAGCCACACACATCAACCTTACTCTGTGTCACTTCTGAAAAGCCACATCTATTTCATAACACACTGCCATGCACAGGTCAAAATGCTGCCCGACAATTCCAATCTCACTGCAGTAAGCTTATGGGGATGGATGCTATACAATACAATTGGAGCTGCTCTAGACAAAGCAAAAAATTTTCTTCAAGCACTTTTCAAATGTACAACAGCAATAACGCACCGGTGTTTCGGCTTCGTCGCACCTTGATGTTCCAGTTGCCTGCAGCTGCCCATGCAGAAGCCTAAAGTCCCTCATGGCTTCTTTGAACTCTGAGAGACAAAAAGCGAATATGATAGACACACTCAAGAACAGCAAGTGCATGTTGCATGAAAGCATCGTGAAATGCTTATACACTTAGTTATTACCAATTCATGAGTTTTGCTAAAGGACAAATGCACAGCAAACATACCAATCAGCACTGCACAAGGAACGGGAAGGGAGGCTCAGTTCACCAGCCAATGTTTCAATGGTGACTTGCCTTCGCACAAAGACAAGTCCTCTTGTTGAAATGTTGGCTATTATACTGAGGCTCCTCTCTTTCCCATTGTTCATTTTTATTTGTGTTAAGAATCTCATCTTTCTGTCCATTTGCTATGAAGTTTTTTTGCTAGGTAAGAGCAACACTGAACACGAATGCCCATGTTTACGGCCCCTTGTGTTTCCCACAACTCCAAGGTTTCAATGTTTTTTGTGGAACTGAGTGAGCAGTGACATTTTTTGTTATTGTTGCAGACATCAGTATGAGTGACAGAATGATGAAAACTGATTACTTTTATCACCCGAGTTATGCTAAAGCCGAAATATGGCAATAAAAAATTCTGATACCTTCACGTTAGCTTTTTCACACACTTGAGCAAGTTAGTTCATCTATTATAGGATACAACTTATCAAAACAACAGCTGGTAATAGTGTGTCATGGTCCACGGCATTCTGTGTTACTCCACTGGCCAATGAGAACAATAAAGGAAATCAGCGTTTTATTGTTTGACAAGATTAAACAGCCAAAGACATCAAAATCCTAGACCTTTCATCATTTCTTGCATTTAGCTTCTTGTTAAGATAACAAGAAAAGCTTTAACAACGAACTACTTTTTGGTCATGGAAAAATTCTGTATGTATGGCGGTTCTGAATGTGGGTGTAGTTTCACTGCAGACTTGAGTAGCATTGGATTATAGTGTGACCGCTGAGGCAAGAATCTTGCAGTAGTGACAAAAAATATGTTTAATTTCAAGGAGTGCTTAGCATCCATTCAGTGTTCCTTCCTGTGGTATTGAGCCTTGAAGGCAAGAAAGTATGCAGGCAGTGAGTGCTAAACTCTTGCAGGGTTGCATCATGCTTGCAGGCAAGGGCATCACAGCAGGTGCAGGATTGTGCAGACTTTCATGCACGTGTGATGTTTTCCACAGAATACTGCAGTTTTTAAGGCAAAAGCCTTTAATGGCTCATACTCCCGGTCGAGATCCTGTCCGTCCGTTACATCCAGAACCGGAAGTGACATCATAACTCGGACATTTCTAGTCCGACCAGAAAAAAAATGTTTGTGCATGATGGGATTCAAACCACCATCCTTCCGCTCCGCAGCCGAGCGTGCTAACGGCTACGCTACTTCCCGCCAACACTTATATAGTTCTCTTTGTCTGGGGCACTGGAGAGTGTTTGCAGAAAGGCGTCGAATCACACGGATGCCTCCCAAACGCCCTCCAGTGTTTCCAGCATTTAAGATTCACAAACAATTGTGTACTTAAGTAACATCGCAACCACACATCAGTGACACAAGCAGCAACACCGCGCTAGAGGTTTTTACCTCACCGCACTTTAGGTCAACAAAGTGCCCCCATGAATTTTGTTAAAAATTTATGCAATTAAAACTTAATGCAAAAAATTAAGTGCTTTATTCATCTTACCTACAGAACAGGGCCGCAGGCCACATACCAACAGACAGCAAGCTGATGGGTTGATTTTTTTCATTCCTGAACATCACCTTTCTTTGTGAATTAGTATTACGTTATCATTTTTTTCACAATGCTGGTTGGCACAACTGAAGTCATAACATATTGCCTACACAAGGTTGCTAGCTTTCTGACGAGAACCTCTCCATTGTCTTTCAGTGGCACTTCTTAAAGGAGTACAGCCACCAAACTTTTGGTTACTTTTCTTCTTTATAATGATGTGTAAGGCATTATTATGCCTGAATCAGCATATAGTATTTGCCTGCGACTGCAAAATAATTTATAATTGCATTTATTCTCATGCAGTTTCAGTACCTCTAGCCAAGAGATGGCTGTGGCATCAAAGTTCAATATAGGTCGTGTGACACACATGAAAAACCTACTATATAATCACTGCTACATCTCTTTATTATACCAAAAAATTCCAGGCACTGTCTGAAGAGCTGGAATCGCAAAGAATAATGAAGCAGTGATCTTATGGCTGTTTTTTCAACCCTCACATGACAAACTGAACTCTGATGTCACAGCTATCGTTTTACTGTTGAAATCAAAACCAGAATTGCGTGAAAGAAGAAATTTAATTATAAATTATCTGGAAACTGTAAGCATATGATGATCTGATATGCTAATGTCATAAGCATCATTGCAAAGACAACCCGCAACCAAAATGTGGTGTCTGTACTCCTTGAATGCATATTCAACTAAAGTTTTCCCCGTGGCCATTGTTTGCAAGGCATTCCTTACAGCTTCGTTAATTACAACTAGGTTGCATTTCTGCATTACCATTTTGTGTGGTTCCTGTGTGGATTCAGCAAAGAACACCGCTGCCACTTAAATAATATTATCCGAATTGCTGATATCTGGTTTTGCCTGTAATTGCTAATAAACGATTCTAACCAATGCTCAGTCTCTTTGCTTCTTTCATGCTTCCACCATGTTGCAGTGCTGCTCAATCTTTGCATCGCAGTATTTTGTGTTTCTCCTACTTTCCATTCATCAATTAAAGCAGGTAACTCTTAGCTCCTTCTCATCCCTAATTACTAATTTCGTACTCCGATATGTCCCAAGCAGATACTTAATTCGCTATAAGCTTACAAGCTGCCTTTGAAACTGTCGACTTCCTCCTGCAGACTTTAGAATAATTTTAGATTCAGCCAGGCAAACCTCTTATTAATAGACTGACACACTTGCACAAAAAATATGAGTACAAAAATTTCTAGCACGCATTCGTTTTCAGAACTGCACACCTCACCACCACACTGTAAACTAAACCTTAAGCGTTGGAATATCTGAACTTTCTGAACAGCTTAATTTCACTTTGAATTAGTGGAATCTCTGCTGAAAAGATATGCTCTAGTGTACACACAACGTTCTATAAGCTTCAGACTGAAATCCCACTAATGCCAGATTTAGAAAATTGCCAATCAAAATGTCAGTAAACCAACTAATAAATGGCAGCAGCATTTTGCGTGCAGGTCCACGACATAGCACACACCTATCATCATCACAGCGCACAATAGCCCACACCTAGCCTGACAACACCCACTCCAGGGTGGAGGCCTCTCTCATGTCTCTCCAATTAACCCTGTTTTTTGCCAGCTGCGCCCAAACCTACGGCTGCAAACTTCCTAATCTCATCCGTCCATCTAACCTTCCGCCGCCCCTGCTACGCTTGTGTTCTCTTGGTTATCTTGCCTTCGCATTACATGCCCTTGCCGAAGCCCATTTCTTCCTCTCGATTTTGAATAGGATGTCATTAACACGCGTTTGTTTCCTCACCCACACCTAAAAAGAAGTTTTTCTTTGTGGCTTGTTTAGTTTGCGCCCCCGTATTTCCATCATGAACAGCCTCCAACTAACTTTTGGTCTCGGAAAATTGGTCGAGTGAAAGTTCAAACAATCGATGAATAAAACTTCGTGGCAGTCGAGCGATATTAAAGCAAAGAAATGTTGTTGTCCCTGAAGAAATGTATGACACGTATGGCACAGCTGACATATATGATCAAGGCTGGGCTAAGCTGCAATATAGTCATAATATATCCTAAGGATGAAAAACTGAGAGCAACGACAGCCGAACCTGAGGTTCTACTGCGTGCACTGGTTTGGCTGACTGCAGTATACTGAAGTCAGCCAAACCAGTGCAATTATTAGAAGCAGCCTATAGGCTGCTTCTAATAATTGTGCCAGTTTTAAAGCTGGTGCCAGCTGTGTACAACGTACGTCTTTGCCAGAAGCTATAGAAAATAAACCCTTTGGGCTCCAAACTTTTGACAAAGGTATGCATTAATTCATTTATCAGCTGCAGCTGCAGCCAATCAACCTTTTGCCGCAGCAGTCAAACTTTTTCGGCTGCAATAGATTATACGGTGTGGTATGGTACGGTATGGTATGGTTACATGTGAGGTTCAGAGTTCCGAAGATGTGAACTTCCGGATGACGACCTGCACAGACACCACAGAGTACACATGAGTTTTTTGTGTTTCGCCTTCATCGAAATGCGCCCAGAGGCGTTTTTCGATTCACCGCGTATCAGTTTGGTGAGATCTGCTAGCGTTGTGAGCGGCAAACACACACACACACACACACACACACACGTCTGTCCTCGTAGATTCACTTCCATTCGTTATGTGCTCGCGTTTAATTCTGGCAGCAACGGTATGTACTTTGCTTTCCTTTGCTACGAACTACTCTAAATTTTGCTATTTTACCTCTGCATTTACAGAAAGATTACCACCCAATTGGGGCTGCATGATCGAATTTTCTCATACAAATGACATGATTCATCACATATTCGAACTCCTTGCCTTTTGTACCTCCAGTTTTAGTCAAAACAAATATCAGTGGCTGGTTCCTGAACGCAACGCTTGCAGTGCTATATGTGGTCACCGCGTTGAGATGTGCTGTTCTATAGTTGTTCTAAAATATGATGTAAAAAAAGTGGCATGCACACGTCAGCTCACGTTGAGGATTAGCCATGAACGTTGCATACCCGATGCTCAGCTAGGAGTACCTACGAATCCGAATCCTGATCCAGCAGAAGACACTGTGCGATCGCGACCATCGTTTCTTTTTCATACTAGCATAGCTAGCATCCAGTTCTATCTGCCTTTCCCACGAAATTCGAGTCGTTTGTTCAACCGCTGCTGTTAGCAGCGTGAACGTTCCGTACACTGTACCAGTGTTTGGAAAGGTTCGCTTCACGGAGTTGTCAACATCACGCCTGACAAAAGGTGAGTGCCCTTTGTTTTGGCGGGTGAGTTTGAATTGTAATGCATGCGTAATCCGCGTTAACATTTACGGAGTGCCTAAAGATACGTCCGGCGTGCACACTTCAGCATGTTTGATAAGCGCTAAGACATGAGGGCTAAGCAGGAAACACGGACACAAACGAAGCGCTTCCTCGTGTCTTCGTTCTGTTCAAGAATGCTAAACGTTCACCAACTCGCCCAATTTTCGGTTTTACCCAGTTAGTTCTCA
Organism: Amblyomma americanum; assembly: GCF_052857255.1. Classification (NCBI taxonomy): domain Eukaryota; kingdom Metazoa; phylum Arthropoda; class Arachnida; order Ixodida; family Ixodidae; genus Amblyomma; species Amblyomma americanum. The sequence continues at coordinate 277,331,787 of NC_135497.1, forward strand.
TTAAAGGTACGGCGGACGTCACTGTAGGTCCATGGCTAAAGTTCGATTCCTGCCGCGGCGGTCGAATTTCGATAAAGGCGAAATTCTACAGGCCCGTGTACTGTGCGATGTCAGTGCACGTTAAAGAACCCCCGGGAGTCGAAATTTCTGGAGCCCTCCACTAAGCCGTCCCTCATAGCCTAAGTGGCTTTGGGATGTAAAACCCCCGTCAACCAAACAAGGTCCGTGGCTAAAGTCGCGTCCAACGTATGCGTTTCATGCTGTCGGTGCGCCACTGCTACTTGCTATGCGGTGTTCTCTGCAAAGCGTATGCAATATTGTAAGGTGCACGCTACATTCGCCTACTTTTGAGGAGCTGCAAAGAGAAGTTTGCCCATTCTTATATTTCCGGCGGTCGCTCAGTCATTGCGGCGGCGACGAATCGTATCTAGCTCGTCCGCTCGTCGCGACCATCGGACATGCACAAAGGAGCCGCGACCTTAAATGCATGCGATTACGTTCAAATTTAGTGAAACACTTCGAGCACTCCCAAAAGTGGCAAAGACAAGCGTTTTCAGGCCCGGTTGTGCGTGGCGAGCACCACCGTCACTTGCACCAGGTTGCATACGCAAGTGGTGACGCGATGTGAGCCAGCAGATGTGTATTCACTTGCTGTCCCCTTGCGGCTCAGTAAACAGCCTCTCAATCTGTCACCTTGTTCTGCTCGTAATTTGAGCATGTTATCGCCAGAATTTGTGCCGGCGGCAGTTGTGCACAGACCTGTGAAGCGGACTGGTGTGCTTGCTAGGGATTGAGAGCCTGCACTCGGCGATGGCCACTGGAAAGCGCCTGCTGGGATGGGGAGTACTCCACCACAAGACACGAAAAAACTGGGGACGAGCAACTGCAAAGCCGGAAGCGTATACAATTGAGCCACTTCAGGGCAAATATGGACATTTTTTAGGGGAAGACAAGGAAAGTGAGCTGCTCTCAGCTTGGTCTTTCGCACATAAGTTCGCGCACATAGAGTTTAGACACCCTCTGGTTCGAACATAGCGCGAGCCGAACGACCCCTCAGAAATCGCGACACGAGTGAATTGGAGCACGGATGCGGCATGCACTCAACTTTGACTGCAGGACAGCGGCTCGCAGCAACGAAGCAAACCTCAAGTTCGCGAAGCGAACTTCGACACACGACAGAAAAGCACAGCTCCGCTCACCGCAGTGACTCGGTGGTGGTTGTGGTCGACAGCTTCCAGTGTTGTACATTTATTGCAAGATGGAATACTGATTGCTGCCAAATGGCTAAAGCTATGTTTGAACACTTCTGCATGCACTCCAGCACCACCTGCAACGTAACAAATTTTGTGCTCAGCCAGATCACAAAGATCACAGAAGTTGGTATATATGAAGCAAATGTGCAATGTGTAAACAAATGTTTATTTTTCAGATAAAGCCGGCAGGCGTATATAAGCGGTATCAACACACTGGTGCTGCAGGAATTCCTAGACGCTCAGCACATCGCTACAAGAAGCAGTGCACTGCTCTGAATGTCTCTGTCAGGTAACTTATCCACTGTGGTCATGTCTGTAGTTACTTCATGTCAGCAAACACAGACAGCCGTTATCATAGGCTTCAAGTTTAAAGCTTGATCCATTCTTCCCACTCATTTGCCTTTTCTGCACATTCTAAATAATGTTATATATGTGGTTTGATAAAAATTTATATTTATATTTTTCCTTAAAAGGTACTGTTGCATGTTTGTGGTATGTGACATGCAAGGCACCTAAGTGGCTTCAAGGGTTTGCATCTGTCATGTCGTGTATATAGCACTTTTCACAAGGGTGGCCTTGTCTAGTTCTGCTACATGTAATAAGTCTTTATATATAAGTACAATTTTGATGTTAAAAAAATATCTGTACAGTCTACACCAAACCTGTGTACACTGCTAAAGCAGTGCTTCCAGGCAGTAAAAACTGAAATTAGACAGCAGCCCATGATTCTTGTATATCTATGTGGCTCTATTTCTTGGGAAGTGTAGCGTGTAGAACATAGCACATGCAGCAAGTTGTTGGTTTGTTGGTGGGGCACTGGACCACGCAAGTGCTTGACATAAGGATGAGACAGGTTGTACATTGTACTCTTATGTTATGAATAATAAAAACAATGACATAAAAGCCCGTATTGTGGCTGAAAGGTTTATTATCTGCGGCAGTGGCTCAGTGGGTAGGGCGCTTGAATGCTGCACGAGGACGCGTGTTCGAACCTGTGCACGGTGGCTGAGTTTTGATGGAGGCGTATTGAAGGTGCCCATGTATAGTGCGATGTCAGTGCGCATTAAAGAGTCCCCAGTGATCTAAATATAGCCGGAGGCCTTCACTGCATTATCTTTCATACATAGCCCATTTTGCTTTGAGATGTTAAACAACAAATACTATACCAGCATTTATCTACATGCGAAATGCTGTACATCCTGGGAGCTGCACAAGGGCATTCCAGACACCAAAGCGAGGGCCTTTTCTTCTTTATAATAGAATTGTGAATGAAGCCCTTCTGACATGTGGCAGCCCTGTTTCGGCATTATGGTCTTTTACCTTCCATGAGGTTGAAAAACAAAGTAGAAAAAGGGGAGATTAGTGTATTTTCATAAGAGAAACAACTTTGCAGAATACCAGGCATATGACAGTTGTAAGAAGAAGGAGCTTAATTCAGGAGTTCAAGAAATTGGATGAAATTACCACAGGAAATTTTTATAGCAAAGGCATGCATGTCGAGTGATTGAAGCTTTTATCTTCAAGATGACTGAGAGCTGCGCAGTGGTTACTTATCCGTGAACAAAACAATAAGAGGAACAACAAATTTAGAAGGCTAATGAAGGTGCCCAAAATTCTCTACAAAGAGATGAGAACAAGTCATACTTGTAGAGGTCTTTATGCTTACCTTTCCTTATGTCTGAGCTTTTTGCCTGAACTTCTGATGCCTGTACTTATTATTTCCCCTTCTTTTTTTGTATTCATGCACCCACCCTGCAAAAATCCCTTGTGGGATTGCAGTATTCATATGTAAATAAATAATAAAAACAATGGTTAGCCTTCTGTTCACATGCACAAGCTTAAAGCATGCAACAACCTCAGTAAATTCATTCAGGGAACAAAAAACGCGTGTGCATGAGGAGATCTTTTTAAGAGTAGGGAAATGCCAACAGGAGGAATGTAGCTATGTTTACCACTGCAGACACCTCAGCAGAACAACGGTGACTCATCCACTGAGGAATGCTGTAGAACAATGCTCTAGATGTCAGTGGGAAGTGTGTTCAATTCTGTTCACTCTCATTTAATTACCTATGGTGATTTCAGCATGGTGCTTTCAGCATTTTGAAAGCAATTATTCATTTTCTCTGGGCGTGCATCTAGTGAAAAAGCCACTTTTTTGCACATATGGAACTATTAGCGTTATTGGTAGAAGAGAAAATGGTATGTACAGTGGAGTGCCACGGATTCAAACTCACTTATTTTACACAACAGGTTATTACAGCTGTCTGTTTGGTTCGGTTAACATTAAACACGTTAAAAGGGTCCTGTTAATTTTACTTAGTTAATTTGAATAAATTTTCATTCCCCTTCAAGTTCGAATTATTGAGAGTTGACTATACTGGCTTTTAGGATAATTTTATAATTTATATTGAGAATTTTATGCTTATTGCATTCGTAGATGCCATTAAAAAGCAGTGGCATGCATTTTGGCAAATTTCTTGCAGCAAAAATTTTCTAGAAGCTCTCAGCAAAAAACTTACATAATGTATTACATAAGTGCAGTACAACTTGTTTACATGAAATTGAACGGCTTATTTGAAACCAGCATGTAAAAATGCATGTTCGCTGAATATTTCAGAATTGTAAGTTATTAAAAAGGAAACTTTTTTTCCCCAAGACAAGTTTCCAATCCTTAAGGCTTCAGCTTGGGTAGCATACATTGCAGTGACACAACGCCCCTATTTACAAATTCGTGCAGAACGTTGTTTGTGGGAATGAAATGTTTCTCACAAATGTGCGCGTTCGGCCATTGAGAAGAGAAGCCACCAACTTCTCATCAGGGAATGGCACGTCTCCACTTTTCTCGCAGTTCGGAGAGGCACGGGAAGCAAAATATTGCACCTTTTCGTCGTTGCACTTGTAGCTGTAGCGGTAGCTCATCAGACAAGACGAAAGCATCGTTAACAGAAAGCGCACGCTTGTTCACAAATACATAAACATTTGCATAGCATTCTTCGACACTGTGCTTGATAAGATACCAGAACAAGAAAATTCCACACTGCAAAACGTTGCTTTCTATTCAGTCAGGCGGCTTCCGCTGCGCCATTCACCTTAAAACGCTCCTTGATTGACACCAGCGCTGCTGTAAGGCTGCTTTTGGCAGTGTGCCAAGCTTTCCCATAAAGTTTCAGAGCAGTTTCATGACCATTAAGCGGTATTGGAAAACTGCTAGTACACTGTGATAGCTGACGGCGAAAAATCGAGCGGCACTCTCATTTATACACGTTTGCATAGAAGCTTAATGAAAAAACCACGGCATTTAGTTTTTGTAATTCTGCAGTGCCGTATAATTAAAATTCACACTTCGTAAATGGTGTAGAGCAAGGTCGCACTAAATTGTAGCTTATTTGCTGATTTCCAGCATTATTTTTCAAATTATTGCTGACCACTTCATATGTGACAAGGTTTTCATTTGTCATATATGGGTGAAATACATCTTGTGTGACACCTTGCAGTGGTTTTCTATTCGGTAACGGAAATAAAGTGATTGCACAGTACCGGAATATGAAAATGTTCCAAGTGCACATAGCCTTAATCATGCTGCAGTTGGACTTCTCATGGCAGTTTCAACACCGTCTTTATGTTTATTTGCAGTTCAGCTGATACAATAGCTGCCAAGATTGAAGCAGTAATGTGTTCCCCATCGTCAGACTGAAGGAGAGCAAATGGGAGACATAGGGCATGCTGCAATTTTTGCTGGGCAAGATGCTGATACCGTTCCACAAATGGAGAACTCTCCCGTTACATCAGCACCCTCTTCAGATTTTGAAGAGGTGTCAAGGGGAGACATAGGACAAGCTGCAGTTTTTGCTGGGCAAGATGCTGATACTGTGCCATAAATGGAGAACTCTCCCGCTACATAAGCACCACCCTCTTCCTATTTTGAACAGGTGCAAAGAGGAGACATAGGACAAACTGCAGTTTTTGCTGGACAAGATGCTGATACTGTTCCACAAACGGAGAACTCCCCCGTTACATCAGCACCACCCTCTTCAGAATTTGAAGAAGCGCAAAGGAGAGACATAGGACAAGCTGAAATTTTTGCTGGTCAAGATGCTGATACCATTCCACACAGGGAGAACTCTCCTGCTGCACCACTTCGACAGGCTGTAGTTTCAGACCCGCCTTGCATGGAATCCATCGAGCTAGACCCAATGGTATGTGCATTTATACTTATTTTGCCGCACACAAACTGGATTCATCTGTGAATCGGCAGAGCATAAATTGAGGGTGTGCTTGACGTACACAAGATAGTTATTTGAGTACTTTTATCCCCGCATATATAATAAAAGTTGAAAATATGTTTAGAGATGACAGGGGTGTGGAGGGTTAATACAAGTCTTGCATTTAAAGAAAATGCATGTGTCAGAGTTGGGTAAACATGGTAGTGCTTTGAAGCTCTAGGAATTCAAACAAGTTGAAATCATAACAGCTTATGTTTTTGTGAAGGGTTGCTTCCTGCAGTTTGTACGCTATGTGACCAAGTTACCAATAGTTTGAAAGCAGTCTGGTGCCAGCGGTTTTTTTTTCAAGACCAACCCTTGTTTCCCGGGGCCCAATTGAACCACCACGAGAGTCTTCTGGTTATGGCTCACTCTCTGCGGCACCACAATTCAAAAGAAGCTACAGAAAGCCTTTTGGCTTTGCTCCACAGTCATCTGCCAAAATGCAGCGAACTACCTGCCACAAAGTACATGTTTGAGAAATATTTTACAGACCAGGAGCAAGCAATCACTAGCCATTTCTATTGCTCAACTTGCCGTAAGTATATTGGTGTGGCAGAAGAAGGTGACGATGTTTTCTGTTCATGTGGCCTGAAACATTCAGCTAAGGTGTTGCAGAAGCAAGGGTCATACATTCTTTGTTTGGATTGGAGGGTTGAGCTCCTTAACCTTCCGAAGGCCAGAGGCCCTCTGGCTGAAAAACCAGGCCTAAAGTTTGATGTTGGGGATCTAACAGAAAGCCCAGCGTACTGTCAACTTCCCCTTGGCCCCGACGACATCATGCTGACATGGAACACAGACGGCATACCCATCTTTCATTCGTCGGATTACAGTGTGTGGCCATTGGAGTTAATGGTGAATGAGCTGCCTTTCAAAGAGCGGTGGAACAATGTACTTCTTGCGGGTCTCTGGTTTGGGCCAATGAAGGCAGACATGCAGTGTTTTTTTATTCCTTTCATCCAGGAAATGAATGAAATGAGCACGAGTGGTTTAAGATGGTCAGACAGTAACGGTGTCAGCCATTTCACAAAAGTCTACTCTGGCCCATGCACTGTAGATACAGTTGCTAGGTGCATGTTGCATAACCAGACACAATTTAATGGGGAGTATGGCTGCTGCTGGTGTTTGCACCCTGGCCGCGTCGTCAGGCAGGGCAGAGGGTATGCCCGCGTGTATGAAATGATGAAGGCCAGGAAGAGGACAGATGATGATTTCATCAAAGATGCGAAATCTCACTCACACGGTGTGCTTGGAACCAGTGTTATCGCTGATGGTGTTCTTTAGCATCACCAACAACACTGTGGTGGACTACATGCATGCTGTGTGTTTAGGTGTTGTTAGAGCTACCACAAACCTATGGCTGAAAGGTGCCCATTCTGGCAAGAGCTTTTACATGGGCAGAAAGCTTGCAGCCCTAAACGAGCGGCTGAATGGCCTCACGCCGCCTTATGAGTTATCCCGCCTGCCTCGCTCTCTGTGCCAGCGCAAGTTCTGGAAAGCAACAAAGTGGAGGACATGGCTGTTGTTTTATTCACCTTTTGCTCTTAACGGTCTGCTGCCTCTCCCGTACTTTAAGAATTGGGTCAGGCTAGCCAACATCATGCACGTACTTCTGGCTGACAAAGTTGCCCTTGATAACCTTGCAGCAATTGAGGCAGAAATTGCTATTTTCATGAAAGAGTACCAGCATCTGTATGGGTTTGTACACATTACATTCAATGTGCACCTGCTGTCGCACTTGTGTGACAGTGTGCGGCAGTGCGGCCCACTTTGGGGTTTTTCTGCCTTCCCCTTCGAAAATATGAATGGGATTGTGAAGAAAAGTTTTCATGGAACACAGTATGTTCCACAGCAAATCTGTCGAAAACTTCTATCCCAATTCTTGCCCACGTTGGCAAACACGCATTCATCTTTTGATGGCAAGCGTGAAATTTTACATCAATTTGAAAACCTGACAAAAATACAGAAAAATTTTCAGCATTTGCAAAGGAAAAGCAATGACCATTGGTGCTGGCTCAAAAATTCTTACGATGTTCGAAGCTCAGTTCATCAGAAGCTAGGGAATTTCTACTTCATGTCTTATGAAGTTCAAAAAAGTATTTGTTAAGGGGACGAAACTCATCTCCAACTCATTGGACAAAAGCAGTCGGAACAATTCAGTTGTTTATTTAAATGATGGTTCGTTTGGCATTGTTGAATGTGTGCTTGTCACTTGTAGGAAGTGCACTGTGCTCTGCAGGTGTGAGAAAGATGTATATCTGATGCTGCAGGATGTAAGGGCAAAGCTCTCAAGGTTCACCACGAGCTTTGCTCGCATGTATTTTCTCGAAACTCGACAGTACTACAAACTGGTGGATGTTGGTGCTGTGAGTAACAAATGTGTAGCTTTCACTGTGAATGACAAGTTGTATGCCTGCCCTCTATTCAGGAACATGGACCACTAAGTGGTAGATCTGGCTACGTACATCCTAAATAGCAGGGTACACTTGCCTGGAACATGAACTCTCTGTCGCCACTGCTATGTTCCGGCCTGCGCCTGGTTCAACGGGCTCTTTCAGAGGCGCTCGGATGGCCCAGGTTCAGACCAGGCGGCCACATTTGGTGCCCTGGCCTGGCTGCAGAGCTCATACCGCATTGTAAATAGCCATCTGCATTTGTTCTGTGTAATGCATTTAGGAATTCAGGCAATGTCTGGCTTGCAGTGGCAGCACAGCGCTAGGACGCTACATGTGTGGAGCACTTGTAGGCTAGGTTCCCATTTCTTGAATCCCTAACGGTGGTGTTGTTCTGCTGCCGCCACCAGTTTTTGGACTGAGCCTGGTTTAACGGGTCCTTTCAGAAGCACTCGGATGGCCCAGGTTCAGTCGGCCACATTTGGTGCCCTGGCCTGGCTGCAGAGCTCGTACCGCATTGTAAATAGCCATCTGCATTTGTTCTGTGTGCTGCATTTAGGAATTCAGGCAATGTCTGGCTTGCAGTGGCAGCACAGCGCTAGGACGCTACATGTGTTGAGCACTTGTAGGCTAGGTTCCCATTTCTTGAATTCCTAATAGTGGTGTTGTTCTACTGCTGCCACCAGTTTTCGGCCTGCGCCTGGTTCAACGGGCCTTTCAGAGGTGCTCGGATGGCCCAGGTACAGACCGGGCGGCCACATTTAGTGCCGTGGCCTGGCTGCAGCGCTCTCGTCTTGTGTTGATGTGCTTGCTTATCAGTCTTTCTTGTGAAAGTTGCGTGTAGGTTTTGATCTTTTCTGTGTGGCACGCCTGATAACATAATTTTATTTGTTTCATTCCTTTGTCTGTTTGTGCCTGTCTGTCGGATTGTACCTCTGTTTCTTTTCAGGCTTATGGCAAAGGTTGGTGTGAAGCTGTATAGAGGTGTTGCAGCCCATAGTGCAGCCGTGTGCATATCCTTTTCTGAGATTGTTGGCAATGTATAAGCCACTCCTCTTGATGTCTGGGCTGTGTCAACCATCACCTTGGCCGGCACAATTGTTTATGTGCCATAATTATGTGTTTCTGAGCTTTACGTTTCCACTTTGCTATCCTTTCAACGGCTGGGAAACCAGACCAAGCAGCGGCACTCTCAGCAGAACCTGCCTGCTAGAGAGCGCGATCCCCAGGTGGCGGATAGGGGGCCTGCTGTACGGCAGTGCAGTGACAAGCACAGTCTACAGCAGTGGTGCTTGCACCTCCCGGACCAACAGGCAGATGCAGTTTCCCTTAGGAGCGCCGCAGGCAACCATCTAATGGAGTCCTTTCCTCTTACAAACTGAATAAACATGCAGTTTGAAACACCTATTGGTCATATTTCACACTGTTTCTTCTTTGTGAATGAAGCTTCGTGCTGTGGTTTGCTTTAGTGAGACCCGTGTAGCGTCACATGTGCCCGTAAGCGCTTCGGAACACTTCACATAGTGAAGGTTCCTTATAATCTGTGTGCATCAAAAACCAATTCAAGAGAAGTTCGACAAATGTAGTGCAGCAAGGGTGAGTGTACACTGAACATAACGCATTGCAATGTGTTGTGTTATTGACTGGACAGTTTTATGTGGCCATGAGCAGCGCATCAGCCTTTCATCCGGTATTACGAACCTACTTCACCTTGGGGGATTCCCCGTAAATATTGAACAAATCATGGTTTTCTATCAATGATTCCCCTGAAATATTGCAAAAATCATGGTTTTGTATCAATGATTCCAAGTTGTTGACAATTCTACATAGGTTCATGTTGTCTTCGGGTTTGTATTAGTTCCCCAGTGTGAACACTCAAAGCTAGGCATGCGTGCAGTTTTTGGCATATGCCTGGATACGCTGCTTTATTTTAGCACCTGTGCAGTGGTATTGTCGGAGGAAAGTGAATTTGCTGGAGGAGGGGAAAAAACATAGGCAGCCTTGACAAGTGTGCTCTGCTCCTGCACAGATGGCAGTGACAGGGGACAAGAAACGCTTATACAAATTTAATGACTCAATCACTGTATCATAACAAAAAAATAGTGTGCGCCATCGAGCAGAATACGTGGATGTAAATCAAATGAAATAATATGCAGGTAGCCGTCAAGGAGCAGTAAAATAAAAATGCACTACACAGCAGCACAGGATGTGCTCACGATATCTGAAATGAACAGTGCCTCTTTGCAGAGAGGACATACTAATATCAGAGAAACTCACCTACGGTAAACCTATTCAGCAGAATCGGTGACTGGTAACCAAGCTTTTGATGGCTGTGGTTACTTGTAATGAGTAAAATTCAGATTGGGTTGTGGTGTTTGAGATGGGGTCACTGAGTGATGCCTAGGAGCCTCTGATGAAATGGTGTTGTTTTGACTTTTTCTCATGGTTATACCAGTGCAATAGGTGATAACCACGAAGAATATGTGTCCTAATGATGGCATGGTTAATTATAAGAAACAAGGTTGTGTGTCACCCAGGTAGATCATAGACTACCCGAAGAGCACAGCGTTGGATTTTGTCATGTTTACCGAGAGAATATTTGTGTCTGAGCATGCTTGAAATTCTTTTAATATGAGATTATCATGTATGTTTAGATCTTTAAAGGTGTCGCTAGACATAAGGAAAGTAGTAACATGTACATAAATTATAAAACAGGCGGTAGTGTCATGAGTGTCGTTATCATTAATATACCAATTAAAAACAAAGGCCCAAGGATGCTGCCTTAATAGGCACTGGTGTGAATTGAATATCTCAACTGCTTCATCATAAAGTAATACACATAGGTCATTCAGAATAATTTCAAATTCATACGGTTTCTACTGAACCTAAACTGATTTAACGTTATGCAGCGACACTGACAGACTTGCGACATGCAAGAAAATTGGCCTTTCTGCTCTCTTGGTTCTCCAATAACGGGTGAAATGCTAGAGAAAATAAGTTTTCAGATATTTGAGGTTAAGAATGAGAAGCATTACTGCAGTTATTTCCTTGCAAGAACTTGCACTGAAACATCTTAGCAGACACCAACCATGTGGTCAGTGCCAGTGTGGTTTCAGCACTTCTTTGACAAGGTCTTCCTATGATCCCCAATGTGACCTGTTATGCGTCTCTCAAAATAAATTTTTGGGGGCGATACGTTCACTTTGTGTACCCATGTAACAATGTAGCACCCCAGTGATATCCCAAATGCCATCAGTTGTGGCATCGTTGTAATGGTGTCACGTGGCAAATGAGAGATGAGCTTTGTAAGGAAGGCAAATTGTAATTATGCTTTCATGTATACTGATAGACGATATGGTTACAGAACTCATTTGGTATTTTGGTTCAGATGTGAAGGTATTCCCTGCAGACCTCCGCCTGAAGAATTTGCCAAGAAACAGACTCTATGTCGTAACTAATTAGGATTATATTTGATCAGGCTTGTATACAAACCCCACCTGCCAGGGTCTTTCGAACAGATCCCATAAGAAGGGTTTCAGTCGGTAGCTAGCATGTTGAAATATATGCCCCAGACAGCTATGCTATGCATGTTTTGTAACAGCAAAAGCAAAATGCTCAAACACTTTCGAAATAACGAAACGGGAGTGGGGAAATAGCCCACGTAGGTGATAACAGCTCACAGCAAAGCATGTCAGCCATATGTAGTTCATTGACCTTTCTTCCGTTGCCTGACTGCTCCTCAACAGCCTAAAGAAGGTTCCTATAAGTTTTGCTTCTGATATATTTTGTGACACCAAAACTGCAGATGGCGCGCCCACTCGCACTGGCTTTCGAAAAGCTGGCTGCCTGGGCTTAAACGCATGCGAGCGTCGCATATGGTTACTGGGTGCAAGCCGTCCGCATTCATAAGAAAAAAAAATTGTGTTCTGCTTATTTTGTAGCACACCGCTGGAAAGGTGAACCGCAGTCGGGCACAGTATCCGAGGATGGATTGCATGGTGTAATGTTCGCAAATATGGTAAACAGTGCATTGAATCGCTTGAGATCGGGTTTACATCGGGTTCATAGCGCGTCGTCGTGTCCATTTAGAGTTGTCCTTTCAATCAACAAAACCATGCTGCAACTAGGCGAAGTTCTACATCGGCTTCGTCCTTGACGTTACATGTGTGGAAAAGGTTGTCATGTTTGGCCACCACCGTGGAGGCTACTCCTGCTAGCGAGATTTTTCTCTTCACTGGATCCCTTCGAATAGTGGTAGAATTGAAATATTTCACTGCTGCGATGGGGTTGCTTTTGTCTCGTTCAAATAGCAGCCTTGCTGCTGGCAAGACTGACAGCGCAGTTACAGCCGCATAACCGTGGCTGCGAGCATAATCCGCGGCGTCCCGCATTTCCCAAACTGCTATGCCCGTTTCCTTGCAGAGTCGACAACAGAACTGAAAGTAAACGCACATGACGGAAACGCAAGTCTAAAAAAAAATGAAGTTGAAGCCTTAGGTAGATGCAGGATGCTTTAAGCGTTTTATTTTATTGTAGTTTTCATTTTATTGTGGATAGTATGTGCACTACACATGCTCCAGCTTTTGAGCGCGTTGCTAGTGTTTCTAGTGACGGTTGTCACGTGGTATTTACGTTGTGCGCGCGAGGTTCCTGTTGGCGCGTTGGGGTTTTGTCTGCGCAGTAGGGTGACGTGCAACACGTCGGCATGGATCCCGCGTTGCACGGCGTCATCATTGGCGACAGCCAAGTAAAGTTCTTAAATCGGACACGGTTGTATGTGCCCGCGAGCATGCGTATATGCACATTTAGCTACGGCGGCGCCGACGCACGGCGCCTCCTGGACATAATCAGGAGAATGCCCCTGAAGTCATTGCACTTCGTGGCAATATACGTTGGCGGCAACGACCTCTGCACTGAACGGTCGCCGGAGGATATTGCCGATGACATAAAGGTATGTGACCATGAGCGGCTGCGACTGTTTTGAGTGGCGGCTATGCGTGCGAAATGTGGTTTTCACGGCCGGGAGCACGTGCTTCGCGCAAACTGCGCGACAGATGGCACGATTATAGCTCGTTTTTCTTGTTTCTTTCCATGTGTCGGTATTAGAAAAGCCGTTACCACAGAAAGTGTTCGGCAGTGGCGTGTCAAGCGTCATTTGACTGGAGTAAAAGTGGGCGCAGAAAAATTGAATTCTCCACTTTCAAGGAAGAGAGGGTTGGGAAGAGAGAAGAATCGAGAGGTGGAGAGGGTGCACATTGCACTGTGATTACTTAATGCATAGCCTGCCGCATGAATGGTCTCCAGCGATTTTTTTTATGCACGTCACATTTCCTCCATGCGCACATGTCTGCATGCTGCTTACAAAGTGTGCCGCAATTGCATGTAAGCTAGAAGACTTCTTTTTTCATCGTGCAATACGGACAGAGATGTGTGAATGATATATTGTTCTCGTGTCCGCGAAAGTCGCGTGCTTTGCCACTTTCCCCTCTCACTGCTCTTGTACACCGCAAGAATTAATGTTGCTTGTTTCTTCCATGCAGAAACTAGTGCAGCAGGCAGCCCGTGTGGCCAGAAAAGTTTTCCTTTTTAGAACACCACCGCGGCTGTCCGAGACAGAGGAACAAAAGGAGAGGAGGAGAAGGCTCGATAAATTTCTCGTCAGAAGCCTCGCAGCCTCAGACGATGTGGTGCTGGTCGGCGTGCAGGTAAGAATTCCACAGGAAGTGAGTCTTACAACTCCTATACCCTGCTGATAAAACTGATTTAAGCTTGAACTACACTTTCTTACATCACAAGTGACTAATACGAATCCGTGGACTTACTGTTTCGTCAAGACAAATAAAAGCATACAATGTGATGAGAGAAAAGTCGCACAGAACTTGAAATACCGCCTTGTCGCGGTCACGCAGTGGTAAATGTATCAGAAAGGCACTGCATGCATCTCGGTCCTCTAAGCTTGAATAATTTAGTGATTGCAGTTGAAATACACTTTAAGTTGTGCGCGCATTTCCACTGTTTGTCATTATGTGAGATGTTGCTTTAGTATCGATTTCATTTGCAGGGCCGGTTTGTTGCGGGGGAACAGGCAAAACGTGCCCTGTACGCAGCAAATGGCTACCACGACTCCCGAGGCTGCGGGGTGAAGGCCCTGGCGAAGGCATTTTCATTAGCATTGAAAATGACATTCTGTCACGTCTTCAACTTCACGCTGCCATGTGGTCGCCACCAGCAGGTGTGGAGAATATTGCAGTGCGAAGACTGCAGGGCGAAGGGCCATTCTAATGGCCAGTGTCAACAATTCATGACATGAAGGTATGAGAGAGGCACTGAAGGTACAGTGTTTCTCTGTCATAAAAGGTTTTGTTTTCTTTGTAGTGGTAAATTTAATTTCTTCTGATTATTTCTGCAGTGGAGGACAAAAAACAAGTGATGAAGGGTGGCAATTTGGGCTAGTTTGCTCATCACAGAAAACCAAAGCAGTGCAAACAGTCAGCGTGTTTTTGGCTTTCCTTCTCGGTTGTCATTGTTTAGTTTGCCCTGCTTTGGTTTTCCATGAAAAAGAAACTTTTATTTTCAACACATTTCATGCTTACTTTATCCGTCAAGCATGCTCATACACACCATTATTACAACACTGCACAAGGTATTGCCTCGAATGACATGACATGAGCTGATGAAGCCTCTTGATGCATCGTGTGTTCAGTGCTGTGGCGATCTTTTACTAGGAAATAGCATTTCACTGAAGCCTGCATTGCACTACTTGCACTAATGCGGTCCTGTACCGTTCTACAGGACCAGAACATGCTAGCCCGGCAAAAGCACCACTGCAGAGTAAATTTTCTTCCACCGCCACTTATTTTGTATCGCTATCATTCCTAGCATGCATGCATTACCCCAGTGTGAGACCTGATATTTTGGCAATATGTTACGTTCAAAAAGAAGCCAAGAGGATCACTAGCATTCAACTTTCTGGAATTACCGTACATTAAATGCGCAGCATGGCATTGTACAAAACCTGCTTGACACACAGGGCTAAGATCATTGCAATACTTTTATGTACACCTCGAATGCAACTGTCAAGCATCACTGAGTAGTTACTTAAGAAGGTGACCAGTTAGCAGTCAAAATGGCTGAAAGGTTCATGTTCTGCTCAGGCCCACACAAACGTACCCACCTTGCAACACGTTAAGTATACACTCAGAGGAGTGTTCTGCATTTATGAGCTTCTTTTGAATTGGTTGTCACTCTACACGCTCATTATTAGGAAACTTCACTATGCGAAGTGTTCCAAAGCTTACGGGCACATGTGACGCTACACGGGTCTCACTAAAGCAAACCACAGCACGAAGCTTCATTCATAAAGAAACAATGTGAAATATGACCAATAGGTGTTTAAAACTGCATGTTTATTCAGTTTTTAAGAGGAGAGGACTCCATAAGATGGTTGCCTGCGGCGCTCCTAAGGGAAACTGCATCTGCCTGTTGGTCCGCGAGGTGCAAGCACCACTGCTGTAGACTGTGCATGTCACTGCACTGCCGTACAGCAGGCCCCCTATCCGCCACCTGGGGATAGCGCTCTCTAGCAGACAGGTTCTGCCGAGAGTGCCGCTGCTTGGTCTGGTTTCTCAGCCGTTGAAAGGATAGCAAGGTGGAAACTTCAAGCTCAGAAACACATAATTACGGCACATAAACAATGGTGCCGGCCAAGGTGATAGTTGACACAGCCCAGACATCAAGAGGAGTGGCATATACATTACCAACAGTCTCAGAAAAGGATATGCACACGGCTGAACTGTGGGTTGCAACACCTCTATACAGCTTCACAGCAACCTTTGCCACAAGCCTGAAAAGAAACAGGTACAAACCGACCGACAGGCACAAACAGACAAAGGAATGAAACAGGTGAAATTATGTTACCAGGGATGCCACACGAAAAAGATGAAAACTTACAGGCAACATCCACAAGACAGACTAATAAGCAAGCACATCAACACGAGACGAGAGCTCTGCAGCTAGGCCAGGGCACCAAATGTGGCCGCCTGGTCTGAACCTGGGCCATCCGAGTACCTCGCACCAACCATAATCACTTTCACTAAGCGGACACTTGTCGCTGTGCTGTGAAACTTGTGCATGCACATGAAAATAACTCACAGTAGGGATTACAAGCGCATGCAACAGCTACAAACAGCTACAAATAAACACAGCGTGACACCGCCACTTCACAGGTCTTACGTTGGTTTGAAGAGGCGCTCTGTCAACTCAGTCAGTGTAGATAAATACAGAATTCAACAAGTGGAACTGTCGCTCGTCACTGCTGCATGCGGTGAAGTTCGCAGTCGCTCCGAAGACTAGTAATATCAACATGTGGCCAATATAATATGCTTCGCGACATAGCTGCCACTGCCCAGGCCTCGCTCTCCAGTTCAGTCGACGGACGGCTATTTTGCACCGACAGGAGCAAGGTGGCGGAGCTCGAGACGTCACTGGCGTCACGGAAAAAACGGCCAATAGCTGCAATCCTGTCGCCGGCCGGACCCGCCAACCCGCTCGAAAGTTGAAGTTGACCAACTTTCTATCCGTTTGCCGTACGAGGCGGATCCACTTGCCCGCTCGCCAAGTAGGCCTGGCAGAAGCCGCTTAAAAACGATTGTATTACTGCCCTTAGGGTAGGGGGAGAGATTCCAAGAGAAGCCAAGCATAGCAGGGGGCAGTAAAGAGTGAGATGTGCAGATTAGGAAGTTTACAGCACTAAGGTGGCCACAGATGTAGGTAGGATGGGAGGTAGGGTTACTTGGAGATTAATGGGATAGGCCTTTGTCCTGCTCTACATGTAGCTGGAGTTTTCTTGATAATGAGGTTAGTTGTGCGGTTTCAAACCGTTAACATAAATTTCCTCTTGACTGTCCAAGGATTTTACAGAGCCCCATTTGTGACCACCTTGCAAAGGCGCAGCTGTAGTGAACATTTAACACTTTTTGTGCTCGCCAGTCACAGTTCTGCAAGATTGTCAGCTCAGAAATGTGCTGTCTTTTTTGCTTGCACATGGCACCACTATTGTTCAGTGGCCCACTGCCACTAAAACTGCCATGGCTTTCAGATGCTCCTGAATTCATCAAGGTCCATTATGGTGCCCCAAATGGTACCTTACAATGTTCTAGTAAAACCATTTTGTTGATTCTTTGCAGGTATTGAGTTTTTAGCAAGGCACTGATGACATGACTGAACAGATTTGTAGATTGCTCGCTTCACATTTTTCTTCCAAAAGTGCTACATAAATTCCGAAAAAAGCAATAGTGATCACCTGAATTGTTGCTAGTGTGATACAGGTGCAAGACCTCTGGCATTTGAGTGTCTAAAATGAAGTCATCTGTCCTGCAACTTGGTTGTTTTCCTCGGGAGATTTGTATTCGTGCTTTCTTTTGAGGAGATTAACGCCTGCCCTAAAAGTGCGTACTCAATTTTCCATACCCTGGTAGGTTTACCATAGGCTCTCCAGGCCCATGGTAAACCACAGATCTTTACTATTGAAGCTTGCTGACCAAAGTCATTCAAAGTGGCCAAAGGAAGTGCATTGTTTTGTGGTTCTTCCCTCTGAAGACTTTTCCATTTCAGTAGGCACTCGAGCAAAGTTCATGATGTTCAAGCACTGCATGTGCAGCCACGCCTCAGTTTTAGGACAAACAGTTCAAAGTACTTCATCTTCATTTTGGATTTTACTTATTTTGCTCCTTGCAATAAGCCCACTTTGAGCTTGCTCTCATTAAAAATCTGCCACAAACGCATCCATGCTCACCGCTTCAAGAATATCTTGCTTGTCTTCACCTGAACTGCTGAAATCAAAAGATGGATGCCACCATGCTAGTTTGCTTTGACAATGAATATCACCCATGTGGGGAAAATTCAGACCAGGAAAAACTGACTGCGTCAGTTTGTAATAACTGCAAATGCTACAGAGGCATTGCTGCCAATTGTTTATTCATTTAATGTACCCAAACCCTTAGCTTCCTTACCATCTTGCAGTCTCCTATCTGAGGCATTATTATGGCAGCTGATTACAAGTATTTTTCTTCTGTAGGTACAATTGCTGTGACTTCCTTTGATTGCCAGCGTCCAATCAGATTAAATGTAAACATGCCCAATTATGCTTGTGCCCCTTGCATGGATGCCACTTGTGCTTGTGCCGCTTGTGTGCATGCCTCTTGTTTTTGTGTATATGCCTCTTGTGCCTTCGCATGTCCTGAATGACATCTGAGTTGATCAATGACCACTGGCTTGAAAATTGCTGTTTTCATCTACTGTGTGTGTTAATCCAGGTAATGCTCCAAAGAGTGAGGTGATATGCTAGTCTGGATAGCTTTGTCATATACATGTTTGGCTGCAAGCAAACTATTCTAGGTGGTTTTTTCATTGAGGATTATGTACAGGTGCGGACAAAAGTAAATGGAGCATGGTATTGCCTTCTAACATTTTTCTCGCCTTGTCTAATTGAAATTGCTGGCTATGGTATGCGCCTGCTGGTAGTGGATGATAGTGCGCTTTGTTATCGATTGACAATGTTCATTATTGCTAATAGGGAAGGTGCGATTGCACTTAGAACGGAATATCATGCTCTGTTTATTATGTCCTCATCTGTATGTTAAAGAAGCCAGCAGACATAGCATACAAGGAAGGTGTACTGTAATTCTAGTTTTCTTTTTAATTTTTTGTTTCAAATAATAGTTTGTATTTTATAGAAAGTAGAATAAAACTACATGCCAGCAGTGGGAATCAAACCTATGACCTCCACCTGTCATGGTGCTGTACCAACTGAGCTATGTTGGTGACTGTGTGACCTTCTACTTCTGGTGTATTTGTGTTGCTTGTAACACACATATTAACCCATAACATAAACATACCTTGAGCCTGTTCACTAGTATCACCTTGAATAGCAGCCGTGTATGTGGAACATAGTGTAATACTGCAAGCAGGTCGTGGGTTGGATTCCCATTGGTGGCATGTGGCTGTTTCTTGTTTTCTGTAAATAGAAGCTTTATTGAGTTCAAAGGGTTATTTCTGGAGACTGGTAGCCGGCATCCTCAGTTCAAAACTGTGATGGCTTGTGCTGCTTCTCGGGCCTGGTTAATCAGTTTGCGCTGGTCTTCGAGGTTCAAGCTGGACAGGGCCGCCTCTCGCTGCTCTCTTCTGCACTCAAGTTATGTCTATTTATCACTTTGTTTCAACACCATCATTAAAAACCAACTCTCACTTGCCTGTTCATTGTCGGCTGGCTTCTTTCATATGCATATTGTAATAAGCACCTCATTTTCCTAGCCCTGCCTTTGTTTAGAGTGAACTTTAATCCTCGAGGGATGACTTCATTGAGAGTGAGCAACAGCAGCCTCGTTTTGTTTGTGCCACCCAATAAATTTTGCAAGCCAGTCTTGGTATTCATTCTAAGCAGCCCTTTGTTACCGCATATGAATGTTAGTTCTTATTATTACATTTTAATTTGCTCTTGCCTACCTGTATGCTTGATAGTCTAGTTGTATATAGATTTCCCCCATGGCTGTACATTATGTTGTGCAGTATTATTTTATTTTGTTTGCTGTGTGTGTCTTTTAACTACTTGTACAACTCTGTTCAGGAAATGTCAAGTGCATTCTCCTTTCAGCTTGGTATAGACTAGTCTTTGCACCTGCTCTGCTTTGATTTGTCACTAGAGGCATCATATTGGATTTTGTGCTTTCTAAATGGCTCTTTAAATCAGTAAAAACTTCAGTATTCATGTTAAATACTTGTGCAAGTTGTCATTTTCCTAGCATTTTTGGCTCATATTGAATAAACTGCCATAGTGGTATAGCGAGTTTTACGACATATTTATGCAAGTGCCCATACAAGAATTTCATATGACTAAAAAATTGCTCTTAAGATATGCACATTGAACACTATATGTAAATTTGCACATCTGGAACGTAACCATAGTGCAGGTACACGGGGATCCCAAAAAACAAAGGTGAAAGCCCTTAATGTTTGTGCGTACATGTAGAGAAGTTTTATTGTAGACTATACTTTGCAGACAGGTGAGTCAAATAACACATTTATAGGCTCGACATTTGGAATAACCGTAGCATTATTTTCTGTGAACAGTTCAATTGCATGGAATTTAATAGTCTCAATGGTCAAACGCTTTTGAACCACCCAAGACTTGATAGAATCTGCGTGTTCACCATACGCCACGAGATAGCTTTTTGTGCTAGTATACATAGCTTCATGATTTAAGGTAGCTATAAATAAATTGTTGTGGACACGATTTATGACTCAAAGTGGAACAAAACAAACAAAACATGCAGTAAAGGCCAGTGGTGGAGCTGCTGCGTTAAATGATGCGTTGTGTTTATGCTGAAGCCAAGTAGAGTTTTTGCTCACTTTTGCATTAGAAGGTAATTGGAAATCTTTCACAAGAACTAGACCGGAACAGAAGCCGGCGCTTTGAAATGTTGGCTACGCGGTCCTTGCATGACATTGTCACGTGTGCAGAGGCGCAGGAACAGGGGTTGCAGTGAGAGCGACGGCTCCCCCCATTTACAGATCCGGTAGCACAGCTCCCCCAATCAAAGGGCACTTGTTGCACCCCAGACCGCAGGAAAGTCTGGTGTATTCGCAACAGGCTTGAGGATCACACGACATTCGCTTCCAGTCCCGACATTCGCCGCCTTTTTGGATACGCGCGACCCTGCAAAGATAGCGATTTTTCTGTAACACCATTCTAATCCCTGCAACTCTAGCGCCTGCATCAGCCCTCAAGAAAAATAGTGGGGATGATGATGATTCTTATGAAAGTATCTTTTTCACTCCCCCAGTAGAAAAGTATAGTTCTGATGCACATGTGTCAATATCCAAAATTTTGAATAGTTTGTGAGTAGAGTCTGCTATTCGATTTCAGTCGCACGTGCATTTTCTCTTGGAAATATCTAAAGAGTAACCGTGAATTGTGCATTTTCCTGGTCCTATGTATTTGCAGTCAAAAACAAGCGTTTCTAAACAGCGCTCAATATCTTGAGATAAGCACGATCGCGCCCTTGTCCCATTGATGAACGTATGCTTTTCTCGTGTGGCCAATCGGCAGCACGCGCGGTAGTACTGGCCGTTACACGAAACTCGTTGACGGCCATCGAAAGCGGCTGCCCTTCGCGCTCGTGGATCAGAATGAGTGCAGCAGCACGCGGCGCGTCACTGCGTCGTGCCTCCACACAGCGACAGTGGCTATGAACGCGCTAGTGCAGTATGTGTACAGGCGCCAGTGCTCCTATCATTTTAGATATTCACTATGCGCGTCGCGCACAAAAGCAGGGCTTGCAACTGGGATTACTGGGTTCTCCAGGCGTTGCGGGAGAACGAACGTATGGGGCCACTCGCATTATAGCCCGAACTGCCACCTATATAGTTCGCGTTGCGAGCCGTCCCTCTGTTTTTCGCCAGCAGTGCATCACTTCGTGCCTTTCAATGGCAATATCTGATGTCAATCGATTGGCCGGTGGCATTAGTGTCTCCCCTCGTGTCCGTGTTCGTCTTGCGCTGTGAATGTTAGCATGAAGTACCAACTCGCCCAGCAACTGATTTTAAGCAAATTATTGTTGAGATGGAATAATTTAAAGAAGACTATAAATAGTACGTGGACGGCGGAGGCTTTAGTATCAAGGACTTATTTCTTGCCATTCGTGCATATATTTTTTCTAAATTTATTATGTTTACCCTGAGCAACAACTGCTGTTCTATCCGCACTTTCAGTGTTGTCATTATATGTTTATATACGCGGACGGCGGAGGCTTTAGTATCAAGGACTTAATTCTTGCATTTCGTGCATATATTTTTTCTAAATTTATTATGTTTACCCTGAGCAACAACTGCTGTTCTATCCACACTTTCAGTGTTGTCATTATATGTTTTCTTTTTGAAGAGCACTATAGTGACGGGATATCTGGGTTTAGGATATTTTATTTTTTGGTGATTTGTTCTGTTATAGTGTCCAGGTGAACTTTCCGGCTTCCAATTAAAGACGAAATTTTGTAACTTCCTTTTCTTTATATGATGCAAGAACTGACATTTTGCTCCGAGCTTCAATTTTTTTTTCTGCTACAAAAGCTGGAATGCATGCATGATACAGAGTACCATTTTTCGCGCTAAAAAACCTGATGTTGTATCTACTCAATGCAATTTATTCTGCTAGAAAACCTGCCTCAAAAAACGAGCTGTCGGTTCCACCACTGAAGGACACCACGATCGAACCCAAGGCTTAAAAGCATGACTTTTTTCATGCGCACCCTTTGTGTTCAAGGCAGAAAAAGAATTGAAGTTTCAAATGCGTATAGCTTTTCAGCCATAGAGTCGCAAGTCCTTGTGACCACACAGTCATCGAGAGCATTTTTTTTAAAACTGGGGGACACTAGCTTGCATCTTTGTTGGAATACAACTGAATATAGCCCACTAAAGATTGGATGGTTCTGGATGTCATCTCTTTTTATGCCTGTAATCCTGAATGGTTACAAAATTATATTTTAATGACTTGGACTTTTCTATAGGCTGTTAAAGAAGGTTGGATAGCTCAAGGTTTTTAGGTTTAGGAGGATACATCTTTCTTCAGCCAGCTAGAGAAAGTTTTGATAGCTGCCACTCTATAGATGGAGACATACAATTTTAAAGTTATAAACAGCTGGCTAAAGGAGATTTGATGGCTTTCTAGTGTGCAGACGCAGCTACATACACTTAACTATAGCTAGCTGAAAGAATATTTGATGGCTGCGAATATTTAGCCTCATGTAAACACATTAGTCTACAGCTAGCTAAGGAGGATTTGATGGCAGCTTGTCTATAGCTTTAAATGGATATACTAGTCTATAGCCTCGTAGACGTACATTAATCTATAGCTAGCTAAAGAGGATTTGATGGCAACTTGTCTATAGCTTTAAATGGATCTACTAGTCTAGCCATCTAAAAACAATTAGATGGCTACCAGTCTTTAGCCTCATAGACATACATTAATCTACAGCTAGCTAAAGAGGATTTGATGGCAGCTTGTCTATAGCTTTAAATGGATATACTAGTCTATAGCCATCTAAACAGAATCAGATGGCTACCAGTCTTTAGCCTCATAGACATACATTAGTCTACAGCTAGCCAAACAGGATTTGATGGCAGCTTGTCTATAGCTTTAGATGGATGTACTAGTCTATAGCCATCTAAACAGAATTAGATGGCTACCAGTCTTTAGCCTCATAGACGTACATTAGTCTACAACTAGCTAAAGAGGATTTTATGGCAGCTCGTCTATAGCTTTAAATAGATATACTAGTCTATAGCCATCTAAACAGAATCAGATGGCTACCAGTCTTTAGCCTCATAGATGTACATTAGTCTACAGCTAGCTAAAGAGCATTTCATGGCAGCTTGTCTATAGCTTTAAATGGATATACAAGTCTATAGCCATCTAAACAGAATTAGATGGCTACCAGTCTTTGGCCTCAAAGACATACATTAATCTACAGATAGCTAAAGAGGATTTGATGGCAGCTTGTCTATAGCTTTAAATGGATATACTAGTTTATAGCCATCTAAACAGATTCAGATGGCTACCAGTCTTTAGCCTCATAGACATACATTAGTCTACAGCTAGCCAAAGAGGATTTGATTGCAGCTTGTCTATAGCTTTAAATGGATATACTAGTTTATAGCCATCTAAACAGATTCAGATGGCTACCCGTCTTTAGCCTCATAGACATACATTAGTCTACAGCTAGCCAAAGAGGATTTGACGTAGACGTACATTAATCTATAGCTAGCTAAAGAGGATTTGATGGCAGCTTGTCTATAGCTTTAAATGGATGTACTAGTCTAGCCATCTAAACAGAATCATATGACTACCAGTCTTTAGCCTCATAGACATACATTAATCTACAGCTAGCTAAAGAGGATTTGAAGGCATCTTGTCTATAGCTTTAAATGGATATACTAGTCTATAGCCACCTAAACAGAATCAGATGGCTACCAGTCTTTAGCCTCATAGACGTACATTAGTCTAGAGCTAGCCAAAGAGGATTTGATGGCAGCTTGTCTATAGCTTTAAATGGATATACTAGTCTATAGTCATCTAATGATAATACGATGGTTTCCAATCTGTAGGCTTGTGCACATACGTTTTTCTGTAGCCGGCTGTAGCGAATTGATTGGTATCATGTCTTTACCTGCGCTGGCATTAGAATCGTCAATAGCCGGCTACAGGAACTCTTGCCGTCCTTTATAGCCGATCATAAACGGCCATAAAGGGTGATAGCTCACCATAGGCTTTTCTATAGACGGCCATAAGCTATTTTTGTATGGGTCAATCGCCGAGACGAGAAACAGTGGCGAAATTGCTTCTTTTACGCAGCATGAACGTTATTTAAGCCTGTGTGAATGATAGCCACTTGCCTCTCATTTGACGGTTGCGTTCAGAGAAAAATCGACAAAATTCCCCCAGACCAACCACCCGCTTGTTCGGACTCAAATTTCGCACAAGGGTGGAAATCCGTTGTCAGTTTTGTTTTGTATGTATACGCCTGGGTTGGGTACTTGCCTGATTCGGACAGAATTAATCACAAATCTCCATCGTCTGCGGACCAAAGCAGCAAGCTTTCACTGCAGTGGCACCGGTAGCGCCATCGGCGCCCACCGGAAGAATGAGTGCTCTGCTTTTAGCTACACGTGAAGCTGCTAGGAAGGCAAATGGGGAGAAAGTGGTTTTGTGTTGGTTTGAAAGTGCTTTCTCGAATACTGTACCAAAATTGGGCGCAGAAAACATTGTTTGCGTGTGACTGCCTCACTCCCAGCACATAGCCTTCCTACCACGCCTTTCTCTGCAACTTCGCTAGAGTCATCATTCGTCCGGAGAGCACGTGATGGCATTACTGCCATCATTGCTGAGAAATCTGTCTGCTTTTTTCCGCTGTCGCCGCAAATAAAAGCGATTTTCGAGTACTTTTGATCGAATAAGGCAACTATTCCATCCAAGTGGAATAGAAAAGAAAACTGTGCGCCAAATCCTCCTTTTTTCGATAAGTCGATAAAAGCAGGATTCGCAGTAAGGATTACACAAAAACTTTGCATATAGCTTGTGCTCCGTGGTTTTATTTTCGAACAAAAATATAGTTCTTAGATTTTACCTTCATAGTGCAAGGTAGCTGTGTAAGTTTGTTAGACATTTTTTTCGAGACTGCAGTTTTAAGCTCTTTACAGAACATTGTTACTAGCACGTCCTCAAAACACTGTTTGCAATTTAACTTGTGCATGCGACTTACATTCATTTCATTGGATGTTCGAAAATACTGAATTACACAGACCACTGCTACAAATAGCACTGGATTATCACCAATGTCAGTTACTAACCTACACACATATCTGAAATATTAACACCAGCAGCATTAAAAGGCTGCTTAACCTGTCACGCTTATTCAATTGAAAAGAAATTGAAGAGCCAGCGATAAGTAAAGAAAAGGTCACAAGACCTGTAAATTACAATTTTGTTTTTTTAAATGGAGGACAATAAACAACATTTGAAACCACAATTCTTGGACAGGTATTAGAAATAAGGACTAACTTGAAATCAGCACCTAAAAGTAATCAAAACGATACAATAGCAAATCTTCAAAAACAATGCAGAGTTGACTTGAAAACTTCTTCCCTACACTTCAGGCTAACTGGTGCTGTCAGATAAGATTAGATAAAAAATGTTATGCACCAGACAATTCCCAGTGGCTAATTCCAAGTGGCTAACTTCAAGATGCAGATTGCGAACTAGGGTAAAAGAAATACTAAACAGCCATCCTAAAGCAGCCCACTAAATCTACAGTAAAATATCACAGGTATCCAACCTCTAATGTTTGTGTTTGTTCTTGAGAAACACATAAGATGAACATAACCTTAGAAAACGTATACAATACATTCAATTTAACACAATCACATAAAAAGAACACAAAACAAAACTTTACACTCAATATATGGAGGCCTATGCTCTAGAGAAAGTTTATGTGCCCCGAAATATATTTTAGCCACCCATTTGAAGGAGCCTGTCGGAAATAAAATGCAGCACTCATAATTTATATGGAAAAAATGAGAATACAAAAACACATGCACACATGCTTTTCAATCTAGCTAACAAGTAATGATTAATGCTGAAACACAAGGAATTATTCAACCTGGTATTACATGCCTGTGCGCACTACAAGCATAGAAAAAACACATGGGGTAAGGTCAAAGCGCTCAGGACACAGGCATTCTCTTTGATCGCGAGAAAGGCATTCATCACCTTCACTTTAGGACGAACTGAAGAAAAATTCCAGAAAAGTTCCCATGGCAACTGATCAGACTAAAGGCTAGTAACTTTGTGATGAAATAAGTAATTGAATTTCTGAAGACCTGTGTCTAAGCAAATAATTATTTACTTGAAAACTTAATTGTTCACCAAATCCATTATCACCATTATTTTTTTCTAATTAAAGGATATGTATAAATGCTAGCAAATGGGTCATGTGGCAGAACGGGAAATCTATTAAAAAACAAAAAAATACAAAATGCTGACAGTGCTCCCAGGAAGCTGTCCGAGCTAGATGCAAAAAGATAAAAACCATGACTAGCCCATGCAGGGACAAGAAACCAGTGGGGTGATGATTCTTAGGGCCAACGAAATGTTGCTGTTCCTTTTTGTCATGTCTTTCCATGCTGTCACATAATGCGAGTACAGCATTTGTCGAAGTTTAGAGCCCAAGGAATTCGCTCCTGAGCCTTGTTGTGCATCACTAGCATTCCACATCTCTTGATGGTACAGGAAATCTTGCCCTGACCACCGTGAATGTTGGACATCCATGGATGCTCAGAGTCCTTATTACATGGCTTAGAAGCCAAACCCTTTGGCTCTGTACTTTTTGACAAAGGCTATACATCAGTTTTCTCACAGATTCATGCTCATATTTTCCTTCTTCTTCGCTCTGGCCAACTGTATCATGTAAACATTGATAAGTTATAGCAACACAGATTGTTTTCCACTACCAGTATTCCAAACAGTACTAAAAAATTAGACATGTAAAACTTGTACAGGAAGATAGAAGAGGCAGCTGTGAAGGAAAGATGAAGTGGTTTTTAAAAACTGATGAGCTCAAAACCATCAAAGCGTGGTTTGTTTTAATCCAAATATATAAAATCACTCTCAAGAAAGGCCAGCAGACAGAGTGCCTTCTTTAGATTTTCTAAACGGAACACCCAGAAGGCTGCAAACAGCAGAATCCCCACAGAAGCGATGAGGTTTTCACTACAGGGTGATAGCCAATGAACAGGAAAACTGAGCCTGGATAGATGAGGAGGTATGTTGTAAGTTCTTGGTGCTGCAAAATTAAAAACGAAATATCACTGACATTTCTAACACTTGTAGAAGTGCAAAAAAATACTGTCGCATTTCAGTATAATGCACATTATGACTACACTATCCTAGGGATGAATTCATGAGGGGGTGGTCTCCCCTCCTCAAAGTGAGAAATCTTACATAGAAAAACCATGCTCAACCCAATTTTTTCAAGAATAAAGTCAAAGAAATGCGAGGTTCAAACATGTCACTGACCGATTTTTAAATATAATGGTAACCAGGCCAATGTACTTGGAGCTATCAACACTGTCTAGGTTCAACTTCATTGCCCACCAATATGTGCAGGAGACCTTGGTGACATGTTTTGTATCAAAACTTTTTCATTCATGATTTGTTAGTATGGATGAATCATTTAGCGAGACTTTTGCTCGGAAACCAACGTGTCCATATTACAGAGGTGCAAATGTACACATGTGATGTCCATTAGAGCCATGATCACATTTAGTGGGCCACCACAACTATGCAAAGTTAAACAAAATGCTGCAATGGCCTCCCTGCCAAAGATTTGAAAATCATATTCTAGTTACAAGACAACTCAGCTGCTCAATCTCATTTAATTGCAACCAGTGCAGCAACAGCCTAACTGTAATTGAACTAGAGGCTAAAGAAACAATGGTTAGCCACTGCTCATAAGGGAGTGTGACACAAAGTGCGTATTAGAAAGGTACAGCTGCACACGAAATCTACGACTCTTGCTTTATCAGTGACATTTGATACATATGGCGACTACAGCAATTTTTGCTGAGCATCGAAGAAGCAAATGTTCTCTAGGGAATCACATCTTGAGCACCTATAACAGCCCGGCATGCAACAATCAGTACTCCCCATGAATCATAATTGCGTGTGTGAAGCAAATGTTCTCTAGGGAATCACATCTTGAGCACCTATAACAGCCCGGGATGCAACAATCAGTACTCCCCATGAATCATAATTGCGTGTGTATAATGAAGAGCTAAAAATACAAAACTGGTATTGTGTTGTTCAAAGTGTATATCGCCATTATACACAGCTTGTGAAGTAGCACTACACAATGGTTGGATGTCATCGAAGACTACGACAAAATACATTCTTTTCCGACTCAAAATAAAAAATAGCTGCACCGTATCCATACCTCATTAACATTTGTCAAGAAAATGAAAAAAACCACAGTCGCAAAAGCAAATAATGGTGATCGCCTCTCTATAATTTCGTGCAAGTCTAAAGAAATCACTACCGTCTCAACATTGAATTATTGGTTAGTTGAAAAGAGTGGTAGTGAACCCACGTGAAAATGAGACAGTAGCAATGCAAATCCCAAAATAGCAGCGTGTCAGTACGCTGTATCTGGTTTAGTCATCAAAGTACTCTATTTTCAGAACTGAGCATAGTTGCAGCAGTTACACTGGCTCCTTATTCCTACTATAGTCTTTTTTCATTTGCACAAGTAACTATGCATGAATTTTAATGAAAATCCCATGGGGGTCAGCAGCTCCTTACTGTCACTGCTTGCATCCCGCCTCTTTGCAAGATAGCAAAACACCAATGATTTGTGCCAGCCCCATTCTAAAAAAATCACAAAACCCAAGCTTTGCTAAGGCTCGTGACTTCAATGCCTAAATTTGAGTAAATTTTGTGCCTAAAAGGTAGTCATCAGATGCTCAGATAGAAACTGAGCTGCTATTTTCATACAAAAATTTCAGTTCCTGCCTATGTCCACCAATAATTTGCACAAAAATACCTACAAGTGTTGCAGGGGGCACCTTTCTTTGCGACTTAACTCTGAACTGTATGGTACTGCTTGTAGATTAAACTGATGCAACCTTGGAGTTCTTCATAGATTAGAACCTGTATAGAACAATGTCCAGTCAGGTTTGATACCAAACAAATCATTATGAATAAAATGTATGTCGTTCGAATTACTTACTCCAATAATGATAGGTGAGCAAGGCAATGAAGTATGTGATGCTTTGAAATTAAAGCAGCTGTTATATTTTCACAAATATTGACAGCACGTTTATACTGCACCCATCGAAGTTATGCCGCAACGAACCGCAGAACATAAGGCAAGAACTGACAGCCGTTGCTCTCTCGCTTTCACTCGTGTTCCAGTGACAAAGCGATTGCGCTATTGACTGAAAGCAATAAATAATCAGACTGGAATTCTAAATGTGGCGGCCGAATCTATGACGGCAGAATACAAGTACGCACTTCAGAAGCTTTGAGCCCATCCATTTGCTGCGACGCGCACGATAAGCAAATTTATATTTTTTGTGGGGAACCATGGCATTTTAGAAAAAGCGACCTGATTTTTTATGTTAATAGCGATGCCGCATACCTCGTTCTCGAACATGCATGAAAGTAAGAGTGGCCAAAAATGCTGCACATACCCGAACTAAAATGACACAAATGCTTCGGAGGGCACTAAAATAACAATGCCGAGAAACATACAGCCGCTTGCAAGGTGTACTTCAGTGCAGACGCAAGCAGACTTGTACTACAGAGCGCTCGTGCGGTGCTTTGCGGAATGAAGGCGTACTTATAACGCAGGCAGTGGGATTGACTGACAATGCAGGTGCTCAAGTGCTGGCGCATAGTCATATAAAACAACCCATACAATGGCAGCGCGTCGTTAATAAAACTGCACTAATGTTTTGCTCCATTCCGCAGCGCAGTGCTTCAGCGCTCCACACAAGCCTGCTCACGTCTTTATCGTACAACTAACTTATGACGCAAAATCACTTACCATGACGGCGAGACGGATGTGAGACGGCAGGGAGTCAAAAATATCCTTCCGGGCAGCAGTGTCGAGGTAGAAATTTCTCTCCCTCTGGCCAAGGGCGCGGCAAATCCAGCGCTTGTCTGAATTCGCTCACAACGACGCCATACCGCCATTCGCAAACCAGAGCGAGGGGCAAGCTCAGCCGTCGTTTACGATATCCACTTCGGTGAACTCGGTTAAGCATCCATCTTTCCTTTCTCCGTCGAGCATCGAAAAGCAGCAGCGGCAAACGCACGGTCGCCGCTCACGATATCCACTCCAAGAGAGGCTCCAGACAACCCGCCGCGCT
Organism: Amblyomma americanum; assembly: GCF_052857255.1. NCBI lineage: Eukaryota > Metazoa > Arthropoda > Arachnida > Ixodida > Ixodidae > Amblyomma > Amblyomma americanum. The sequence continues at coordinate 277,362,168 of NC_135497.1, forward strand.
CAATTCTGCGACGCAATCTGAGACGGCCCCGCTGGCGCTGCTAGGCCTAGCGCCTACGCCGCTTCGGTCACAGCGTCCGCACTCATGAGTCACGACTCTCTCACTGTCTTCTGATCCTATCATCCTTTGCGCCGCCTGCTGTCGATTGTATCTCGACCGAAACCAAAACTTGCTGCTTCGTTCCGGAACTAAGCGAAACAGATAAAAGTACACAGTTCCACTGGCACGTTCTTTTGAACAGCAGCAGGAATTCGACCTCGCTCCGTCTCAGTTGCCGTACGGTGTTTTTTTCTACACCGTTCGGAAGGTTCCGAATAGCGACAACTACTCCTTTAGGGACGGCTGACGAACAATTGCGGACCTCGTTGGCACACCGTCAGTTCTAGCTGGTGTTGCTTCGGTGTTTATGATATCATGTGCACCGCTTGACCGGTGTTCTCGTCTGGCGATGCGGTGTTTTAAAGCGGACGAACGCGGATAAACCTCCCATCTCGAGTCATTCGTGTTTAGTGTGTAGCATGCGTGTTTGAACGATCTCTACCCCCTGGGTGCGCAGCCGAAGGCTGCCTTGGAGTTCTTCTGATGGAGTGTTTGGGTTCACTCCATGAATAACTCCTCTGATGACGTCATCAGGCACTGCCAGATAGAAGTTGACTCCATAAGTATTCCCTTCCAAGCACAGACTCGTGACGTGCCGTATGGGATTCGCGGTCTCTTCATAGGGAGTGCTAACTATGATGATGTTTGATCCTTTGCGTGGTCTCACAATAAAGTGGTCGCATGAAATTATGTTGTTGCGGGCTGTCAGGATGGCTTTTTAAAACTGGGATGGAATGAATAGCTTTACATCCATGCCCTTTTTTGGTCTTACAATTATCTTGCAGCCATTTTTAGGAAGCGGCGGTAGTTTCCTCTTCTTCTGAGTCTTCTGATGAATTGCCGGCTGGTCTAGTGATGCTGTCGTCTCCTGAGGTTTTACGACAGTCTGAAGTGGGTGCGTCGGGGGAGCATAAATCTTTCCTGCGATCACGCCTTGCTCACCCTTTGCTAACCTTTGACGATTCTTCTTGCATATGTTTACGTGCCAGTTGTAGTGAAGGTCGTCCGGCGTCAATTAACTGCCTTCTTCCACATCTTGATGACTTTGGATTTGTGCGTCTAACTTCATTTCCTGGGATTCCTGGGGATTATTAGAGTTCGCTAGTTCAGTGGTTGGTAAGCACAGACCACAAGGACCCGCCCTGTTTTCGTTTGATGCATCCATGTTGACTGGGTCACCTTCACTGTGCCTCGCCATGCCCAGCGTGGCAGCCACCACCTCGAAGCCTCACAGGTCCGTAGAAATGGCGTAAAAAAAACTCACGGGACTGAGAAAGGCATAGATGAATACCTGATGATGTCGAAAAGCTCCTCGAAAGAAAATTTCCTAGAGTGAAGGGTGATGATCCATAGCGCACAGTTTTCAAGGGACAGAACACGAATCCTAAACTTCCACTAAACGATCTTTATTTGGCGCTGAGAGCCTTCTAAAATCACATATTGTATAGGTATAGACGATTAAGAACGATTATTGTGTCAAGGTGATGATGTGTCAAGGAATGAGAACAAAAAGCACAATAAAAACCACCAATCAGTGCGCATGTTTGACACTATCTCCCGGTGCCTTGAATCTGAGAAAGGTTAGTGTTTTCTTGATAAAGGCACCGAAGGATCATTGACATAATTTTCCAATCACTCTTTTTGCACTGCCACAGCTTCAATTATCTCCCTCGTTTTTCGATAGCTATTTTTTCCTGACACTGAACACTCCTCGAACTTAGGCGCGAACTTCTGACCTCGGCAGTGACGAGCCAAATTACCTGGCCTCTCATCTGTAACATTTCTGTGGTGCTCGCTGAGTTGCTTAATCAGGCACCGGCCTGTCTGCCCGATATCCAACTTGCCACATGAAAGCGTCAACCTGTATACAACGTTATCCTTGCAAGTGTCAAAGGGGTTCTGATGCCTTAAAGGCAAGGCCTTTCTATCCTGCTCGTGCGGACATGTGCCCTTACATATGCAGGACAAGTTTTGTGGTGCTTACATGCAAATTTTAACTCCAATTTTCTCTCCAATCCTTTTGAGGCCGTCGAAAAGACTGTGAATATAACGCATTACTTCAATTTTGTCGGAATCTTCTTTTTATCTTTCAAGCTGTGCGTTTTCTTTGCCTGCGCATGCTTTCTGTTACTGCTATTACGGGGTACCTCGAGTTACCCGCTTCTTGAAGGCGATCAACCTGATTACTGAAACATGTTACCATTAGGCAGGTGGATGACTTATAGACTGCATTAGACAGGCCTGCTTTTAATACTACTCTCTTAACCAACTTCGTATGTGCTGAGGTATAAACTAAGAGAGCCTTATTCCCTCTAGGCTCATATATCAAGCAAATTCAACTCGATGGAACTAGTTTTAAATCAAGAAATCGAATCATTCTCTCAACAGGAAGCTCGTGAGCAATTGACTGTGCCTCAAGACACGTCGGCAAGGTAGATATTGCACTTTCTGCTATCTGAAGAAGGCTTCGATTGCTCTTCCGAAGAACAGCCAAGTAGTATTCATCTACAAACCGGAACATTTTTATCACCACTCTACTGTCTAGATTACTCTGGATGCTCCTATCTGCGCTCGCAACAAAGAAGTCACTAAGAGCAAGCGCTATGCACGAACCAATACACACTACCTTTTTTCCAGATAGACTTCTCCATTCCATGTAAAAAAGGCTGACGAGAGGTAAAAGGACACTAAATTCTAGAACCCGTCAACTGAAATAACAGTTCATTTTGAAACAATACGGCACCAAATTTATGAATACAGTTTTAAATGCTTTCTAAAAGCCCCTGATGAGGGCAAGAGTAGTACAGGTTATTTATAACTATTGAAATAAATCTCTAGATCTGCCCCATGAAGCATTCTCATGCAGTCAACAACTTTTTCTGAGCTTCTGATTAAAAATGGCGCCCATGTGGGTGGTTTGTTTACAAAAGTAAGGAAGTGGGGTGGGGGTGCATGCTAGGCCAGAGCACGAATGAATACAGCATGCACTGATTGCGTGGTGCAGTTTTAGGCCAAAGTCTTGCGCATTCATAAATCCTTGGGCCTCTTTATTATTCTAACAATTTCGTATATATTGTTCTTCGCGTGGTGAAACGCATTCCACGCCATATTCTTGCGCAGGCGCGGCGTGGCGCCCACTTCAAATCCTGAAAGGGTTTTTCAGAGAATTGAGGACTACAGTTCTTTTCGTATTTTTGGCACCTGGACTATTGACACTGATTCACTAGGCACACAACACCCAAACTTGTGATAAGGGGGTACATAATTGGGGCAAACTGGCTGCCGACGTTGGATCACCGTTTAATTTTCACTTTACGTACCAGCTGCAAAGCATCACCATTTGAGACTTGTATTTTCTTTTCTGCAAGCACTAGCGATGCGTTGACTACCTGTATTATGTACCCTCTGTTGATGCTTTCAGATTTGCTTTTCTTAAGGTACGCATTTTACTTTTTATCGAGCCTTTCAGTACCATGCTGGTCTTGGTTTGAGTCTAGTCTTTATGTGCTCATTATTTATGGTGCCCTGTAAAAAAGTTTGTCAACACTCAGTCTGTTTATTAAATACTGCATGCTGAATAACCACTCCGGATAGAAGACAAGCGCGCCAAACAGGAAGAACCTTTGTTGATTTATGACTCCATGCCTGTCTGCAGTATACACACGTTATTTCTGTGCAACTTACTTTGAATAATTTTGGTACGACCAAATTTGCAGAAGGAATTAAACGAGACATTGTCCACCTCTGGCCAGAGGCAAGCTTGGGTAAGCGCAAGCCATTCGAAATTTGCGCCAGTGAAGCCCAAGAGAAGAATTTTGTGCCACTAGGTTTTACCAACCGCTGGGTGTACTAAAATCTATTCGGCGGTGTGTAAACAATTCGAAATTCTTTCCAGTGAAACCGAAATTTAAGAGGTACAATTTTGTACCTCTTAATTTTGTACCTCTCACGGGAAGAGTGTGATGGCTACGAGAAGGTAAAGAGCGCACTGCTTAGAAAGTACTGGCTTTCTGCTGAAGCCGTAAGGCAGTGATTCAGGCAGGCAATGAAAGGCAGAGTCGCATACTGACTTCGCGTACCGGCCTAAAGTCAGCTTAAACGAGTGGCTTAAGACCTCTGAGGTGCACGGATGTCATGAGAAAGTACTGGAGTGCATCGCACTAGAGCAGTACTATAGCGCGATTCCAGAAGATCTGAGGATATGGCTGCAAGAGAGGCTAACAGATATAAACCTAGACAAAGCGGCACAGCTCGCAGACGAGTATTACTTTCGCCGAAACCTACAAAGCAAGGCAGGGCACGATAACAGGTTAGGAAAGGAAGAAACATATTTACAGAGAATCCCCGACCGAAGGGTGCCACCAGCACGCCGGGATCACCGAACAGAGGACGCGGGATCAAAAGGAGGAGGTAGCGAAAAAAAGATTGGGTCACCCAAATCAACCGATTCGCCGAAACAGCAGGCACCAGAAGCTCGCGCGTTTGAAGTGCGAAAGCCCATTGTCTGCTATAATTGCAACAAGGAGGGTCACATCTAACTGAACTGCAAACAGAAAAAGATGGCGTTCGCGTGCATGCGAGAGTCGGAGGAAAACCTTAAATTGCTGGAGCCATACATGCGGGACGTGGTGATAAATGGCAAGAAATTCAGAGAACTGCGGGATTCAGCGGCTACCATGGATGTTGCTCACCCATCCTGTGTTTCCTCCACGGACTACACCGGCGAATCCGCCTGGATTAAGCACGTCGCCGAGAACAGAGTGCATGCTTGCCTATAGCGAAGGTTACTCTACAGAAGACTTTTGGTGGGCTAGACACAGAGGCGGCAGTTAGCGCAAACTTGCCGACACGCTTGCCCTACATGTTTTCGAACAAATCCGAGCAGCTGCTGAAAGCGAATGGTCTCTCTTTCACCTCGGGCTTGTCTTGCATGGCGCTAACACGTTCTCGAGCGCGAAAGCTCGCAAAAAAACTCGACTGCACTCCGATAAATGAGCAGGCACCGAACCATTCTCCCGACCAGCCGGGGGATTCTTGCAGGAAAACTGATCCGCCTAAACCGCGTGAGCGTGACCATGAAGGTGTTCCCGAACCAGCGGTAGCTCACGAAATCTAAGGAACTGCCGATTCCGCAGAGAATGGGCCACAGAGCCGACGCGAAGGATTCGACATTAACACCTGCTTCGACTTATTGGGAGGAGTTGAATAAGGTTGATAGGATAGCACTCACTGTATAGCTGAAAAGCGACCCATTGTTGATAGCTCTAAGCAATAATGTGAGAGAGGGAGTCGCCAGAAAGGACATCAGCTTTCATGAAAAATCAGGGCTTCAGTACCGGAAATACTGCGACTCAAAGGGACGCGCATATGAGCAACTGGCGGTGCCTGAGAAATACCGGCGGCTGCTTCTAGAGCTCGCACACGGAAATGCATAGGCTGGCCACCTGGGCATAAAGAAAACAAAAGCTAGATTAGGCCTCGAATATTACTGGCCTGGCTGCTGGAAAGGTGTAGGACAGCTTGTTAGATCTTGCGACACCTGCCGGCGGGTCGGCAAGTCGACGCAAAAATGGAATGCGCCCATGACACTAGTTCCCATCATTACAGAGCCCTTTCGGCGTCTTGTAATAGATGCTGTTGGCCCGCTGCCAGCGTCCAACTCTGGTTGTCGCAACATTCTGACCTCACTGTGCTTAGCAACCAAATTTCCTGAGGCCATTCCCTTGAAGGAGCTAAGTTCCGCATGTGTTGTAGACGCCCTTTTGTCAATTTTCTCTCGCGTGGGGTTTCCTGCAGAGATAGAAAGCGATAACGGGAGCGTGTTCACAAGCTGCTTGACAACAACGTTCTTTGAACGGTGTGGGATTAAAATAATTCGCAGTTCCATTCACCACCCTCAGTCAAATCCAGTCGAGCGCATGCACTCACTGCTAAAGCGGATACTTAGGTCTCTGTGGTTTGAGGATAAGAAAGATTGGGAAGGCGGCATTCCAGCAGCACTCCTTGCAATGAGATCCGTCCCCCACGAAAGCACAGGATTTAGCCCCGCTGTACTAGTCTACAGGCGTGACTTGAGGACCCCGTTGCGCATGCTGAATGAGTCATGGGAGGGTTACGGAGAGGATCCCTGTGTAGTGGAATACGTCCTGAAGCTACTGGAAAGACTTGCGAAAACCAGAGACCTCGAGGAAGCAAATGTCAGAGCAGCGCAGTCACTGTCTAAAGTGTACTACGAGAAATCTGCACGCAAGCGCACTTTTCAATCTCGCGACCAGGTGATGTTGCTGCGTCCGTCAAAATGGAACAAGCTTGAGGTGCAATGGGAAGGGACAGCTAAGGTGGTGTCCAAATATTCGGACACCAACTATGAGGTGAAATTTAAGAACAAACACAATCGGATAATCCACAGTAATTTGATAAAGCATTATGTACAGCGTCAGCCCATGGTTAACATGGCGCTGAACATGCCAGAGGAAGAGATCTGAGACATACCTTATGTCCCACATAAGGACGAGCAAGCAGCGAATGAGCGGCTAAATTCAGTCCACAGAGAGCCACGTTTGACGGAAAGTCAACGAGGAGACATGAAAAACGTCGTCCCCGACTTTAAGGCGGTGTTTTCAAACAAGCCAGGAAAAACAACCAACATCGAACACGACATTCAGCTGTCCAGCCAACAGCCGATCAGAAGCAAAAAGTACCGTGTCTCTCCAAGACAAAACGAATTTATTGAGATAGAGATCCACCGCATGTGCGAACTTGGCGTCATAGTGTACTGCGAAAGTGACTACACGTCACCAATCATTATTGTAGAGGTTCCAGGCAAGGATCCGAGACCTTGTATGGACTACCGGAGACTGAATTCAATCATAGTGGACCAGACCTAGCCCATTCCGAACATCGAGGAGAGGGTTGAAAAAGTCGCTAAATCAGAATATATATCCACACTGCATTTAGTTCGTGGTTACTGACAGGTGCGACTCACTGAGCGCGCCAGCAGGTACGCAGCATTCGTGTCCACCGCGAGCACGTTTCGCCCTGTAATGTTGAGCTTCGGCTTGAAAACTGCTGAGTACTGTTTTTCAAAGTTAACGGATCAAGTGCTGCGGGGACTTGCAGATTTCGATCTCCCCTACCTTGACGACATGGCCGTTTTCTCACAACACTGGGAGGAGCACATTGAACACCTGCGTTTTGTGTTGAGCCGACTGCTTGAGGCTGGTTTAACGGTAATGGCGGGAAAATGCCACCTGGGGTGCGCCGAAGTAAACTATTTTGGGCACGTGGTTGGACGAGGCACATGCAGACCTGTAGAACCTAAACTGGCTGCCGTGGTGGTGTACCGTCGCCCAACCACAAAATCGGAACTCAAAGCTTTCCTTGGCCTAGCAGGCTATTATCAACATTATGTAAAGGACTACTCTGATTTAGCCAGCCCCCTGACCGACGCGCAGAGAAGTGAGCCTGCCAATCTTGCTTGGGACCAAAAGAAAGAGAAGGCATTTCAGAGTCTGAAAACGGCCCTAAGCGAGCTCCCAATACTGGCAGCGCCAGATTTCTCGAAACCGCTTATCATACAATGTGATGCCATCGATCGAGGGTTAGGCGCTATTCTTTGCCAGGAAAGCGATGGCAGGCACACACGGCCTGTCCTTCACTTGAGCCGCAAGCTTAGCACGCGGGAAGAGGCGTATAGCACGTCTGAAAAAGTATGCGCATGCCTCGTTTGGGCTATAGACAAACTGGCATGCAACGTCTCCGGGTCCCGTTTAACATTAGAAACGGACCAATGCCCATTGACTTGGCTGCACAATATGTCGCCCAAAATTGACCGTGTACTGAGGTGGAGCCTGGCACTCCAGCACCACAGCTTCGAGGTTCGCTACAAGAAAGGCAAGCTCCACACAAATGCCGACGGGCTAAGCAGAGCCTTTTAGCTGGTAAGGATTTTACCAAAAGAGAATGTCCCTCAAATTTTTAGTTTTGGATATTTATTTAATATTCTCTTGCTAATGGAGATCGTATATCTCCTACTTTCTTTGCAGTAATGTTGTTCATAATCAGGTAACATACCTAGGAGTACGTTTTCCTTATTTCGGCCAAGGATAAGTAAGAGCGAGTGGTGTAACGTACCTTGACTCTGAGGTATTGGGGCGGGCAAAATTGAACGCCACGTCGGCCTAAACCAGTCACCTATTCCCGTACCGCGTGCCATCAAAGCACCAACCTGATTTCATTTAGCGAATTTTTTTCCCGTCTGAGTGCACCTTGAGCGGGAGCACACGCCTTGGACACGTGGCATGTCTAAACTCCTCGTCGGGAGACACCATGTGTTCATTCAGGCAAAGCATTTGATCTCTTCAAGATTTAGTTGAAGTTTTTTAGCTAAATGCAGTTTTGACCCTGAGTTTTGGTCTGGTGGGATGAGTGGGTTCTGAGGGCGCTTGCTTTTGTCAGGTGTGGTTTGGTGTCTGTGATCCCTTTTGGCTAGCATTGCACAGAATTTCCCAAAACGGTCATCTGACGAGGGGAAGCGATGCCGAGCTTCGGCACTGAAGGTCATCCGAAGACTCCGAGAACGTATCTGGTTCCTGGCACGCCCAGTCAGCCGAGCTACGTGCGAGAAGTTCATCTTCCGGGCGCAATATATTGCGGCGGGGGTGCTGTTGTGCTCGCGCTTCCTTCCTGCTGTTGAGTTCGGCGAATTTGGACATGAGGAGGACTCCCTGAAAACCACCGCGAAGGTGAATGAGCCCTCTGAAGGAAACGTGGCTGCAGGAATGTCGTATGCAGCGACGATAAGTGTCCCCACGTGTACGAGCATGCCATCGGGTCGACTAACGGAGTGCTGTCCTCTTCAGTCACGCTGGGGTTGAATAATTGCCCGAGAGCTGCGCCTTCGACAAAGGTTCCACGTTCCGGTCATCAGACGACAAAATACAAGATATTTCAACCCCTGCTGGGAGACAGCCCGCATTCCTGTGTCAGGCAGATGCCTTCCTGTTCCACATGGACGTAGTCCGGACCCACGTACGCGCCCACCTGGAGACCGCGTGGACGACAACGTGACCGGGTCCTGTTCCCTTTCTATCGACCGAGCTGCGAGAGACCATCAGGACCACCCTGCCGTGGGTGGTATCATCAGTGCCGTCGTTTGATTGGTCAGTATTCTTCGAACTGTATTCTCCAGCTAGGGATATGGGGAATACGAAGAGTATTTAATGTGCTGCTGGCTTGGTACCGAGAGAGAGCCCCCCCTTTGAGAGATATCCTTTGCTGGGAGAGACTCCCGACTGTTAAGAAGCTCCCTTTACTAAGAGGCACTCTAAATTCCCCTAACTTGTACATTATGTAAATAGTCTTTGTATAAAGTTTTCTAAGTTTTCTTCCTCCGATCGTCCCCGTCTCTTCTCCGGCCCAGTAACGCTACCTGAATCCCAACAGCAGGCAATCTCTGCTAACACTGTTCCCTATTGTAGTAGGGGACATGATATCTGTCATTAGGCAAATGCCCAGGTGTTCAGCCGCATCCAACAGGTTTGTTCCCATCGGGGTGTCCTTGTGGTAGCCCCATGCTGTGTATACAGTTTTTAAGTCCCCCATAGTAATTAGAGGGTTCTTTCCTGCTACACAAATGCATTAGAGTGAAATTGGCTTGAAGTCTCATTACGTATTGCTTGGACGACGGCAGATGATTAGGATGAGCACGTTCTGCTTTCTTCTTTTTTGAGAGAATCTCTATGACGACTTTATCAATTTCCCAGAAGTCGAGATCGTGCGATATAACTGCTAGTGTCGGTGCCACTAGTGTAGCTACTCTAGGTGCCGTATAGCAGGTGTATGTGAGGTATCCCTTTCCGTACGGTGCGCTTTTCGTTTCTTGGAGGCAAATGACGTCGGGGACATTGGTTGATATTGAATAAACATCTCCACGGAGCTGTTTTTTTTAGGGAGCGACAGTTTCACTGCCAGACTTTTAGAGGGTCTGGTTGCCACTTAGGGGAGGAGGCCATCAGCGTTGCTTGTCGATGATTCGTAGTGGCTCACATCTGTCTCACCAGCGCATCTTCGTTGGGCGTTTAGGTGTAGGATAACGGAGATCCCTGAGCGCTTTCACATCACCTGGGTTACTATTGGGAATTTCAAAGTGAATTCTTCTTGGACTGCCACAAATTGAGCCATCGTGGCTGTTTTTCGGGCTTTGAGTTGTTGAGTTAGTTGTTGTGTCATTGCCTGCTGCATTTGAATAATAATCTGCTTAACCTAACTTATACCTCTGTCACACGGGCATTTCAAGGGCCCTCGAACCGGTAGTCTGTCGACTCAAAGGCCATCGAGCGCTGCTACATGGGCAATTTCAATGGCCATCGAGTCAACGGAGCAGCGCGGAACTTTATCGACATTTCGAGGGCCTTCGAGCGCGGCCCAAGGTTGCTAGCGTTGCTTCGAGCGGCGCCAAGCGCACTTTCGTACACGATACATTCTCGGTACAAAAACATGAACAAACATTATTCCCGAAACTTTAATGCAAGCAGCCTGTACAATAATTTTAAAATTGTATCAGCCTGGTTTTAAGCGCATTAATTTTTCGTTGTGGTCTTCGCGTTGATTGCCTACTTAGCGTTGACAACATGGTGGCGCCCCGCCCGCCCACATCACAGCGATAACAGCTTCGTCGCTAATCCCTCAAAGTAATATCGTGTTCTAAACTGTTGTATTCGCCTTCGATTTGCCCATTATTAACCTCACATAAAGTTTAAAGGGGCAAAAAGCTTTCGTTTTTCAGATATCAAGGCGATTTCCCAGGTGTTAAGCCTGGCGAAGCAGCGCTCCGACGCAGTTGGACTGGCTTGGTCTTGGCTCCTCTTGTATTAGAGTGGCAACAGCAGTGTCTGCAACAGTCCGTCGCTTACGTGGATTTAAAAGGGTTTTAAACGACATGCGCGCAAGCGTGTATTTCAGCATTTAGTATATATTTATTATATATTTTCGTTGTTTTTGCAAAATCTAAAGTAGCGATTGTGGCGCCACACAAGCTTGGCGTAAGACACGAGAACCATTTCAATGGCCATTGAGATTTGCCGTGTAGCAGCGCCACAACTCCTTCGAGTTCAATGGACATTGAGAATTTCGAAGGCCCTCGACTCGATGGTCATTGAAACTGGCTGTGTGACAGGGGTATAAGAATGCTTTGTGTGTTTTGAAGAGTTAGAAGTGCGGGTTTTGATGCTGCCGGTGTGTTTGATGCTTCTTGGTGCGAGGCGGGGGTGTTGAGGCGTTGTCTGGTGCCAATTTTTTGCTTCAATGGTACTACCATTTCCAAGGATGCAAGGGCAGTTCCTTCCTGACTCAATTGCAAGAACAGTTGTGAGTTTTTGTTGAACCCTGTTAAGACGTTTCTGTTGTTCGGATAGCTTGATTTTTCGTTCCGGATTTTCCTCCTCAATCCTTGCGCAATCCTGTCATGGGCGAAAACTCTTTAGAGCAGCCGGAGTAACGACCTCAAACCAGCTTACCCTTTTGTGGCTTGGCTTCAGGTGGCATGGCGTCGACACTCGGGAGGATGGTGGCCAGTTGTGAGCTTTCTTTATTTGGTGGAGCTTCTCATGAGGACGAATGGAGTCCGCCCCCCTCCCCCTCTGGGTCTCCGGAGTCGGGTCTTCTTCTGGATCCGGTCCTCGATCTCGGCCGGGACTGTGGTCTGGGCGTCCATGTCAGCTGCCCCTCCTTTTCCTCCGTTGAGAGGCAGCGCTGCTCGATAGGGTTGAACTGTTGATCTTTCCTTCTGACGTGTTGCTGTCAAGACTTTTGTTGTTGATGGTTGTCCTATTGAACGGCGTTGTTGTTGTGGTTGAGTACGCTGACTGTCTTTAGGCGTTGCTTGCAGGCCCTGTCGCCCGTTCGATGGTTTACCTTGAAGGCCACGCACTTGGATTCGCAGGCGCGGTTTCCCTCCGGGTCACGACATCTGCAGATGCGGCGACTTTGATGTCCGGGGTTTGGGCACACATCCACTCCGTGCTTTGAGACATACTTAAAACATCTGCTGGGTCGGTCTGTATGGGGAGCACGCCATCGCTCCTCCGTAGTAGATTACATAACGGCGAGGACGGGGCCTAGGAAGGTTAGCAACTGCCGTGCGAGACCTTCCTAGCATGTGTGTTTGAACGATCTCTACCCCCTGGGTGCGCAGTCGAAGGCTGGCTCGGAGTTCTGATGGAGTGTTTGGGTCCACTCTGTGAATAACTCCTCTGATGACGTCATCAGACACCGCCAGATATACGTTGACTGCATAAGCATTCCCTTCCAAGCAGAGACTCGTGACGTGCCGTACGGCATTCGCGGTCTCTTCAAAGGGTGTGCTAACTATAATGATGTTTGAAAAAATAAGAGATGCCGACCAGTGAAAAAAGGTTCGTTCTTGACGTTGCGGCTTCCACACGGAAGCCTTGCCCGTGAACAAGATTGTGAACAAGGCTTCCGTGTGGAAGCCTAAACGTCAAGAACGAACCTTTTTTCCCTGTTCGGCGTCTCTTATTTTTTCAAATGTACGCTGCCGGCCAGACGAGATTCCGTCACACGCTCAACTTCATGATGATGTTTGATCCTTTGCGTGGTCTCACAATAAAGTGGTCGCATCACATTATATTGTTGTGGGCTGTCAGGATGGCTTTTGAAATCTGGGATGGAATGAATAGCTTTACATCTATGCCCTTCTTTGGTCTTACAATTATCTTGCAGCCATTTTTAGGAAGCGGCGGTAGTTTCCTCTTCTTCTGAGTCTTCTGGTGAATTGCCGGCTGGTCCAGTGATTCTGTCGTCTCCTGAGGTCTCACGACTGTCTGAAGTGGGTGCGTCGGGGGAGCATAAAACTTTACTGCGATCACGACTTGCTCACCCTTTGCTAATATTTGACGATTCTTCTTTCATATGTTTACGTGCCAGTTGTAGTGAAGGTCGTCCGACGCCCAGGCATGGCCTTCTTCCACATCTGGGTGACTTTGCATTTGTGCGTCTAAATTCATTTCCTGGGATTCCTGGGAATTATTGGAGTTGGCTAGTTCAGTGGTTGGTAAGCACAGACCACAAGGACCCGCCTTTTTTCGTTTGATGCATCCATGTTGACTGGGTCGCCTTCACTGGTCCTCGCCACGCCTAGCGTGGCGACCACCGCCTCGAAGCCTCACAATTCCTTAGAAATGACGCAAAAATACTCACGAGATTGAGAAAGGCATAGATGGATACCGGATAATGTGGCAAAGCTCCTAGAAGGAAAATTTCCGAGAGTGAAGGCTAAGGATACATAGCGCACAATGTTCAAGGGACACAACACGAATCCTAAACTTTCCATAAACAAACTTTATTTGGCGCTGAGAGCCTTATAAAGATCACGTATGGTACAGGTATAGACTACTAACAACGATTATTGTGTCAAGGTCATGATGTGTCAAGGAATGAGAACAAAAAGCACAATAAAAAATCCACCAATCAGTGAGCAATTTTGACACTATCGCCCGGTGCCTTGAATCTCAGAACGCTTAGTATTTTCTTGATAAAGACACCGAAGGATCATTTACACAATTTTAGAGTCCTTTTTGCATCGCCGCGGCTTCAATTATCTCCCTTGTTTCTCGACAGCTATTTTTTGCTAAGACTGACCACTCCTCGAACTTAGGTGCGATCTTCTGACCTCGACAGTGACGAGCCAAATTACCTGGCCCCTCATCTCTAACATTTCGGTGGTGCTCACTGAGTCGCTTATTTAGGCACCGGCCTGTCTGCCCACATGAAACAACATGCCACATGTAAGCGTCAACCTGTAGACAACGTTATCGGTGCAAGTTGCAAAGGGGTTCTTGTGCCTTACAGAGCAGGCCTTTCTATCCTGCTCGTGCGAACATGTGTCCTTACACATGTTGGATAATTTTTGTGGGGCTAACATGCAAATTTTAACTCCAATTTTCTCCGCAATCTTTTTGAGGCCGTCGAAAAGCCTGTTAATATAAGGCATTACTTCAATTTTGTTGGAACCATCTTCTTTATCTGTCGAGCTCTGTTTTTCTTTGTCTGCGCATGCTTTCTGTTACTGCTATTACGGGGTACCTCGAGTTACCCGCTTCTTGAAGGCGATCAACCTGATTATTGAAGCATGTTGCTATTAGGCAGGTGGATGACTTATTCGCTGCATTAGACAGGCATGTTTTAATACTACTCTCTTAACCAACTTCTTGTGTGCCGAGGTATAAACTAAGAGAGCCTTATTCCCTCTAGGCTCATATATTAAGCAAATTCGACTCGAAGAAAATGGTTTTAAATCAAGAAAACGGATCATTCTCTCAACAAAAAGCTCGTGAGCAATTGACGGTGCCCCAAGACACGTCGCAAAGGTAGATATTCAACTTTCTGCTATCTGAAGAAGGCTTCGATTGCTCTTCCGAAGAACAACCAAGTAATATTCATCTACAAACCGGAACATTTTATCACCACTCTACTGTCTAGATTACTCTGGATGCTGCTATCTGCGCTCGCAACAACGAAGTCACTAATGGGCAGGCGCTATGCACGAACCAATACACGCTCCCTTTTTTGCAGATAGGCTTCCCCATTCCTTGTAACAAAGGTTGACGAGAGGTAAAAGGACACTTAATTCTAGAACCCATCAACTGAAATAACAGTTCATTTTGAAACAATACGGCGCCAAATTTACGCATACAGTCTTCGATGCTTTCTAAAAGCTGCTGATAAGGCAAACAGTAGTAAAGGTTCTTTATATCTATTGAAATAAATCCTAGATCTGCACCATGAAGCCTTCTCAGGCAGTCAACAACTTGTTCTGAGCTTCTGAATAAAATGGCGCCCGTGTGGGCGGTTTGCTTACAAAAGGAAGGAAGTGGGGTGGGGTTGCATGCTACGCCAGAGCACGAATGAATACAGCATGCACTGATTGCGTGGTGCAGTTTTAGGTCTTTCTTGCGCATTCATAAATCCTTGGGCCTGTTTATTACTCTGACAATTGTCTATATATTGTTCTTCGCGTAGTGAAACGCATTGCACGCCATATTATTGCGCAGGCGCGGCGTGGCGCCCATTTCAAATCCTGAAAGTTTTTTTCGGAGAAGTGAGGACTACAGTTCTTTACGTATTTTTGGTACCTGGAGCACTGACGATGTTTGACAAGGCACACAACACCTAAACTTGTGATAAGGGGGTACATAAGAGGGGCAAACTGCCTGCCGACGTTGGAGCACCGTTTATTTTTCACTTTGCGTGCCACCTGCAAAGCATCACCATTTGAGGACGTCCAGCTTGTATTTTCTTTTCTGCAAGCACTAGCGATGCGTTGACTACTTTTCTTTTGTTCCCTCTGTTAATGCTGTCAGATTTGCTCGTATTAAGGAACGCAGTTACCTTTGTATCGAGCCTTTCAGTACCATGCTCGTCTTGGTTTCAGTCTAGTCTTTATGCGCTCATTCTTTATGTTGCCCTGTAAAAAAGCTTCTCGACACTCAGCCTGCTTATTAAATACTGAATCCTGAATGACCACTTGCTAAAAATCGAAGACAAGCGCGCCAGACAGAAAGAACCTTTGTTGATTTATAAATCCATGCTGGCCTGCAGTATAGGTACACTTTCCTGTGCAACTTACATTGAAATACTTTTGGTACGACCAAATTTGCAGAAGGGATTAAACGAGACACTGTCTACCTCCGGCCAGAGGCAAGCTTGGGTAAGCGCAAGCCATTCCAAATTTGCGCCAGTGAAGCCAAAGGAAGCCTATTGTGCCACTAGCTTTTACCAACCGCCGGGTGTGCTAAAATCTATTCGGCGGCGCGTAAACAATCCGAAATTCTCTCCAGTGAAACCGAAACAACAAGTGTGGGCCAGCTGCTTCATCAACCGCTTGTTGTATTAAAATCAATTTGAGAGGCACGCGAGCAAACAGAAATTCGCAATAGTGAAACCGAAACAGGTCGCGTGGGGTTGCTCTCACGAACCGCTAGGTGCGCTAGAATCGATTGGGCCGCTGGAATCTTTAGGAGTGTCCTCTCTTATTCAATCTTTCTCTATGGTACAGGCTAAGAGAGTCCGCGTCGCAGTCCATGTTGCGGTGCTCCTCAGGCGATCCAAACGAACACGATCCCACTTCTAAATCCGTCTGGTATACGGTGCATGGTAATTCTTTTCGCCTATTGGCCTAGTATCTGAGCGCTCCCCGAGTCTTGTGGTGCGGATTTCATTCAATACAACAACACGTAGAGAGCCAGATTTAACAGCTGCATCACCTTGCTAGTCTACACTTCGAGATGCTTTCCGTTCAATTTGTGAGACATGTACAGCTTGATACAGACGCAACATCCGGATGCCTCTTGCCAGGTAATCACTTCATTGTCACAACTTAACCCCATATCACGCTGCTTGTTACTGATATGTGTTTCTGCATTTCATTTGGTTTGCGATGCGCCCATTCACGCTATTATACGATTGGTTCCTTTTTTCTATTTTCTGCCTCTCTTTCAGCCGCCCGAAAGTTACTCTTGGTGTGCTCGTCCTTCTGTCGTTGGTAGGACGCTCAATAGCAACATGGCAAGTCGCCGGTAGCACGAAGACACCTTTCATTGTGTTAGTCACCGAGTCTTCATCGTAAGTACATCTCCATAACATATTTTACCCTTAAGTACTCAAAACCTTACCAGCTTTCGCGATGCCTCTTTGGGTAGTCGAGTTTGAGATATACTCCAGTAAAACTCGTCTCAAGTAAACATGTAAACAGCCACATTAGTAAGTCGCGAAACTTTTACTTCCGAAATAACCTAGAAAGTTGGCTAGTCATATTTAATCAATTTTGCTCGGTTTTTCAGTCGAGGCAACACAGATCGCAGACGACGCTATGTGTCTCATGACACAGAGCCAGAAAGCAATTTCAAGCGTTCGCATGTGACTGGAACTTGTCTGCTACGTCCTGTAGGTCACAGGTGGATAAAATGTACCAACTAGCAACGCGGGCCCTTGATCCTCAAAACTTGGTAATGCACCGCACTAAGAGAATCTCAATTGTCATCTGTTTTTTGCAATTGATATATAGAGCACTGCAATCAGGGTCTTATAACTTTACTTGGTACGCAGTTCTTCTGGCAGAAAAGAAACAGCTGTCGAAGAATGTAACCAATGGGTGACAACTTTCATTCGATCGTGCACGTGCCGTCGCATGTGCAGTGACCATCTTGCGAGGTAGTGTGCCTGCTGCGCATACCTTGTTGAAGCAGGGTTCATGCTGCATGGAAGCAGAATGCACGAAACTAGAGGTAAATGTTTACGAAATGCATTCCAGCACTGTGCGTTCCGATGAGGTATGTTTTACCGATTCATAATTCCTGATATAATGATGACCCAATCTGCAGCGCCGACGTTCTTGAGCAATGCGATTTTGTCACCTCCATGAAGAAGGCCAGTCAAATTGCTGTCTCACGTTTACTGAAATGCAAAATGCGGTATAAACATTCCGCGAGGACGTTCGTTATAAGAATGAGCGTGTTCAAGTGAAGATAATGGCCAAGTAGTTTAGCTTACTACGCTAGATCTATCCTTTGAAAGTTCAACAGGGTTGCTAATATCTTTTTATCAAAAAAGAATCGTTACCAACACTCCGAACTTGCAGTCCTTTGTTTTTCAATAAAAAATCTCTGCTAGAAAGGTCAGCTCGCAATCATTGAAGGGCAAGTTTAGCTCGGGGCACCATATTGGAGTGAGTTACTGTGTCTTTAGTGCGGCTTGAATTTTTATAGGACTCCAAGAGAAAACAAACAAATAAAGCAACTTAGAGCTTGTGCCTACTCAATACGAGTGGAGGCAACGAGTATGATCTGTGCGTCAGACAAAATTTCATTATTTCCTTGTTCATAAATCGATACGCAAAATCACAATTGTAGTTTTTGGAGTAAGTGCTCGACAAAAACTACCTTGTGCACTCTGAAATCACTGCGGGAGGCGTTTATACTTAAAAAATCCTGCCTCGGGGTCCTCGTAGCCCTAGAAATAGCCTCTTATATAAACTGAACATACAGTATTCTGCGCAACCTGGCTAACCCAGGAAAAGAGGCAAAAATACAGGAAGCTCATCGCATGCTTAACTTATATCGAGAGCACGGCCGCCAGCAAGAACTGGAGCAGGTCACTTTGATCACATTTCGCTTCATAACGCTGCTATTGCACTGAGGACGGGCCTAGCGTTGCTGATGAGTGGACTGCAGGACGCGAAGAAAAAGCGCGGTATCGGCTAGGGGCTCACTCATGATCTATAAATGGTTAGGCATCATGGGCTAAACTTTTCAGTCGTTCCTTCCCGTCAGAGTCTAGGACCCGCTTGCACTAAGCAAATTAGGCAGTCTAGTTCCGAGTTTTCCCTTATTCGCAGTTTAGTCCGCTGTGCTGGAAGTTGTATAAATATTCTGCTCGATGTAAAGAAACGAAAGACGCGTAATAGGCTCCCTTTCCTCGTGGACACATCAATCGCGTTATGAGAGAAATACAAGAACTCAAGCTAGAAACAAGTTTTCAGCCGGCGTTCGCATCTTCCTGTCACGGTGCTGCTGTGGTGTCTGCCAGCAAAGTGAGCAAGGTATGTGTCCTCCCTTTCCTCAATTCCAGCGGAGGTTTCAGACTGCGATACGGTATCTGATATTATTCGCGGTCACAGCCTTCTTTTGGCTTTGAGGAAAGGGAAGGCATATAGCTTACTTTCTACGCGGACACTTGGACCACGCAGCAAGAAACAATACCGCCGGCTCCACCGCGTCACGTGTGTGATACTGATGCACTTCACGCTTGCCATTGTGCTTCTTACTCATTGCACTCGGCTTGAGGTCCTCGTCACTGCTAGCGCCGGCTAGATCGTGTTACGTGTCTGATGCTAAAGCATAACACGACTGCCATTGTACCTCTAAACTTATTCTGCTTGAATTGAGATCCTCTCTGTTGCTACCACCGACTAGGTCGCTTTACGCGTGTGATGCTGATGCATTAAAAGACTTCGGTTGTACCTCCTAACTTAATATGCTTGGCTCGAGGTACTCTTCACTGCCACCGCCGAATATATAGCGTTACGCGTGTGATACTGGTGCATTGCACTGCTTGCGTTGTACCTCTCAACTTATTGTGCTTGGCTCGACGTCCTCTCCACTTCTATTGCCGACTAGATCGCATTACGTGCATGATGCTGATGCATTCCACGACTTCCGTTGCACCTCTTAACATATTGTGCTTGGATTGAGGTCATCTGCCCTCCTACCGCCGAGTAGATCAAGTTAAGCGTAGGGTGCTGGCACAGTACAAGACTTCCTTTGTACCTCTTTACTCATTGTGGTTTTCCTGAGGTCATCTCCACCGCTATGGCCCACTAGATCGTGTCACGTATGTGATATTGAGGCATTACACGATTCGCATTGTACCTCTTAAATTTTGGTGCTTGGTTTTGCTTGAGGTCCTCTGTACTGCTACCGCCGACTAGATCGCAGTATGTGTGATGCTGAAGCATTACAGGACTTCCACTGGATCTCTTAACTTATTGTGCTTGGCTTGAGGCTCTCTTCACTGCTACCGCCAACAAGATCGCGGTATGTGTGTGATATTGATGCATTACACGACTTCCATTTATGTCATAACTTATTGAGCTTGGCTTGAGGCCCTCTCCACTGCTACCGCCGACTAGATCGCGGGATGTGCTTGATATTGATGCATTACACGACTTTCATTGTACCTCTTAACTTATTGTGCTTTTCTCGAGGTCCTTTCCACTGCTATCACCGACTAGATCGCAGTATATGTGTGATGATGCATTACACGACTTCCATTGTACCTCTTAACTTATTGTGCTTGGCTTGATGCCCTCTCCACTGCTACCGCCGACAAGATTGCGGTATGTGTGCGATATTGATGCATTACACGACTTCCATTGGACCTCTTAACTTATTGTGCTTGTCTTGAGGTCCTCTTCACTGATACCGCCGACTAGATCGCGGTATGTGTGATATTGATGCATTACTCGACTTTCATTGTGCCTCTTAAATTATTGTGCTTGGCTTGAGGTCCTCTCCACTGCTACAGCTGACTAGATCGCGGTATGTGTGTGACAATGATGCATTACATGACTTCAATTGTACCTCTTAACTTATCGCGCTTGACTTGAGGTCCTCTCCACTGCTACCGCCGACTAGATCGCGGTATGTGTGTGATATTGATGCATTACACGACTTTCATTGTGCCTCTTAAATTATTGTGCTTGGCTTGAGGTCCTCTCCACTGCTACCGCCGACTAGATTGCGGTATGTGTGTGACAATGGTGCATTACATGACTTCAACTGTACCTCTTAACTTATCGCGCTTGACTTGAGGTCCTCCCCACTGCTACCGCCGACTAGATCGTGGTATGTGTGCGTTATTGATGCATTACACGACTTCCACTGTACCTTTTAACTGATTGTGCTTGTCTTGAGGTCCTCTGTACGGCTACCGCCGACTAGATCGCGTTACGTGTCTCATGCTGATGCATCACACGACTTCCGTTGTACCTCTTAACTTATTTTGCTTGGCTTGAGGTCCTCTTCACTGCTACCTCGGCTAGATCACGTTACGTGCGTCACGCTAATGCATTACATGACTGCCGTTGTACCTCTTATTGTGCTTGGCTTGAAGTCCTCGCCACTGCTACCGCCGGTTAGACGGCGTTGAGTATGTGATTCTGGTGCATTCCACAACTTCCTTTGTACCTCTCAACTTATTGCGCTTGGCTTGAGGTCTTCTCCACTGGTAGCGCTTGCTAGAACGCGTTAGGGCCGGGGTACATGGAGCGTTTTCTAGGCGATTTTCGCCCGACGGCGCGCATGTGACGCCCGGCATCGAAAAAAACGCCCGCCGCCGCCCATCTGGCCCCTCCAGATATTGACGCGCGGCGTCCGGCGAGACCGGAAGCGGCAGCCGAAGCAAGCCAACAGCAGTGCAGAAAGCCCGCTTTTCCGGTTTGGCCGCTTCCGCCGTCGCCACCGCCAACATGGCCGCCATGGCCGACGAGCACTGCTGTGTTTATTGCACGGAAATGTTATTATCGTGAAAATAAACGCTTCACGAGACATTAAATGTCACTTTTTTTGGAGAACACGACCGAATCTTGGACCGAAATGGCCACTTTTCCGCCCTGAAGCGAAGGTGCCGAAGAAAACCGCAGCCGATGTTTGCCACGGCTGAGCGGGCATCGAAAGGTACGCAGCCGCAAGCATTCGTGCACGCAAAACCTTGTAGATATCTATGCACGCGTGCTGCAATCAGTACAGTGGTGTCTAAATGAACAATTTCGTTATTCTGACAGAGGAGTCAGCGTCGCTGCTCTCAAAGAGCTCCTCGCTCAATGGTATTTCCCACTTGTTGATCACATTGCTTTCGCGCTGAGATACGCGGCGGCGGGCTGCCGCTTTTTCGCTTCACGTATCTCCGCCGGGCGTCGCGCCGCCACGACGTTTTTTTCCGCGCGAACATCGCCGGAAAAAACGTCGCATGTATACCTGGCCTTACCTGTGTGATGCTGATGTATTAGACGACTGCCGTTGTACCTCTTAAAGTGTTTGGCGTCAGGTCCTCTTGATCATTACCGCCGGTTCGACCGCATTACGTGTGTTATTCGGTACTTTACACAATTTTCGCGGTACCTCTTAATTTATTATACTTGGCGTGAAGCCCTCTTCACTGCTGGTGCCGGTTAGCCCGCGTTACGTGTGGTGCATTGGAAGACTTTGTTTCACCTCTTAGGTTATACTGCTTGGCTTGAGTTCCAGCACTGCTACTGCCTAGTGAATCGCGTTACGCGTGTGATGCTGATGCGTTACACGACTTCTGTTGTTCCTCTTAACTTATTGTGCTTGGACTGAAGTCCTCTCCACTGCTACCGCCGGCTAGAACACGTTACGCATGTGAAGCTGATGAGTTGGCTGCCGTTGTAACACCTAACATCTATTTGGCTTCAGCTATCCTCTTACGGCTATCGCTGTAAAACAGGTGCTAGTCGGTTCTTAACCTCTTACTGCTTTCGCTGTAAAACAAGTGCTACTCGGCTCTTCACTGGGAAATACCTTGCTGGAAAGCTTACCACGAGGCGAAAACAGACAAGGAACAATTATAGAGACGAAGCTCGTGCTCACAACTGCTTCAATTGAAAGAAGAAGAGCTCGATTTTGTACGGATACATCAATCTGATAGCGAGATACAAGGCAAAAGTACGCGCAGAAAACGCCGCAATCGAAAGAGTCAGAGTGCGCCCTTGTGATGTAATCAGCACAATACGCCGGGGCAATCAAAGTCGCTGTCGAAAAGATCAAGGGATTCAATGCAGACACTTTTTTCGGGCTGCCCTAATCTTGTACTAATCAATAAGTTCAATTTATATTTCCGTTTTTGCATGATAGAGGGTGCTACTACCTTACATCAACCAAAGACGAAAGTCGAAAGGAGGATGTTTGCCTGAATTTCCCTAGAATGAAAGCTAGAATCATTCCATGCCCGAAAACTTGTTAGGCGGAAAAAGAGAGAAATTGTTGAAAAGTAGTAGAGCTTGTCTTCATTTGAAAGCAGTCCCAGCTACCTAGAACGAGGAAGTAAAATATCACTGCTTTGAAGAAACTACGGGGAAATATAAAAACATTCAATGGGATAAAGTTGATGTGTACTTTCAGCGGCCTATTTTCTTGTTTGCATACAACTTCTCTGACACGAACAATGTTCTTTTATTTTAGTCTTCATTATCATTTTTATTCTTTATTTATTTACTATAAGCCACACAAAGCCGCCTCCCTTTAACCAAGTCGAACGAACGTTCCTCAGTGGTTGAGGTGTGGCCCGCTCGACTCACGACCCAAGGGGCAGCGGCTTGTGTCCCGGGTCAGTCATTTTTGTTTACAGCGCAATTGCTTGTCTTCAGAGGAACTACATTGTGGTGCTGGAATGACTGCACGACTCTGTAGACCATTGAGGAACTGCGTAGTGGCGTAATCAATGCTTTATATGTGATTGTTGGGGGTGTTTGAATTACCTGTGCTAGGTCATGTCGTTTTGATGCCAGGACATTCTCGACCAATCCCGATTTTCTCGACACAACAGCACCAATTACGGCCGTTTCTCCGCAGAACGGGCCCTTATACACAATCGTGTTAAAAATGGCAAGCACGAGTCGGCGTTTTGCCGTTCCTGGCAGGTGAGGACCTTCGCCGTAGTAAACGAAGCGATTAAGCGTTGTATTCTGGCACCGGGTTTCGTCGCACTACCTGCAAAATTGTTTTATTGTTGGCGAGGAAGCTGGCTTCGCCGCTCAACTGCATGGTTGGCAGGAGTAGCCTGTTTAATGACGGCAATCTTGAGGTGGCACGACTGGACGATGTTCCTGTATCCTGAGCACGTCACCATAGAACCGGAGTTAGCAGCGGTTCTTAAGGGGGCTTTTTCGAGCCTTTCACAACAACAGAAAGCCTTAAATTCTTGCATGTGAGCGATATATTTAAAACAATTAAACTACTTTTTCTTTATTGCACGGAGCTCTGATCCCTTTCACGTGGTGCATCACATTTCTCCTCGTTTCGGGCTTCAAGACAAGAAAGATATCAATAGGAAGCAAGTTACTAAGTTTTCCTTGCATAATACACGCTCAGAATAGTGGCAACCTGATGGGTGAGTTTGTGCTCTTCTAATATTATGCAAAACAAAAGGCGCTAAAATGATATACAGGTACTTTGTTTGCTTCATGCGATAGGCCCTTAAACACCATTACAAAAAGGCGCGTTTGGTAGTCGGTGCTGAGAGTCACTGTTGCGCTACCGCAGTTCGTTCGTACCGCCTAGTTGCTGCATGATTCCCAGGTGGACCTGAAGGAACCAGTAAGCAGCGGTTTCAAAACCAACCCACGTTAGTTCTAAAATGGCAAAGGAAAAAGGAAGCTAATTCAGGTTTAGTGTTTGAAATGGAAAATGTATATAAATACAGCAAAATGTGCCCACCTTTGCTTTTCACGAAAAAAGGACAAAATGCCGGCTGATTATGACATAAATAATGCATTAGTTATTCTGAAATGCACCTACAAATACTTAGGTGTTACAATGTCGAACAACTGTTCATGGAGTGCACATGTGGATCATGTGGTTAGCAAAGCCGGTGGAGCGCTGATTTTACTTCAACGTAAATTAAAGTGTTCGCAACCAAACCTGAAGAAAACTGCTTTGGTGTCGTGTGTGCGACCTATCATGGAATATGCCTGTGTTGTATGGGACCCTGAACAGCAATCGTTGATTGACAAGCTGGAGAAAATTCACAACAGGGCAGCAAGGTTTGTCATGGGAAGGTACGGTTGAAGAGATAGCTGTACGGAAATGAAAAAAATATTTGCAATAGATATCCCTTGCTCCCGTAGCAGAAAGTTAAGGCTAAATTTAGTCTTCTCAATATTTCACAATAGAACCGGCATAAATGGGGAAATCTATTTTAAACAGCCCTTTTACGCTTCAAAACAACAAGATTATTCTTGCAAATTTCGAGAGTACCGTGCCAGGACAAACTTGCTTGCCAATTCATATTTTGTCAAGTCTGTGCAACAGTGGAATCACTTGTCGGAAGCGCAAGTGTGCTCTGTAAATGAAGTGTCTTTTTTGGAAATTTGTAACCCCCTGTTGTGAAGCCTTCGGTCAGTGCGGGGTAATTATTGAATAAAGAATAGAGACACGTTTCGCGCGTGAGTCAGCATTCTGTGCTGCATGTGGAGGTGTAATAGCTACGTTAGACGCTCATGACAGTAGGATGGAACAATATGACAAGTTTTGCAGGGAAAAACTATCGAGTCAGACAGACGACAGCTGCAGGTCTGAATGTCGCCTTGCCGGTGTCGCAGAACTGATAATGAAATGGTTGTCATTTCGGCGTTGTGTATAGTGTGGCTCTACGCTTGAGTCGTGTTCACTTCCGCCGTCGTAATTCTCCGCTCACCTCCTCAGTCTGACGCAGCCTATTCGCCGTACAAGTCACAGTGATGTGAGCGCTACGTATGTTGTGGCTGATGATAGGCTGGCTTATCTCCACTACAACCACTGTGTGGCGATGCCTCTCGCTCCAGGCAGATCTCTGCCACGGTGGTTGGGCGGCGAGACACACAACCGCTAACATGAAAAACATTACGGGCTCGTGTCGCCATCTGACACCAGCCCGGCAGAGACGGAGAAATCGCCGTAGCCTAGGTGTTCATTTCACACCGCACAGCATTTTGAGACAAATCAGCTTTAGCGTGATGCCCCATTAGAGTACTCTTTTCGGGATGAAGAGCAGGAACCACATACAGAATAGGGCCAGACAAATTTAATCCGCAACTGGATGCCCCCGCTCACATGGAGGAGTTGAGAAGGCGTCTGGATGACACTGCGGTGGACCCGGGCATGGTGTTCGTCATCGCTTGGCAGCGCAAGTGGCGACGTTTATGACGGCTGACCTGCGGCCACTTGCGTACGTTGACGGGGGCAGAATTCTCGACCGATCTTCGCACGGTGGATTTTCGTCTCCCGGCAGGCGAGGCTGGCTCGGCCTCTGATAGCTACATACCTGGCTCCTCTGCCCCACCGTTCATGCGCGGCCTTCACCTTCAGCTCAGCACCTTTTTTCAAGAAGTCGTAGAATAACTGCGACTTCTTCGCCTCCCTGAAACGGACGCCGGAGTCCTCATCGTCAGCACGTCATCCCCGTATTCCTGCGCGTTGTTCGTCTACCCGTCTCCAAACGCGCTTTTGGGGCAAAAAGGGAACGAATCAGAGAAATTGCAGGCAGGACGGCGACTCGCGCAACGAGATCAACGTAAGCCTGTTCGACCGGCCGTTATTAGCCGTCACACCAGGACCAAGACAGAAAACACATATTGTGAACACTGCGCTTGCATTCGTTGCGTGTTCTCCCTTTCTTCTTCCTTGTACTATTTTCATAGTGAATTTGTCAGTGTTCACCAATCAGTCCACAAACAAGTACTATTGGAACACAGTAGATTTGTGTCGAGCCCAGCGGGGTACTCTCAATACAGGGTACTAGAATGCCTCACACTGTGAAGGTGCGCTCTTCGTGCCTGCTAATTTTTTTTTTTGTAACCAAAGGTCAGCAATTTGCTTTAGCAGTCCCGGTCATCGGACCCGCTGCGCTGGCTTTGTGGTCAGAGCGCTCGGCTGCTGATCCGGAGTTCCCGGGTTCGAACCCGACCGCGGCGGCTGCGTTTTTATGGAGGCAAAACGCTAACGCGCCCGTGTGCTGTGCGAAATCAGTGCACGTTACAGATCTCCAGGTGGTCGAAATCATTCCAGAGCCCTCCAGTACGGCACCTCTTTCCTCCTTTCCTCTTTCACTCTCTCCTTCATCCCTTCCCTTACGGCGCGGTTCAGGCGTCCGCCCATATATGAGACAGATACTGCGCCATTTCCTTTCCCGAAAAACCAAATATTATTATTATTAATAGTATTATCATCGGAGCCACCCATTTCTTCACTTTCTCGTGAAAGAAAGCTTTCGAAAAAAGTTCACTATCACCTGGTACTTTGTCCAGCCACGTTCGAGTGTTCTGCACTCTCATTAAAGTATGCCTCTATTTCGGTGGTCGTTATGGCGCTGGGTGTATCATAAAAATAAACGCGCATTGACTTGATTATCCGGGGTCAGCTAATCAAAAAGCGCATTTTCATAGCTCATGGCTTGAGAACATGCCGGTCTGTGCTCTGCCCACTCTTTACACCCAATAACTAAGCAGCCGAAACTCAGGCGAATAACGTGCCACCTTTATGAGCGACCATAATTTTCTAGAAATTGCGCCTGAATGGCTCACGTCAAGTCCTGGCTTTACAGCGCTGCCTGTATTTCGATGAAGCAGAATATAGCGAAGTTTCAATACAGGTAAAGCTAATAGTTGGACGCAGGTTATGTCGTGCAAAGTTCTCTGCGCTGAAAAATGTGCCCCGCCTTCTGGTTCCAGTCGTTGCTTTGCTGTTTTTATTGCAGACTTTATTTCACCCTTCGTGGCGGCTCAGTGGTTATGGTGCTCGGCTGCTGACCCGACCGGCGCGGGTTTGACCCCTGCCGTGGAGATCACATTGGGATGTAGTCGAATGCTTGAGGGCCGTATACTGTGCGATATAAGTGCACGTTAAAGAATCCCAGGTGGTCGACACTATACAGAGACTTCCACAACGGCGTCCCTCACAGCCTGAGTCGATTTGGGACATTAAACCCCTTAAACTAAACCACCAATATTTCCTCCAATTTGCGATGCTCCTATAGAAAGGGATGAAAGAATTTGCGAGGACATCTTTGCAAGCTGGTTGGTACATATTTGGCCGAATACCCAGATCAAAAAGACGAGGGCAAAGAAACGGAGTGGACAGGACACAGTGCTCACTTGGTAAGAGTTATGAGATATATTCCGACGTATAAGAAAACGTTTTTTATTTTGCAGGCAAATTCTAGACCAGTCGCCAGTTGATTTCAGGAGGCTGCTTGCCACCACTTGAACTCTTATCGAACTAAAACTTATCCATTGTTAAGGGTACGCAAATTCCAGGACTGTGTCTCAGAAGTGGAAAGCTGTATAACAAAAATATCTCGTGCTTCAACATTTGTCGCCAGTTTTTAAACTACATCGTATTTGCTTTAGGCTGCATAAGCCACTATATCGGCAAGGAGGGGAGTGAATTCATTACTTTGGCAGCAGCCAAGTACTGTGTTTTACACTGAGCCAGCTTTCCGGATCGGTATCTCTAACGCCGTTACGGCGTCGCACATAATGCTTCTCTGATTTTTTCTTCCCATTTTTCATTCAATTTTGTGCAATTCATTTCATTTTGGCTTGACGATCATTATATTATGTCTGAAATTTTTGGACAAAAATTTTGAATATTGCAAAATTATAAGTTACTGTTGCGGAAATAGTGAAGGTAATCGTTTGTTCTTGCGGTGTGTAGAAAAATCCTTCTTTTAAAATTTTTTCATCGCTCGCATGGAACAGTTAAGACGGTCATAGAAAACCATAGGGAACGACTTTGACAAGCGCAAAAACGTTAATACCAAAAACGTGCAAGCCTGTGAACGGGAGATCTGCGGATATATTATTTTTATAGTGAAATCTTACAGTATATGAAAAATTGCGCACATAAGCTCTTTTTTTCTTCAAAAATGCTTTTGTCCCGAATTAGGTATGCTGTCCAGAATTGGGTAAACCAGCGCAAAACACGGGAAGAAGGAAGAAAACGACACACAACGCGCTAAGAACTCAAGTTTAATCCACCGGAAGCGAAATATATACCCAGAAAGAAAAAGATAACAAAACAAAACACAGCATGACAGACAACTCGATACAAGAGATGCAAACATTATCAAGTCAGCAGGAAAGACAGGTGACTTCTTTCTCGAGTAGGTGAACAGATGGTTTGCTGACACAATTCTGGCCCCATCTGCATCGAAAATCACGGTCTCGAAAACATTCCTCTCTTTCTTGGTTTCGTATTTCTTGATCACGCTCGTGCGGTCCAGAGAAGGACTGCAAGTTCTTGAGAGAAAGTTCTTATAGAGTACAGCTAGACTGCGCCTCTGCCCATTTTATGTGATCAGGCGTGCTGGCTCAATCTGGTTGGTGTTAAGACAACGACCCGTTTTCCCTACGTATGTTTTACCACAAGGTTGTGGCACATCCACCTCACTGACTACTGGTATATTATTCCTGGTGGTTCGCGCCACATGAGGGTCGTAACGGTCCGTCATTGTTGGCACGCCGGCACGTGGCACACAGCTTGTTCGGGTAGATAAAAACCACTCAGATGCCTGCGCGTCCCGCGCACTTCTTGATGGGACGATGCTGTGGTATCTAAGTTGAATTTCCTGGCTCAGTTCCATCTGTTGTTCCTCGTTCATTCTCGGCATTAGTACCTAGGTTTTATTTTTTACGAGAACACGCCTTTGGGATCCTTCTTATTGAAAACTAGTCAAGTTGGCATGCGGTAAGTTCAGTAGGCAAGCTGTATGTGTGATTTAGGCCTCTGAAGCCAGAGTACTAAGACAAGTTTGGCGCACGGCCACTAAGAAGGAAAACCACTTCAAGTTAACCTCAGATAACAAGTTATAGAGCTTGCTAACGTTCCAGCATAGAAATAGACTTCACGGATGCATATAACATAAAGGTAGTCCCTACGTATGTCTTCCAATTCCTCGAAATTAAAATAAAATGTACCCTGGCAACCAACAGTCGGAGTCCTGTCTGGGAGACGCACCACTTGTGTTTAGGTTTACCGCTCATTACACAGGGCTAAAGGTTATAAGAGCTTTTTTACTGAGCTAGGAAGATGAAACACTATGCATTCGTTAATCACTCACGCATGCACGGTATTCGTCCGGAAGGTGGGAATCGCGTGCCGTGATCTGCGATAAGTGATAGACCAGCCTGCAACAACCAGTTCAGAATGACATTTCAATGAACCATCACACACACAAAGAAAAAAATGAATTAAAGAAGATAAGTAGAGTAGTGCAAGGCAGCCTTCGGTTTCTTTGTTTGTATCTGCAAAGAAGAAGACGTACAGTACTCACGGATTGAAATAGGACATTCGGAGCGCTAGCCTTGCAGTGCCACGCAGGCATGTGGTAAGCCACAGGCCGGCTCATTGGCTACTGGAAGGAACAATTCTGCTTTGTAGATGTTCTCCCTCTCGCGCCATACCACAATGCACCACCTTGGTTCCATGAGCGTCTACGGGCGGCGCTCCATGAAGCGACGGCCACGCGCTCCGAATGTCCTATTTCCATCCGTGAGTACTGTACATTCGTGCGAAAGACGAAGATGACCGTGCGCTTCAGTCGCATTACCATCGCCGCGTGTGTCGGTGCTCGTCCCGGCTAATGTCAGGCTATTTTCCCCACTGCTTCCGCCGTCCCAGTTACTTTAAATAAACACCCTCATTTCAGTATCATTTTCAATCCGTTCGAAGTGACAAGTGGTTGCTCACTTAGGGAAGATCGGTGCACACGTTCCGTTTGTTCAAAACATGGTTTGGAGCGCTGGAATATGGTAGCGCGTTAGTGCTGACACGTGGTTATATTTCGTATTCTGCGGGCTTTATTTAAATGCCGGAAACGCAGGCGGGTCCGTTAGCAGAAAAAAATTAGATCAGTTGTTTTTAAGCCGCTCTGCAACTTTGCAAACGCTCTTAACTCTAGAGTAAGTATTGGAGCTTTCACAAATTCACATTAGTGAGTTATGCAATTGGGCGGAAATAGAAAAACCCTTCGCGCCACATGAGGAGAAACTAACAGTCGGTGGCTTCACTCTTCTGCGATCTACCACTTTTTTAAAGCCATGGCTCCAGATGGAAACAAAACTTTACATCTAAACCATTA